>NC_022014.1:65699805-65770962 GCF_000317375.1 Microtus ochrogaster
CTCTCTCTCTCTCTCTCTCTCTCCCTCTCTCCCTCTTCTTGGTGCTCCAGATGTAGAGCTCTCAGCTACCTCTCCAGCACCATGTCTGTCCGTGAGCTGCCATGCTTCCTACCACGATGATAATGGACTAAAACCCCGATCCTGTAAGCCAGCCCCAATTAAATATTTTCCTTATAAGATTTGTGGTGGTCATGGTGTCTCTTTGTAGGAATAGACACCATAACTAAGAGAATGTTGTAAGTAATCTAGAAGTGATTTAAAGCTTACTAAAGAGTGGGCTTGGGTTATATTCAAGTACTTGACCATTGTTTGGATTGAACCTGAGCATCCAGATTCGGGGAAAATCCAATCCCTGTGGACACTGAGAGGGTGTAGCACATCTCAATGATACTTTCCAGGGTGAAGACATTCATGTCTCTACCTTTCTAAGTATCTGCAGACTCAAGGCCCCTTGTCAAGTGACGTGGACACAAAAGAGGTGGTTCTCTTTGCCCTTGAAGGACTCATAGCTCCTGAGAGCCGATAAAGACCAACAACTACAAAAGAAGGAGACACAGACTATATTAGTCTTGTGGGTAAAGTACTGTTGAAGTTCAAAGGCCAACAAAGTTGGGAGTGGGGTGGGAGCGGGGTAGCAAAAATGGAAATTTCAGCTCACAGAAGGGCATTCTAAGCAGGGCCACTTATAGTTGAAAGAGATGAACATAATCAGCTATGAGAGGGATGTTGTGCAGAAAAAAAAGCAAGATGTGGGGATGGTTGGATGACTGCCTGCCATCCTGAGGGCTGGTGCTCATCTCATGGGGACCCCTAGAAAATTTGTGAACAGAAAGAATGAATGGCATGGCCAATTCATGTTTTAGTTTGATGGTTGGTATGATACCTTACATGTCAACTTGACACAGGCTAGAGAGTCATTTGGGAAGAGGGGTTCTCAGTTGAGAAAATGCCTCCGTAAGACTGGCCTGCCATTAAGTGTGTAGTGCATTTTCTTAATTGGTAATTGATGTGGGAGGACCCAGCCCATTCTGGGTGGTACCACCCTTGGTCTGGTTGTCCTGCGGCTGAACAGATAGCTACCGCTAGACATCATCTGCACGGACCAACTACAGTTCTAGGACTAACATACGGCCTCCTCCCTTTCGTAAACGGGTGGAGGACACCATGTGAAGTTCGGCCTTGGCACACCTGCTAGTGAGCTCCGGTAGGAAGTGAGGTGAGAGCCAGAGCCCAGACAGAGGCTGCAGGGGACTGTGCTGCTCTGGTCATTCACTTAAAAAAAAAAAACCAGAGTACCCCATTTTAAGCAGAAATCTAAAAGCCCATTGATGTGTTAAGGCAGAAGTTGAGATTTCAAGTATCTTATATGACTACCCTTCAATAGATTATTTTAAAGAATTTGGAATGGTAAATTTTTGTATCAAGATGGTCATCATCCTTAGCACACACCCGTTAAGTCCTCAGAATTTTAGAAATAGAGACAGGAAAAGTGTGCATTCCAGGCCACCTATGACTCCATGAGACCTTCCATGAAACAAAGCAAAAAGACGTTCACTTCCTTGCCTTTTTATGAATGTTTTTGCCATTTTTATTTTTTTAAGCTTTGGAATAAAAATTAATATAAGCGGACTGCCAGTCTTGCTTTTCCAAAAGCATTTCAGACACTTGATACCAATTACTTAGTTTTTTAAAAATTGTAGTGGCATACACAAAGAAGATATAGTTTAACATGTGAGGTGGGGTGTGTGGCTGGGTGCTGCCTGAAATTGTAAAATGAAGAGGAGAAAGTTTATTTTAGTATGAGTATGTACTAAATCAAAAAATCTGAGATAAACTTTTATGGCCTAGGAAAACTATTGCAGAACAATCTGCAATAAGTGACCACATAGAACATTCCAA
Organism: Microtus ochrogaster; assembly: GCF_000317375.1. Taxonomy (NCBI): domain Eukaryota; kingdom Metazoa; phylum Chordata; class Mammalia; order Rodentia; family Cricetidae; genus Microtus; species Microtus ochrogaster. The sequence goes on from NC_022014.1 coordinate 65,701,705, forward strand.
ATACAAGTGCGATGCATTAGTAAGGTTTGCTGTGGTCTTGCTGAAAAAAAAGTTTACTCCTAAAGTGAACAATCTGTCCATTAATTTTTTAATATTAGAAGACAAGTGGTTTTAGGATTATAAATGGGTTTGTAGAAAAGAAGGGTTTATTGTTGGAAGACATTGGGAAGAACTTATTTTTCTCATTTCACCAACTGAGGGGGATGAAAATACAGGTAGGAAACTAGCAAATCAGATACCTTTCCTTAAAGAAAACATGACGTCACTCATGGAGCAATTGGTGCCTCTATAATTGCTAGTTTCCAGAGACATCATGTTGGTTTGACTTTCTTTAGATTCCTTTTCCATGTACAGAAGAAGAGAGATGTCTTCTGATAAATCTCGGTGATGATGGCATGTGGTTTGGGGATTAAGCAAAATGGTACCCAGTTAAATATTAAAGGACAGAGAGACAAAAAGAGGACTTCACATCCATAGGAAGGGTCTATCTGTCTTAACAACACAGAGTCTTTAACTGAGTGCTTATAAGCTGAAAATCCAGAATCTAAAGCTATTTTATTATTATCATTGTTGTTATGGTTATTGTTGTATCTACTACAGACATAATATTGGAGACCCAATAGACAGGGTCTCTGTGCCAGTACAATTTGTATTGTTTTGTATTTTTATTTGGCAGGCAGAGCCATTGTGACCATTACCATCTCAAAGGGCAACTGATACCAAAGTGGTTTCAAATCAGCTAAGAAAGCTAAGTGCTGTCTTCTTGGGACAGTGCCATGTTCACTGAATGAGTATCAAAGGATTGAGGGGAAGAATGTTGTGGGGCAGTGAATAGCTCTCTCTCCATCTCCATTTCCTGTTGTGGAGCAGTGAATAGCTCTCTCTCCATCTCCATTTCCTTCTCTTCCTTCAATCCACCTGGCTTCACCCAGCGTCCACAGACACTTCACACAGTACCTACTTATTTCTTCCAGAGGCATGCCATTCCTCAGAGCCTGGACTCCTGCAGCATTGCCGTCTCTTCCCCAAGCACCTCTGGCTTCTCCCTTTATCACAACTTTGAGTCTAGTTATGACAAGGATATAGAAACTTCTAATGTTACAGAATCCATTGATAGGTTATGTCAAAATATCTGTGATGATGATAGTAGAGAGACATGCCCTGAGATGATGTATTTTAATGAGTACTATTATAAAGGAGTCAGATGCAGCAGCATGATATTGCTAACATTTCCCGTGCCAAACCTGTTCTCTCCGCTGCTTATTTGGTGAATCATTGGTCCCTATATCTACTGAATTCCATCAGTGTATTTAGAGTTATATACAATCACCTGCATCCCGGGTATAATGTCACCCCTTTTGCACTCAAAGAAGGCAACTGGATGAGAGTAATGTTGTCCGAATTACATTAACTTTCTCATAATATCAAACACAAAGGAAATAGTCTGCTTCATTTCTGCGGTCTCAGAATCATAACGATCATTCAAGCTATTTGCTATGCATCTCATAGCCGATAATCACAAGATGGATGTGGACCACAAGGATGCTAAAACTAAACAGCTGTGTTTTAGCTTTACTTTTCGAGTGGGACCTGAGGCTGCTTTAAGATAGCAGTTTTTCCCAGTGCTACTCAAATTTTATTTATTCGTTGCCTCATTCATTTTTCATTCATCCATCCACCCGTGCAGCCATTTATTTATTCAATCTGAGCGTCGGGGGAGGGAAGGGGAGAGGTGAAAAGACTTTCCATGCGGAGGAAACAGCATACAGAAGGACACAAAGGCATGAGATTATACAATGAAGTCACCGAGGCTAGGCAAACTGCTCTGGGGTTTTAGGCACAAAACAGAGGATGCTTAGTGGTGGCAGATGAAACTGGAAGGCTGTGTTATAGCCTGGGTATTGAAGGACTGCCTATGTACTGAGGAGCATAGACCCAGTGATTGACACGTGGAGTGAGTTATAATCTCTACAAAGTGTAACGTCGTTACTTAGCATTCTGACCAGGGCCGTGGCTATAACAGAGGGCCAGTGGGTGACCCTCCTCCACTGATTGGGGGCTGGCCAGCAGCCTGGAAATTTTGATCTGGTGGGTTGGTTCCCAGGGTCTACCCAGTGAAAAATGCAGGGAATTGTGGGTTGAGCTGTGAACCTCTGAAACCAGTAGAGGTAGCAAGGGCCTAAGACACTCTTCACATGGGCTTGTTACTCTAACCCCCTGGAGATCAGAGTAGAGCCAAGCTTCTCTTGTTGAAAACTCTCAAGGTCTGCAAACTCAAGAAATCTCACCTCAGTCTGTAAACTTTTCAGATTATGGGCAAGGTGCAGTAGCCCCTCAAATTCCTAGTTTTGGTGCCTGACCTCTGACCTCATTCCTTATGGTTTCTGTTGAGTTTTATTTGGGAAATAACAGTGAGTTAGTAGTCTGCAGTCTCAAGATTTTGTCTCAGCTCTGTCAAATAATGTTGTGACTTTGAGTTTAGTTTCTAAGATATAGAGAAGGCTGGGTCATAGTTGGATTTCTCCTGTTCCAGGAGCCTAGGGTCGGTCTCGGTCTCTCCTCCCTCTCTCTCTCTCTCTCTCTCTCTCTCTCTCTCTCTCTCTCTCTGTGTGTGTGTGTGTATTTTATGATTTTTATGTATGCTCTTTAATATTTCATCACACCTTAAATCAAACACTTTCTAAAAGCTGGTTTGCACTTAGGCCTTTTTCCTTTTATTACTCTGATAAGTCTTGCTGATTAAACGCCAGGTTTCATCTACTACGATCACCTTCGCTGTTCTGATTCTTTTGTTACTGGGTTTGGACTTTTCCGGAATTAGCCCAGACGCACTGAGCAGAGCATGGCTAGGCCAAACCTCTGCCTTCAGATCTGAAGAGGAACACCGAACCAGCACAAACACATTCCTTCCCGTTGTTAATTCCTCAGCAAACAGCAAAGAATTCGCCACCACACCGTCAGGTATGCTGGGCTGTTTAAATGTGGAGGGTGGATGCCAGTAGAAAGCCGAGGGACGGACTATCATTTAAAAGGGAATCGCTAGAAACCAGTGAATAATTGAGAAAAAAACAAGTGTGCTGGCAATCACAGGAAAAACAACTGGCAATTTCTGTTGCGTGATCAGAACTTACCAATTGAAAATCGCTCACACAGAGTTGGCAAGAAATCAGTGTCCTTGCCTAAAAAAGCAGAAGAGATTCCTATTGAAGGAACCAGTGACGTGGGAAAGCCGAAGCCTCCAGGAAGCGCTCCGCCTTCCACGTGCACAAACACTATCTATCTTAAGACCTAATTCTTTGACGACTGAAAAGAACACGGACTCTTGAGAATTCCAGTAAGCTCTCAAGTTTGAGACAGCAAAGAAAATGGAAACTCTGTGGTGGCGGTTTCAGCTCTTTGTATCATCAGCCTTTTTCCTATGTAGTGGCTATGGTACTTTCAGCTCTTTCTTAAGAGTTCTATATTAGTTAAATTAACGGGAACGCACATTTATAAATTTGAAGACAGCAAAAGCCACTGTCCTCTTATTGTTAGAAGGAAACTGAGTCCGCAGGGAGTAAGCGGGCTGCTCAGAATCTTGCAGCTTCTGGGTAGAGGAGCTAGGAAGTGAGCCACATAGATGAGGAAAGGAATTGGAATTGTCTGCATGAGAAGAGACAGCCCCTGTGTTTCCTTCACCTCATGGTTTAGAAACAAAATTAGGCATAATGAGATCATTTTGATCATGATCTAGCTGTCTGAGGCTTACTGAGGAGCAAGGGTCACAGGAATCTCACTGCAAGCCCTGTTGATTGATATCTGTAAGAGCGGTCTCCCCACTGACAAGCACACAGCATTGATGTAGTTACACCACAATGGGTTTCTCAGTGAAGAGCAGTACGAAACCCCTTCTGTGTCTAGGCTGGAAAGTCTCATCTCTGTTGTTTTTAGGTCCCGCCGTCCCTTGCTGCTCAGCTGCCCCCTTCCACCTTTCAGAGTCTTTCAATGTCTTTCATTTTTTCGTAAACATAAAATGTCCCCTGTTTTCATTTGTATTTAGCAGGAGGAGTAGGGAAGAGTATGAGTACGTCTACCTCATCTTCCTGTAAGTGCACATTGTCCTTGCAGGAGATCTCAAGATTATTACAGTCCAGCTGCTTCCTTGGAATCTCATGAGATGGAGAAATAAAGTCTAAGATTTAGGCTTTAAAAAAAATCTTAAAAGCATTTTGTGTTTCTAAGTAACATGATCTCATGACTTCTGCCTAACTCCCAGCTATTAGTCATTTTTAATTCCTGTAGTCAAACCTAGTCTAACTGGCAGGGAGAGACTTGTGTTTTTGTATCGATTTCTCCATCTACATAGAACAGGCTGGCTGGTTTTTCTGGGAGCTGGTTACTTTGTAACCAGGAAGGATGCCAGTTTCCCATAGGACAACACCAATCTATGTTCTGTATCTTCCAGGAAGTTTCTGACAAAGAAAACTGAGTGAAAACTTTGGGTTGTATAGCCTAGCTGCAGGCACTCTGATTTACTCTCATTCTCTCTTCTCTTCTCTCCTCTCCTCTCCTCTCCTCTCCTCTCCTCTCCTCTCCTCTCCTCCTCTCTCTCTCTCTCTCTCTCTCTCTCTCTCTCTCTCTCTCTCTCTCTCTCTCTCTCTCTCTCTGTCTGTCTAGCAGCTACATATAGTTTATAAAATATAAAGATGCTGGCTGCTTCCTTCCTCCATTGCTAAGACCAGAGGGTAACACCTTTGTTGGTTCCACATAAAAGATGCTTCTCTTTTCATGGGTATCATTATCCTCACCCACAAGGAACATTTTAGAACTATTGATATATAGCTGAAGCTTGGGTTTAATCAATGAAGGGTGTATAAAAGAAAAGTGATAAAGTGCTGAAACAGACGGAAGACTTTGAACACCTTGAATGGTCTAAGAACATGCTCAGGAAATGATGGGCCAACTGATAGAGCAATGAAATGCTTAGTTGATGTGGGATTCCCCTCTGTATGCTGTGAATACCATTGATTAATAAAGAAACTGTTTTAAGCCTGTGCAAGGAATAGAGGTAGGCAGGGAAAATCAAACTGAATGCTGGGAGAAAGGAGGCGGTGCCAAAGAGAAGCCATGTAACCCAGCCAGAGACAGATGCTGGGAACTTTACTTGGTAAACCACTGCCACGTGGCGATACACAGATTACTAGAAATGGGTTAAATTAAGATATAAGAGTTAGCAAATAAGAAGCTAGAGCTAATGGGCCAAGCAGTGTTTTAAATAATACAATTTCTGTGTGATAATTTTCAGGCTGAGCAGTTGGGAATGAAATAAGCAGCCCTACTACAACACTTAGTTGTTTGTATTTCATAAAAGATTCTTCTAGAAAGTTAATACTGAGAAAAGTTGCAGTGATTTTAGTCTATGAAGCAAACTTCTTGATAGCCAGCAGAAATCTGGTTCTAAGATTAGTTCAGTTACATCAGTTTCTGATGTAGATGTACCCAGATGGACTAATCTATAGCTAATATAGCTGAAAATTCTTCATTCTAAGAAAATATAAAGACCATTTTCTGTTTTATTTGTAGTATTCTGATACTCTGGAATTCTCAGTTGGGGGTGATTGGATGTTCCAGACATCTTCAAGCCTCAGTTTTTCTTTTGTTTTTCCTTTTCCTTTTTTTTCATGTGTATGAGTGTGTGATGTCTATAAATGCATGTGTTCATGTTACACATGTGTAGGCACATTTTGTGTGTGTGTGTGTGTGTGTGTGCGCCCAACGTTAATGATGGGAATATTTTTCCATTGCTCTTCTATCATGTTCTCTGAGGAAGAGTCTCTCAACCGAACCTGAAGCTAGTCTTGCTAGCGAACTTGCTTTGGGGGACCCTTGTCTCAGCCCTTTTGAGATCGGAACTCCAGGTGGGCCACCATGCCCACTGGATATTTATGTAGGCCCTGAGGATCCAAACCCCAATTCTCCTAGAGGCTTGGGCAGCAAGAGCTCTAAGAGTTGAACTATCTTCCCAGCCCCTAGCCTAGGATCAAGATTCCATCATCAACCACTAAAGATTGATTCTGATTGGTGAGCTCTATTCAATATAAAAGAGCGCGAAGCTATGTCTCACTGATGGGTCTGTAGCATCACACCACAAGCCTGCTCTCTGAAATTGATGCTCTTCACATACCAGCTGTTAGACTTGGGAAACTTCAGGATTTCCCCAAGCTTTAGTTGCCTCAGCTGAACAAAATGAAGGTAAGACGAGATCATCATGCTGCGTAAGCTTGTTGAGAGGGCCACCTTAGCTAATCCTGCTGAGACACTTCTCTTGGTATGTAGCAAGGGCCCAGCAGATAATTCCTGTGATCATTCCCTCTGCACCTTCATTTCTGTCGTAAACCTATCTACGAAACAGCACTGTGTTCCAAATATCCTGTTTGCAGGCTGGTTTTACCAGGCACATTGATTTTTATTTATTTTGTTAGAAAAACCAAATCCTTTCTGGGTTTCATGTTTATGTCCAGGGTTGAAGACAGATTCTCTAAGGCACCTTAGCCCATGAAATATTTTCTTTGGGGGACCCCCCAAGTTACGGAATCACCCACATTTTTATCTCTACTTTTGTTTGCAATATTAATCTGGTTCCATGCCAGTAACTTCTTGGGGGCAAATTCAAATTAGTATCCATTCCAGATCAATGCAGCAAAAGGTTTATTACGTCTTTTCAGGTGGCTGCGGGAGCCTTGGCAGTGTCAGAGACCAGAGCTAAAGCGATCTTATAAAGCTCCCGTTACATCAACACTGCGTTGTGCTGGTCTCATGACGACTTTCACAAAATTACCTCTGAAATGCTAAGTATTTTCCCCACTCAGAACCTCACACTAACGCTAACTTACAGCAAAGATCACACTGTACCCGCTCTTAGCCTTGTAAGTCTTACAAAAGCCCTTGGCCAAAAGCAATAAAATTTGACCTGACCTAATCCCGGAGTCGCAATGGGTAATGTGTGTATTTTTCATTCAATAATTTAATGTGGAAATTAACTGCATGTGTCATGTATCCCCCATCTTAAAGGGAGCGGCTTTACGGTTCTAACGTTTCACAAAAATTAAATGCGTAAACACTCTTGTCATTTAAGAAGCTCTACTTCGCTGATAGCTTAAATAAGCACTAGAAAAGACTCCTTTGGAGAAATTTATTATTTCATCTAGTATGGGAGCCTGCCCTGTGAAATTCGCCCCCTACGCTCAAAGAAAAACGATAGAAAGAGATTTTTCTTTCTTTCTCCCCAAAGCTGTGAACTAACTTGTCCAAGCTGGTCTTCGGTATTGTTCTCTTCTGTTTTGTCTAAACAGAAGCAACACTGCACAACTGCAGAGATCTTCTCTTTCTCTCCCCTTCCAGGCACTGGCCGAGAAGTCTCGCCTCCTGGGCTGCCCTAGATCCCTACGGACTGTTCCTCTCCGGCTGACCCCTTTCTGCCGTGGCTTTTTCTCTGATGCCCTTCCCTTTCTGCCCTCACTGGGTTTCTTCTGGTTCCGATGAACCTGATTTCTATTTAGATTTTAAAAAAATTAAATGGAGTGTTTTGAATGTGCTTTAGCAGCCAAAAGTGAAAATTAGACAGTCTTCCTCGACTTCCTGCTGATCATTGTCCTGGTTTTCACACTTGCCCAAGCGCCCTGAGCATTCACTGTTGCTAATATTCGATGTGCTTTTTCAGGGTAATAGTAAGACGGGAGCATAGATCCTGTCCTCCCCAATTCTGCACAAATAAATGCATATAGAAACAAAACTTTTTTCTTTGCTTCTTTTTTTTTTTTTTTAGATATGGTGTCACATAGCTCAGATTGACCTTAGATTCAATGCCTATCAAAAGATAAACTTGAACTCTTGATCTTCTTGCCTTCACTATGCTCTTCTGATCTTCTTCTCCCAAGTGCTGAGACTCTAGGCTCACCTACCATGTCCAGCCCTTCGAAACTTTTCTGGTTTGTTTTAAACAATGTTTCTTGGAGGCCTATTAGTCAGCATGGCATTATAGTGACAGAATGCCTGAGGTGAATGACTTATAAAAAGAAAGAACTGGTTTGGATTCATGATTGTAGAATTTTCAGTCCATGATTTTTTTGAACCTGCTGCTTTGGGGCCATGGTGGTGGGTATATCCTAGTAGGAAGCATATGGTGGACTGGGCTGGCCATCTTATGGTTGCTGGAAAAGGAAAGGAAGAGGGAAGAGGCTAGGGTACTGATATTTCCCTGAGGGCACATCCCCTAAACTTTAATATGTTTTAATAGGTCTATCTCCAAATGGTCCTGCCATCTCAGTGGTGCCATAGGTGGAAACCAAACCCTTAGCCTCTGAGCCTTTGGGGTCAGTCAAGATCTGAACAATAAGATGAGTCCTCCAAACTGGTACCCAATGCAATCCCACGGCCTCTTAAATAGCTGCCATGTCTCAATAGAAATGGCTAAGTAGTTCTAAGTGAAAATATGTTCTTCATTTTATTCAGAAACCACACATGATAATTTTTATTTCTACAAACGAGTCGCATGGATCTGTCATTTTATACATTAAGTATGTTTATAAAATAAATTCCCAAATTAGAATTATTATGTCAAAATTACTTTGCATTTTTAATTGTAGACATATTGTCAAAGTACTGTGTGTAAGGTCATAAAACTACACACTTCTGCCAGCATTATATGGAACTAGTTGTCTTTTAGAGTCTAATTCATGGAGTATGTACTAAACATTTGAAGTGTGTGTGTGTGTATGTGTGTATGTATGCCAACTTGTACATTTATGTGCATGTATGTTTGTGGACATATGGAGGTCGGAGAACAACTCCAGGTGTCACTACCTAGGTGCAGTCCATCTTGTTTTTGAGACAAGGTCTCTCGCTGGCCTGGGACTTGCTAAATAAGGTAAGGCTGGTTGGCAAGCAAGCCCCAGGAGACCCCCTGCCACCTCCCCAATATGGGTGCTCTACAAACACTCTAGACCACACCTGAGTTTTATTAGATAGGTTCTGGGTATCGAGCCCAGGTCTTCATGCCTTCATGGCGAGCAGCTTACTGACTAGATTATTTTCCCAGCCCGAACTTTTAAGTTCTTTGATATCTTGAGTGGTGAGAAGTGGCTTCTTAGATGAACTTAAATTGCATCTTTTTCTCATTTCTTTTTTTTTTTATTTTGAGATAAATTCTCCCAGTTGTTCCCAGGCTGGCCCTGAACTATTGGGTTCAAGTAATACTTCTGTCTCAGCTTCTGCAGTATCTGGGAGAATCTATGCCCTCCACCATGCCCAGCTTCAGCAACTTTTTATATCCATTCTTGTCTGTGATTGAGCTACCCATTCATTGTTTTTAAAATATAGATTTCAGGAGATGTGAGTGTGTGTGCGCTTGTGTCTATATACACAAAATACATATTTATACATACACATATAGTTGAGAAAAATGAGCCTCTATTGCATAAAATTAAAAAAATATAGCTGATTTTGCTGAAGGTTTTTTATTCAAGTGGTACTTATTTTATATTTTGAATTGTTGTTTAAAAAAATGATTTGTCAACTACCTTTTTCCCAGCATTTGACAGAGGATTACCATTCAGAATATAGAAAGAACTAAAAAAAAATAGAGTCTACAAACATATGACCCATTTAAAATATAGTCTATAGATCTGAGCAGAAAATTTACAATAGAAAAAAATAAAAATGCCTAAGACAAACAAAAAAAATCTTGCTTATCCTTGACAATTAGGGGAAGAAAAATCAAAACACCTTTAAAATTTCTTATTACCCAGTCCAAATAGTTAAGATCAACAAGACAACTGACTACAAATTTTCAGGAGGATTTGGGGAAAAGAGAACCTGCTTTCACCGTTGGTGGGATTTCAGACTGGCACAGACATTTTGGGGGGTCAGTGTGGAGAACTTCCAAAAAGTTATAAATAGATGTTGCCCGTGAACCAGCTGAATCGCTCCTGGCATCTGCCCAGAGGACTTGACCTCCTACTCCACAGATACTTGCTCTGTCATGCCCATCACCACTCCGTTCACAACAGCTCAGAAATGGAAGCTGCCTACTCTGGTTATAAAGGATTTCTCTAATATTTTCTTCTAGAACATGTATAATTTTTTATATATTTAAATATCTGGTCTCCTTTTAATTTCCCATGTAACAAGCTTGAAGGCACGAATCTAATTTCATTTTGCTTTTTGATGGTTTTCCGCTAGTTTTCTTACTGAGCCTGCACATTTTCTCTGCTCATAACTGATAGCACTTTTATCTTGTTCTAACGTCCTGTGTCTGGAACTACTCCCCTTGTAATGCCTTAGTCTGTTATAGACCAGGGTTGCATTGCTTACTTGTTTTGACTTTATAATGTGTCAGTTTGTGTTAGATTAACAGCCATGATGGCATCATCTTCAACTTACATGGTACGCTGTGCTGGGTAAACCATTTGGTATACCTTATCTCACATGTTTTGATCTTTAAAATATAGGGTGGCTGAAACAGGCACTATTGTCCTTGCTTTATAGATAAAGAAACTGAGGCTCAGGCATGCAGAGGTGCTAAGCAAGTCTGCAAGGCCAGAAGATGGCAGAGTGATGGCTTGCCTGTGTCTGGTCTTTGGCAGCTTGTGGTTGGATTGATCAGACTACCTTGTTTTCTCAAGATACCTCTCTTTATCTGGGAGCTCATTGCTATAGCACGGAGATGAACTAATGCTAGAGGTCTAAGCCCTTGCAAGACCATTGGCTTTGGTTTGAGAAAGGCTTGGGAAAGGTCCTGAACCATGGAATCCTAGAAAGAGAGGGCAGCAGACCCAAGAGACTACAGGCTAAACTTTCTGCCTGTCAGAGAAGGGAACGAAAATTAAGAGAACTTGTGACTTGCATTACCAGGATTATTGAGCTACTAAGATGTCAGGGCGGAGTCCAAACTCAAATACAGGTCCTACCCTGTGGTTTGGTAAAGAAGAGAGGGAAACGTTGGGTATATTTTACGGAACTGAATCATTTCTATGTTAAGAAACACCTCCAGAGACAGAAAAAAATATTAAGCTTGTTCATTCATTCATTCAACAAATAATCATGTGGGAGGTATTATTGCTGCTTATTGGTTTTGTTGTTTTTCAAACATTTAATTTTAATTTAGATATATATGTGTGGGTATATCCACATGAGTGTGGGTACCAGCAGAAGACAGAAGTAGGCATTGGATCCCCCAGAACTAGTGTTACAGGTGGTTGTGAACTGTTCCACATGGGTGCGGGGAACCGAACTCTGGTCTTCTGCAAGAGCAGCAAACACTCTTAACTGCTGAGCCAGCTCTCCAGTTCCTACTCACTAATAATAATAATAATAATAATAATAATAATAATAATAATAATAATAATAATAATAATATAATCAACTACACAGGCACATTCCTGGTCTTTACGGAGACTAGATTTAGAGAGGAAAACTGCAGATTGCGTGTGCAGATTGCGTGTGCAGATTGCGTGTGTGGATAGTGGTGAGATGCCTGTGGGAAGGGCACAGTGAGAGAAACTCGCAGGGCACCTGACAAACTCCAGCTGAAGTTCTGTTTTGACCATGGAGACTGGACCAGTCTGAAGAACTGTCACCCCCCCACCTCTGGGTAACCGCATCCTCAGACATCCTAGACATCCAGGTGGCTCAAGCAGGACCCCCTTACGACCCTACAGTTCCTGCTCCTGAGTGGAGCCAGTCCCACGAGCCACTGTGTCTCTTGTCCACTCACAAACCCTGCTCAACAACCTGTGAGGTTTTTTTTTTTTCCTTAAAATTTATTCAGAATTCAAGCTGAGTGTGGTTTCTGTTTTCTCCCTGGACTCTGGCTGATCTAAGGAGCCTACGTTATTTTTATAATTGGAAAATTTTCATTAAAATAACACAAAGGACCACCTCGGCCTCCCACCTCCCAAGAGGAAGCACTCTTTAGGGTGTGGAGAGGCCCCTCGGCTCCTAGACTTGAGAGCGATTATTTTTGTTTCAATTTTGAACCCTCATATGAAATTAGGCTTCAGGCTAGAACACCTATTTCTTAGAAAAACACACTTTTCTCCTGGAGAGAAATTCTAGAAAGCAGTTTCGGGCTATTGACAAACTATAATGCTGCAAAGGGATCTAGCCAAAAAAAAGGACTCAAGGGGAAAGTGTCTGTCGGGAGAAGGAGGCCTAGACGGTGGCCCTGGGTCTATATTACCAGCTGGGTGTCCAGGCAAGCAGTCACAGACAGAGCCAGGCTTCAGCCAGTGTCTGCCTGGAGTGGAGACCTGTGGCGGTGGCCACTGGAAACTCACCAGCCTGTCGTCCTCCCCACCCCCCGGGTGTCTGGGCTCAGCAACTGCCAGACTCCCGGGGGTAAGGACTGAAGTCTGCTCAGTCTAGGGGTGAGGATGCTGTAAGAGGGGGTGATGAACTGGTTGGGGATAGGGAGGCTTGGCACATCACCGTGCCCAGTTAAGTCCCCATTGGCAGGAGGATTTTGCCCTACAAGGAAGTGTAGGAAGGACTCTCACGGTTGTATGACAGTGAAGAGCTGTCTGGCAGGCCTCCCTCTGTGCCAAGAAGCTTCTTGGCTCTGCATTTGCTCAGGGGTGTGGGAGGAGAGGAGGGAAGGAGTCTCAACTGCTGTGCCTGTTGGTGGGGTGGCTACTTTTGCAGAGACTTCATTGGAAACAGGGGACTTGGGGGGAGCTGGAGGCAGGTAGGATGAAGCTGCAGATGAGGGCTGAGGGTCTGGGAAGAGGTTTTGGGGACTTACAGGAGAAAGGGGGCAGAATGACAGAAGGCTCATTCAAAGCCAGTTCTGACAATGTCACTTTGAAATTGCATTTCAGCATCGGATCAGTTGTAAGCTTCATTTTCTTTATGTTGCAAAACAAACTCTTCTACCGCGAAGCTGGTTCTCCATAAGCTGAAAGTTCCATAGACAAATATAGTGTGTCCCTCACTATCGCATACCCAACACCTCGAGCACCTGAGTGAGTACTTCTATCACCTGGTGAAGGAAGGGACGGTAAAGGTTGAATATGTTGTAAGTCACTGATAGACAGAAGCCTCCTTGGGCAGGAACTACACTGGTCTTGTTTATTGCTGTGTCCATGGTGACAAGGAAAGGATGTGGCACGAAGTGGGTGACTGATGCATGAATGATTGAATGAGCACAGACTTCCTTAAGGAGGCAACCAGCGAGAAGGATCTTCATTGTGCCCCCAGTATCTAGCTGAAGGCCATCTAATAAATAGTAACCTGATAATGGTCACCTCACAGCTTCCTCTTGCCTTTACAGAGCTTCTGATTTCCCAGTTCCTTCTCCTCTAGAGCTTAGAGCAGTGCAGTAGCCAGGTTGTAGTCAATAGACCACCAGTTCAATAGCCAGGCTATAGGTTATGAAGATACAGAGGTTTGTCAGATACCATTTCTCTCTCTCTCTCTCTCTGTGTGAGTGTGAGTGAGTGTGTGTGTGCGTGTGTGTGTTCATGCGTGAGTACATGTGCACGTTTGTTACTGTCTCCTCCGATGTTGGTTGGTCCTTACCTTGCACCTTGTTTGAAATAGATTCTCATGCTCTTCACTGCTGGGCACTCCAGGCTGACTGGTTGTAGACAACCAGGGATTTTTCTGTCTGGCTCCCATCTTGCTGTAGGAATGCTGGGCTTCTATGCTACCCTGCCTGCTTTCTGCGGGTTCTGGATCTCTGAACGCAAGTCCTCACACCTGCATGCCAAGTTCTTTACCCGCTGAGCTATCTCCTCAACCCAAGACACCATTTCCTTTGGCACTCAGGTCTCCTCCATCGTCAGGCATGCGGCTAGAGGCAGTGCTGTCTAGTGTAACCAAGGAAAATGGACACAGAGGTGGCGCCTCCTGAAGGGGTGGCTCCCTGTGAGAAGCTTTGAAGGATGTCTACAGGTCCGCTGGGCAGTGAAGGAGGCTTGGGCTCTGTGAGAGCCAGTCTAGGTTAATGTCTGAGTTTTCTGGGGGACCCTTCCTGGCAGTCAGGGAAGATCTTCAGTGTGTTCCTCAGAAGGGGCTCTGGGAAGGCATCCATGACCCTGTCCTGTTGGCTTCCTCAGCTCTGAGGGCCCCACACCTAGGGGACAGGCACATTCTAGAAAGGGGCCCTGTGAGGGCAGTCCACGATGAGGGCTGATCTCAGACACTTGAAAGGCACAGAAGTACATGCAACCTCAAACAACATGATCAAAGGGAAGGGGAGGGAGGGCTGGGCTAGCACTCTTCAGATATTTGACGAACTGCTATCTAGGCGCTTGCAAGGAAAAAAAGGCAATAAGAAAGTTTTTAACATGGAAAAGGACCAGACACATTTCTGGGCTTACACCAGACAATCAGAAAACATGAAATATGCTTCCTTTGACGTCTGACATGAAGCCTGGATCCATGCCCTGCCCCAGGAGAATTGGGAGAGTGTCTTAAGATGGAGAAAGCAGGACAGACCCCGAGTCAGTTTCATGGCCAGACTGTAAATCATCTGAACAGTTGTTTGTTTACTTTGCTTGGTTATTAAGTTTTTCCACCCTGTATTGAATGCTTGGGGGTGACTAGGAGTCTTATGATGTGTTCTCTGTGTCCACAATGCGTTTATTTTACCCTCGACTCGGTCAGCCTGATTTTAAATGAATCACATGAGCTAGAAGGGTAAGAAGCCCCCCCTCCCCCCCCACACAAGAAGAAGGGCTGCCCTCCAGAGAAATGTGTCCCTGTATACAGAGCAGTCCCAACTCTGGTAGACCCTCTAGAGGACGTGAGGAGGTAGAGAAGAAGATAAAAGTTCTGCCTTGGGTGCTGGCTGCTCCCCAAAGTTCTGGCTTGTCCCTTTACCCAGTACCATTTCCTAAGCTGGGATTTCACAGTGATGAGAGCCTGGGTCTATGAACAGTATTGCCCTAGGACCAGACCAGTTCCCTGTCTGTCACTGTTTTAGTTACCTTTCTCCTGCTGTGACAAGGTTACTGAAAAAGCCACCTAAGAAAGAAGGGTTTGACTAGTAGGAAGGCATGGTGACACCGGCAAGAGGCAGATGGTCACATTGCACCCACAGTCAGGGAGGAGAGAGATGGACGGGTGGTCCATTCACTTCTCTGTATCTGTCCCAGGACCCTTGGCCATGAGATGATGCCACTCGTTCGGAATGAGTCTTCCTGCCTCAGGAAAACCTCTCCAGAAGCTCCCTCACAGACACCCCAGACGTTAGCTTCCTAGGTGATTCTAAATTCCATCAAGTTGAAAGTTGAGACCATCCCAGCCACCTCTGTATCATGTGACCAGGAACAAATTTCTTAACCTTCCTGCACTTCAGATTTCTCAACCATAACTGAGAGAGAATGTCACCTGTAAGTTTGAGGTCAGAGGAAGAGGGTCAATACACAGAATATCTTCTCTAGTCCCTTGGTCTGTGTTACTATTTCTTCAGGAAATGGAAGTTTTTTAGATGCAGACTGTTTTAAAAATTTATTTACGGCTATGTGCAGTGCCTAGAGCTCAGCCAATCACATAATAGGTAGCGCTACATTTTTTTGGTGTGAAATAAGTTAATTAAGGATGACTGTATATTTTGGGCTCCATGACAAATGTATGAGCACAAAGTCTGCTCACATGAAGCTTACAGTCAGTGGGAGGGGTAATAGTGAGTACATGACCATATATATTCTCGCCATCCTTGCCTGTCAAAATCATCCAACTGCTCTCAAAAAATATAATCAATAAAGACTCTACTGGGTGGGTGGATTTGAAAGATATTCTGGCATGGCATGGATCTCAGGGTGTGTTTGTATAATGTACCCCTTAATTTTGGAATTCCTTTCCTAAATATTCTCTGGGTTTCATGAAACCTTTTCTCCATGAAATGTTCAGTAATGCCCAAATATACATTAGATATGAAACACTCTAAGAAAGTCTATAAATATTGATATATATTTAGCATAAAAGTATTGAACAAAAGTAAATAGATGTTTACAAGTTGTAAACATTATTTTGAGGAAGGTGAAGGGGGTGAGTAATAGAACTATTTGTAAATCTGTGAATTTATCGTAATCTATGAGATATGTTTATAATTTGAACATCATAAGCTATAGCGTCTGATTTAAAGTGGTTATGTAGAAAAATGTGTCTCTGCTGAAAAGCATTTTTATAGCAACTTGAACTATTAGACGGCAGGTGGGTGGGTGGGTGAGAGGGGACGGCGCTTCAGGTATGGGAGAATCTTGAGCAAAGGTCCTGTGGAAGGAGGAGCCAACTAAGGAACAGAGAGTTGCTTAAATGCAGCAGGTAAGGATAAAAACCAAACCAAACCAAAATAACTCCCTCCCCCACAAAGTGAAGAAAGATTCCTGCCTTCCAGGAACTCATACCTTCAGGAAAAGCTCATATGGCCCAGAATTTTCCTATTACATTCTAAGTCGATGATTTTCCAAATATACCAGGAAGAAGAAGAAGTTAGTGTTGGGAATAATCCTTCACCAACGGATACAAAAGACCCAGTGTCGTGTGTGCCTGTAGGTGACCCAGTTTAAGTGGCAGATGTGCTTTGTCCAGGATTGGCTGGGCTCGGGTTAGCATGAGCTCATGATTTCTGAGCATTGAGACTGGGTTACATACGAGCAACCGGGAGACTGGATCAAGACGCCATGCACGCATCCATGCCTCACTACCCCTTTTCTCTCCAGATCCATTAAAAGGCAAACACGGCACCTTAAACCAACTCTGTTGGCTGGAAGACAGGCAGCAGAGCCACACACTCCCCCGCCTCATGACCTCCTGGCAACTGCAGTGTGTTTTCTATCTCAAGTGTTACATAGATGAAATGGTGACATGTGCAGGTCCTTTAGGGTTGCCTTTTCTGCTCAGCACGGCTTTCTGAAGGCTCATCCAGTTTGTTGCTTTTACAAATACCTTGACTTTCCTTCCCGAGGTCATGCTCATGGCAAGAATGGGCCACAGTTTGTTCAGCTATCACTATTGAAGTACAACTGGTTTATTTCCAGGTCTTGGCTCTCATTTATAAAACTGCTATAAACATTTTGGGAAGGATTTTTATAGGGGTAGAAGCTCTTGTTTTACTGGAATAAGCATTCAGTAGTACAAGCACCAGGCTCTATGGGAGTTACGTGTTTAACTTTCAAAGACACTATCTCGCTGCTTCCCAGAGTGGCACTACCATTTTGCACCCCCACTAGAAGTGTTTGAAGGTGCCATTTTCTCCAAATGCATTTCTTCCTCTTAAGCATTTGGCATCATGACTGCAGAGGTTTTTAACACTGTGATAGGTGTGTGCTGATATTCTGCTGTGGTTTTCATTTGTTACATATTACATACAACAGAAGCAGAGAGTATGCTGGGAGAGAGAAATGAATACTGCTTGTGGGAAAGGGGGCACTAGTCCAAAAGGATTATCGGGAAGGAATTGAGAATACAATGGGGAGGACCATAAGAAGTGCAACAGAAAGGTCAGGGGTTTGGAGAGAATTTAGAGGCAAAGTAGAGAGTTTCACCTGACTTTGCAAGGTCAACAATGTCTGTGTCCAGAGTCGTGCAGGCCTTTGCTGCCATTAAAAACAGAAATGTAACTGATTGGGAGAATAGGGGCATTCTGGTGAGTGTGGTTCTTATGGGTGAGTCCAATTCTTTTGTCCCAGTTCTAATTGGGTAAAAAAGGGCAGATAATGAATCCGGAAACAGCCGTAGAAGCATGTGACCAGAGAGGTAACTCCCACAGCTGTGCAAGTTAAAGAGCAGCTGCTGCTGGGGAAACGATGGGGAAGACACATGAAACAACTTCCTTTGGAAAGCATCCTATACATTTGACAAACATTGAAGTTCCATTGTCATAGCATCTCCAAGGAGGGAATTTGAAAGGATATACAGAAAGAGATAAAGGGGCTGGTGGGATGGCTCCAGGGTAGTCTGCCAAGCCTGATGACCTACGTTTGATGATTCCCAGTAGCCACACGGTGGACAGGGAGAACTGGCTCCTGCAAGTTGTTCTCTGCCCTCCATACACATAGCACAGCACACAGACAGCACAGCATTCTTGCGCACGCCAACCAACACCCACACCCACAAACACCCCTCACACACACAAAGTAAGAGACTCTCAGACTTAAGAATGAACGTTTTGCAAGAGACTAATGTAGTTCACTTGTCACTGAGAGGAGGGGAAAGTGGCTGAGAAGAGATGCAGGCAAATGGAAACACACAGAAAGCACCCTTTACTACCAAGTGGAAACTGAGGCCATGGAGTGAAGTGAGACAGAGTAACTTCTTTCTGAGCTCAGAGGTGAGAAAGTTCTTTCCTCATCCTCGGCCGAGTTGGTGCACTGTGTTCAGACATCATGAATGACATGCATGGAACTTGTTAGCCACCTGTGAGAATTTTAAGATCCCTAAAGGTTAGAACAGTCTACGACTTAAACATCTTTTTTGTTTTTTAAAAATTTCATACTGTATATTTTGATCATATTCTTTGCCCTACCTCAACTCCTCCTTGATCCTTTCCCACTCTCTACCCACTAACTTTATTTTTTTCCTCTCCTTAAAAGAACTAAACACAAAAAAAACATTTCAGAAACATGGAGGCTGCTTTCCATTGGCCAACTACTCATGAGCACGAGGCTTGACCTGGAGTTTCAAATAACTTCTTGGTTAGGGGTAGGACTTTGTCCTCTTCTCTGTGCTGGAGCTTGGTCTGGCTTGTACTTGTATGGGTCTTGTGCATGAGACCACAGTCTTTGTATGTGCATCTGCCTCATTGTGTCTGAAAACTGCTCCCCCCCCCCCCTTAGAGCTGTCTATCTTTTCTAGCTCTTAAAAGTCTTTCTGCTTCCTTTCCACATAGATCTCTGAGTCTGAAGGCGAGGGGTGTGATAAAGACATCCTGTTCAACGCCGAGTGCTGCAAAGTCCCTCACTCTCTGTGCATTGTCCCGTTGTAGGCTTCTGTGCTAATGACTACCCACTGTAAGAAGCTTTCTCATGAGGTTTAAGTGATGTATTAATCTCTGTGTATAGCACTGTGTCTTTAGGAATAATATTATTGCTCTGTTCAGTTATCAGAATAATAAGTACTTTATTCCCTGAGGCCCACAACCCAGCCTATGAACAGGATCAGATATGGATTCCATCTCATGAAGCAGGCTTAACTCGAGTCAAAAACAATACCACTCTTGGGAATATACCCAAGAGAGGCCCTATCATACAACAAAAGTATATGCTCAACTATGTTCATAGCAGCATTGTTTGTAATAGCCAGAACCTGGAAACAACCTAGATGCCCTTCAATGGAAGAATGGATGAAGAAAATATGGAATATATACATATTAGAGTACTATTCAGAAGTAAAAAACAATGACTTCTTGAATTTTGCATGCAAATGGACGGAAATAGAAAACACTATCCTGAGTGAGGTAAGCCAGACCCAAAAAGAGGAACATGGGATGTACTCACTCATATTTGGTTTCTAGCCATAAATAAAGGACATTGAGCCTATAATTCGGGACCCTAGAAAAGCTAAATAAGAAGGTGAGCCCAAAGAAAGACATATACGCATCCTCCTGGAGATTAACTTTCATCGGGCAATGAAGGCAGACAGAGACAGAGACCCAAATCGGAACACCGGACTGAAATCCCAAGGTCCAAATCAGGAGCAGAAGGAGAGAGAGCACGAGCAAGAAACTCAGGACTGCGAGGGGTGCACCCACATACTGAGACATTGGGGATGATCTATCGGGAGCTCACCAAGGCCAGCTGGCCTGGGTCTGTAAAAGCATGAGATAAAACCGGACTCGCTGAACATAGCAGACAATGAGGACTGCTGAGAAGTCAAGAACAATGGCACTTGGTTTTGATCCTACTGCACGTACTGGCTTTGTGGGAGCCTAGGCTGTTTGGATGCTCACCTAACTAGACCTGGAAGAAGGTGGGAGGTCCTTGGACTTCCCACAGGGCAGGGAACCTGGTCTGCTCTTCAGGCTGATGAGGGAGGGGGACTTGACTGGGGGAGGGGGAGGGTTATGGGAGGCGGTGGAGGGGAGGAGGCAGAAATCTTTAATAAATAAATAAATGAATTAATAAAAATATAAAAACAACGCCAATGTTTTCTGAGTGCTAAAAAAAAAATGGTTGTCACTCTCATAGTATTTGTGCCGTGATTGCACCAATGACTATAGCTTGAGAGCAGGTTGCTATGGTAGCTCACAAGGTTCATAACTGGGTGAGATTGCTATTTACACTTCTTTTCTAGTAGTAAGGATAAGATCTTCCAGCAGTATGAATGCTAGTCAGTAGGGAAGAAATTTCTAGTTGAGTACCTGCTCAGTTTCTTCATGTTTTATGACGTAAGTATGTGGTTTCTTCAACAATAGGGGCTAAATTTGCAGGCTATGGAGGGTAATAATAGAATTGGCAGTAGCCTATGATGTTTGGGGGAGTGGTCTATGGGACCCCTTTCACCAGTGGTTCAACAAGGTATAATCCATTCGTGGGTTTTCCTTGATTGTAGTATAAGATGTCTACTTGAGGCATTGTCTCCTCCATTATATGGTAATTCCATTCAAATTCTCTTTTTTATATGTAGTAGGTTTTCATATGACTTCTCAAAGGCTTTTCAGTATTAGTTATCCCTCTTCATATTCCCTGTTTTACGCTGTTCCCCCTTCCTCTTCTCCACTCAATTATCCTATTATGACTTTCTTTTTATCTATAGTCAATTTCTCCTTCCTTAGAAGATCCCTTCCTCCACTTCCATCCCTCACCCCGGTCCTGTTCTGCCTATCTAACCTCTGTGGATATTTTAAATGGAATTCACATATCAAAGCTTGAAAGATAACAGCCACATACAAAAGCAAATGCAATGTTTATTTTTCTGGCTTGGGTTACCTCACCCAGGATGATTGTTGCTAGATTCATCCATTTACCTTCAAGATTTCATAATTCAGTACTTATTAAAAGATGAATAATATTCCATTATGTAAATATACCGGGTTTTCATTGTCCATTTCTCAGTCCACGGGCCATCTAGGTTGCTTCCAATTCCTGACGCTTATGAATAGAATAGCAGTGAACACGGCTAGCAAAATATCTCTGTAGTAGGATGTAGAGTCCTTTGGGTGTATGGCCAAGAGTGGTATAGCTGGATCTTAGGGTAGATCTGTTTTCAGCCTTTTGGAGGGTACCTTTAAACTGATTTCCACAGTGTCTGTACCAGATTGCATTCCCACCAGCACTGAGTAAATGTTCCTTTCTCCCCTCTCCAGGATCTACTGCCATTTTATTCATCTTGGCCGTTCTGACCGGAGTAAAGTGAAATCTGAAAGTAGTTTTAATTTGTATATCCTTGATAGCTAAGGATGTTGAACATTCTAAAGCATTTCTCAGTCATTTGTATTTTGTCTTTTGAGACTGTGTTTAGTTCTCCACCCCATTTTTATTGGGTTATTTGTTTTCTTGTTGTTCAGCTTTTTTGAGTTCTTTGCATATTCTAGATACTAACCCTCTGTCCTATGGATAATAGGTAGCAATTCCCCTATTCTGTAGGCTGCCTTTCTGCTCAGATGATGGTGTCCTTTGCTGTACAGAAGCTTTTCGGCTTCATGAGGACCCTTATTTGTAGGTGACAGGACTTTATATATAAAAGACCCCAAAGACTCAATCAGAAAACTTCTACAGTTGATAAATACTTCCAGAAAAATATCAGGCTAAAATTAACACACAGAAATCACTAGCCTTCCTGCATACAAATGACAAATTTACTAAGAAAGAAACCAGGGAAACAACACTTGTCAAAATAGACTTAAGAAAAATAAAAGTAGCTTAGAATAATCTAGCAGAGCAAGTGAAAGACTTGTATAATAAAATCTTTAAGAAAAAAAATCTTTAAGAGACTGAAGAAAGAAATTGAAGAGACATCAGAAGATGAAAAGATCACTCAATCTTTTCGGTTGATAGGATTAATATTGTGAAAATAGCCATTTTATGAAAAGCAATCTACAGATTCAGTGCAAACCCCACTAGAATTCCAACATAGTTCTTTATAAATTACAATAAAATTCTTTAACATCATATGGAAACACAAAATCTTACAATAATTAAAATAATCTGGAATATAAAAGAACTCTGGGAAAAGTATCACAAGCCCATTATTGTCTTATAGAGCTACAATAATGAGATCAATTGGCATTGGTGCAAAAACACACATTGATCAATAGATACAGACATAATTCTCTAGACACCTAGGTTGTGACAAAAAGCCAAAAGTACACACTGGAGAAAGCACAGCTTTCTCAACAAATGGTGCTGATCAAATTGGAGAGCTGCATTGTAGAAGAGTGAAAATAGATCCACATTTATTACCCTGTAAAAAACTCAACTCCAAATGGATCAAGGACCTCAACATAAGACCAGATACCCTGAATCTGATAACAGAGAAAGTGGGCAATAGGCTTGAACTCACTGGCACAGGAAAGGACTTTCTAAACAAGACCCCAATAATGCAGGCATTAAAAAAAATCTTAATAAAATCAAAAGCAAGTAAATTAAGTTTTCAAATTAAGAAAAAAAACTAATCTAATAATAAAACTAAAAACAGAAAAATAGGGCTGCAGAGATGGCTCAGTGGATAAAGGACTTGCTACATAACGCTGGGGAGCAGAGTTGAGATTCCTAGAGCCCACATTAAAGGCAGGTTGATGTGGTCCCAGCCCTAGAAAGTTGAGCTAGGGAACTCCAAGGGCAAGCTGACTTGCTGGACTAGCTGACTACAGAGCTCCAGGCTCAGCAAAGAGACCCTGAGCAGTAAAATAAAATGGCGAGCAATCAAGAAAAACACTTGACTCAGCCTCTGGCCTCCCACACATGTCCCTCCACAACACATCCATGTGGACACGCATATATACATGCACATCACACACACATACAAGAAAATAAGGAAGATGTGAACATTAAATTTTCTCATCTATAAAATGAGAAAACGGGCTAGAGAGACGGCTCTGCAGTAAAGAATAATTGCTACTCTTGCTGAGGACCCAGGTTTAATTCTCGGCACACACACCCAGTAGCTCACAACTGCATGGGGGTAACTCCACTGCATGGGGACTCAATGCTTGCTTCTAGCCTCTGAGGAAACCCAACACGTGTGGTGCACACACGGATGAACACGCACACATACATATGCATGTAATAATAAATACAGTCTTAAAAATGAGAAACAGGTTTTAAGTACTGTGCCAAAGGTCAAACTTGACTAGTAAGTAGTTCTTTGATTTCCAAGTCAAGTGCATCTGATCCTGGGAGTGTGGCCATCATCTTTGGCATCTCTCCCTCTAGAGAAAGCATACAAAACTCAATGACATGAAAACTTGTGGGCCTTGATTTATGATGAAGAGACATATTCCACAAACAGGAGTGACTATTGTCTCTCGGTTGTGCAAGCATCAGGAAAATTAGCATGATCATATTGTATCCCAGAGTGAGCATTGATCAGTTTTCATAATCAAAATAATGTAATCCCTGATCTTTTATAATAAAAGTTATAATTTAAAAATATGCTAATAAAATAGAAAATAACAAAACCTCAATGTTATGGCCTAAGAAACCAATCAACCAACAAACAACAAATAAAACAGCCAAATTCAATTATTCTAAGAGAAAAGGCAGGAGTGCATCTACTTAAAAATTGTTTATTTTATGTGCATGGATGTTTTGCCTGTATGTGTATCTATGCGCCACATGAGTGCAGTGTGCAGAGACAAGAAGAGGGTGTCAGATACCTTGGGTCTGGAGCTACAGATGGTTGTGAGCTGTCACGTGATGCTGGGAATGAACCTGTGTCCTCTTGAAGAGCAGCTTGTGCTCTTAACCACTAAGCCATCTCTCTGGCACTGGAAACACACACTCTTTGAAAAATAGAGTGTCTAAAACGACAGAAGGTTAAACTAACACAATTGTATTTGTGGAACTCTGTGTAGCTGCTTTTACTCCAGATGAAGTCAGTGATTTAGGAAATGAATAGGAAAACTGAAGCATAATTAGCATCTCTTTCTTATGCAAACTGGAAGTGAATTAAAACTTTGTTAATTTGATCAAGAGAGCCTACCAGAAACCTCTCAGTTGGCAGCATGCTGAATGGTAAACTATTAGCTATGATTTGTCAAAAGCAGAGACAAGAGAAAAATAATCAGTGCTCCCTATCTAGTATGTAGGGAACTAGAATTGATGCTCCTCAATCATTGGAGATTAAAAACCAAAAAGGAAAACACTAGGGAGGAAGAGACAAAATTATAATTCTGGAAGATTTTTATAGGGAAAAATCTTATGAGATGTCAGGCAAGGTACTGAAAAAGAGAAGCTGATAGAGATCTTAGAAATGCTGCTCGATAAAACTTTTAAACATTGGCATTACTGATAACCACTTAGAGAAAAATATTTTAATTTATTTACTTATTTATTTATTTTTGAGACAGCGTTTCTCTGTGTAGCTTTGGTGCCTGGCCTGGAACTTACTCTGTAGACCAGGCTGGCCTCAAACTCACAAGATCTGCCTGTCTCTGCCTCCCAAGTACTGGGATTAAAGGTGTGCGCCACTACCTGGCTAAGAAACTCTTGAAAAATAAAGTTGACTCATTATAGTAACAAATATTGCGAAACATACTGGGCATGGAACCCAGCAGGGTGCATAGAAGACCCATGGAAAGAAAAAGACTATGCTATCCTGAACACACGCTAACCCAACCTAATTAAGAGAACAGGCTCATAGGTAAGACGTCTCTCCATATTAGGAACACAATGTAAGCCCAGGAAGAGTTTTAAAAACTGAATTTGACAAGCCAATTCTAAAATTCATTTGGAAGAGAAAATGTATATAACAACAAAGGCTTTTTGAAATTTATTTCCGGAGGGGGGAAACTTTCCCTATTAAAATAAGCTATAAAGTTACATGGTGGTATTAGATAAAACAGACCAATGGTAGTGTCTATAAATAGACAGAGTCTCCTTCTAGTTAGCCATTCTAGAAAAAATAGCTGAGATAGGTAAGATAGAGGCATATATGAATACTAAGAATGTAACCTGGCATACTAAAAAAAGTTTATAAAAACAACCCATGGGACTGTATCAGCAGGTAAAGACTTTTGCTACTGAGCCTCACAACCTAAGTTTGACCCCTGGGGAAAAATAAATATAGGTTTAAAAGAGACCTCAACAACCTATGTCCATCAGTAGGAGAAAAGCTACGCTCCTATCTATGGCCTAAAAAGTACTACCCAACTGTTACACAAATGAAGAAGACCCAACTACATCAGCCTAGGAAGAAATATAGTATTTTCAGTGGGAACTGAAAGATTATCACTAAGTCGGATGAAGTATCTAGTTGTAGGCTCAGGTAAACGGCGAGTTATGGTTTGGATCTTAAAGACCCCCCAGGGTTCATGTTCTAAATAACTGATCAGCAGCCTGTGGCGCTAGTGGGAAGTGGTGGAGCCGCTAGGAGATGCAAGCAGCATTGCAGGGGAAAGGGTGATGGAAATTTAGGAGTGGATGGACCCTTTAGGAGGTGAGACAATCTCTAGGGATCAGGACCAATAAGAAAGCACTGAGGCCACTGGAGGGGGCGTGGCCTTGAAAGGATTGTTGGGAACCGGATATTTTGTTTTCTTTTGCTTCCTGGTCTCCATTAGGTGATAACAGACAATAGAGCCCAGTGACCATGGGCTGACATCTCTGGAACTGTAAGCCCAGATAAGTCTTCCCTCTGGTGAGGTTGATTCCCTTAGGTATTTTGACTAGCATAGTGTGACAATGTATATTAGATCACACGAAGCTATATTCCTTTGCATATATGGTCATTTGTCACTTAGCCATGGGGATGCATTCTGAGAAGGTGTTATTGAGGAAATCCATCCTTGTGTGAACAGCTACCTCTCGGGATGATACGGTCGTATAGGACCTTGTGGTCCAGGCAGTCTGCCATTGGAAGAAACATCATCCATTATGTGGTACATGACTGCTTCCTTATACAGACCAAGAAAGAATCTGTGGGGATCTCTATTAAAGTCTTCGAGTTGAAGTTTATGGCAGAGATGTATGATTCCTGGAAGGGCAACGTATTCTCTTTTATATAATTCTCGCTGTATTGTTTGAAGTCTTGGTTTTCAAAACTGATCAAAATATAAAAAGAAAAGAAAAGAAAAAGAACAAACAAGAATAAAAGGCAACTCTTTACAATATAAATTATTGGGGAAAGACTTCAAGGAAGTTTATAAGACTGTTGATAAGTAATTGGCTGGATCCTGACTCCTCTGCAATGTGAAGGAAAACAGGACAGCTAAGGGCCCAGAGGCCTTCACAGCTCAGACACAAGGCTCTTGCCCAGAGTGGCTTTCCAGCCTCCTGGCTCTCTCATTCACTGGACTTTCAATATTCCCCCATTACACGTAACTCACTTTTTACCCAGGCTTGTATTGAAATCTGGATGCTCCTGCCTTTGTCTCTTAAATGTTGGGATTACGGGAGTGTAGCAGCCTAGGGCTGTGGTTTCTAGTACCCAAATAAAAGGAAAGGAAGAGAGCTAGCTGATTCCTTGCACTGCAGATCTTTCTGGCCCTCCTTTATTGCCGTAAACCTTTGGCACTATCTCCTGCTCCCTGAACCCAAACAGCGCAAACTGCATCAGGAATCTTTTCCTTCGCAGCACGCTGCAGTGCTTTGCTCTAATAACCAAGATAGAAGCTCCATACTTCTGCTCGGATTAGCTCTTCAATTAAACATGGAAGATAATTAAATTCTTTCATGTAATGTTCTTATTTCTTGTTAGGTAAATTCCCTTGAAACTATAAGATACAGAGGAAAAGGAACAGGATACATAAAAGGAATGGAGATAGCAATCATTGGGTACTTGTGGTCCTTGAATTCAAGTTCTTTCTCCTGTCCTGGAGAAAGATGAGGCTACTGCAAGGCCCTCATTGTGTTGGCACTATCAGCTGAGGCTTACGTGAGCATATAGTGGACTACTCCCCCCAGACCTTCTCTGACTTCTTTTCCTCCTGAGGAAGAACCTGGAGGTGGCGGTTGGTAGAGGCACCAGCAGATAAGCTACAGGCTCCTAGAAGGTGCTGGCAAGTTCTTTGAGAGGAAACACTTGCTTTGTCAAAGCAACGTGACTCAATGCATAGCAGCCAAGCAATTCAATGATAAGAATCAGACATTAGGATTTTTTTCCTCTTGTGCTAAAGACTGAACCTTGTGCATCCCAGGCAAGCATGCTCCACTGAGCTGTAGCCATACCCCTTGTTTTTTTTTTTTTTTGAGACAAGGTCTCACTGTACACCGAAGACTGGCCTTGAACTCACTGTGCAGCCCAGGCTGGTTTTGAAAGCTGGATGCTCCTGCCTTTATCCCCTGAGTGCTAGGATTACAGGAGTGTATCAGCCTAGGGCTGTGGTTTTGAGTTTGTCAGGACATAGGATGAGAAGAGGGGCAGGGAAGAGCGTAGCTATAGAAGTACAGTAGTGCTTACACATTGGAGAGCCTATTGCAGCATCTTGTAATTACCAAGCCACAAGGTGTCACTCACTGCTTCTAGTCGAGAAAGAATGAGAGAGAGGAGAGAGAGAGAGAGAGAGAGAGAGAGAGAGAGAGAGAGAGAGAGAGAGAGGACAGAGGTTGTACTGCACCTGTTACATGATAATAGTCTCTCATCTATATGGCTCTGTTCCCTCATCCCAGCCAGGCAAGGAGCAGCAAAATCATTTTGAAAATGCATTCTGTTTGGGCCTGCAGAAAAACAACATGCAATCTCCAGACAAGGAGTTCAGGCAGGTTATCCAAGGATATGAGGAGGAAGATGTGGAACAGTGTTCTGGCAATGGGCCAACGCATCAGCGCACCTGGGACCACTCTAGCTGCTCTTTGTAAAACCACGGAGATTGTTAAAATGAGACAGAAAGATGTAAAGACTGCATCGGAGAAAGAAACACTCAGAATCAGCCCCAGTTAACTGTAGCTGGGGAGAATGCAGACAGGGGAAACCAGAGGCTTTCCCTGAGAACCGTTTTCCTGCCTTCTAAGCTGTAATGGACACCTTTAATCTCCCACATTGAGATGGCAATTGGCCTGGTGCATGACTCTGCA
This sequence comes from Microtus ochrogaster, assembly GCF_000317375.1. Taxonomy (NCBI): domain Eukaryota; kingdom Metazoa; phylum Chordata; class Mammalia; order Rodentia; family Cricetidae; genus Microtus; species Microtus ochrogaster. Next base: position 65,729,859 of record NC_022014.1, read on the forward strand.
ATCTTAAAAAAAGACCCCCAAAGAGATGCTCTACAGAAGACTTCTGCATAGACATAAGATTCCTCAAAACCATGCTGATGAATGTAAACAGATGGGCAACAGAAAGAGCCAGAGCCTGCCTCCCTACCCCCAATATACGTTGGCTTGAGCATGAAGGCGGGTGGTGGGGGGACGTTTAGCTGTCAAGATATGCCTGAGGTTTCTAGAGTGTAGGGTGAATGAGGCCTTTTTGCCAAACCCCAAATACTGCAGGGTTAAGCTTTCCCCCATAAGCCATTAGATAATTGCCGTTTCATTCTGTGGATTTCTCAATTGTCTCGCCGCCGCCGCCTTCTTCTTCTTTTTTTAAAAGCAAACAAAATAATTATCTTTGTCTCAGGGTAATTTTCCTATTATTTCCACAATTAAATAATTACTTCAACCCCTGCATTAAAACATGCCCATCTGTCTCTGTGGACACAGTGGACTGCCAGCTGCTTTAAATAACCCTTTAGAGCGGTCGGGTTAAGGGCTCCATTTGTGTCCCCAGAAATTAGCGTAAGGAAGCCAGCTTCCCGATGCAGCAGACAATTCTGTTTATAATACTTAATTAATCCCCTCCAGTTACTCTGAGCGCTCACTTGCAAACTTTCTTTTCCACCTCACCCAAAGGCTTCCCAAGAGAAGAGTTAAAGATGTGAACACTGGCAGAATTTGGTGGGGTTTTGGTTAAGTAGGAAAGAGCTGGGTAAATTAGCTCCTGATAGCTCACTAATCGTACCCGAGAAGGACATGTCAAGTTGGGCAGCAGTGATGAAACATTCCATCAAAATCCCAAACTCAAGAGAGGTAGCGGTAAGAAGTAGGCGTTGCCTGTGTCTAACCCTGTCTGCCGACCCTGGCTCTGAAGGTCAGTCTGGGCAGGTGAGGTGACGAAAGGGAAGGCAAAGGGAAGCATGGACTATTTCAAAGGAGTAGCGTCAGGAAGCCATCCCGAGGGGCTTCATCTGGTGGTCTAAGGTTGCCTTCTCTTTGACACAGAAAACCCAGTTCACCAAGTCCATCCGTTGTAATCTCTCACCTCAGATATTACAAACGGAGTGAACAGACCCCGGACAGTTCCAAGCACCCAGAAAGCTACCACGTCTACAGAGATGTACAGAATGCTCTTGAGAAGAAGAAAGGGAGGCGTGTAACCGAGGTTAGCAGTTTCACAGGTAGAAGGAATGGTAGAGACTTGAACACACCGTTTCCTGTGAACCAGCACCCTGGAGAAGGTATAGAGAGCTTTATCGGGGCCGGTCCCCATGCCCACGTGAATCAGAAAATTGATTGATTACCTTTCCTTTCCCACAGTCTAGAGTGGGCAGAATGCAATGACTCGGCCTCTTTTGTGAGCCCCTAAGAAAACTCTATAATCTGTCATTCCTGGTGTGTGTGTGTGAGGATAAATATGCTTCGTGACACAGCTGTGATAACCAAGCCGAGACAGAGGCTCCGACGGTACTTAACTCATAGCGGGTGCTGTGCGTGGGGCTGACTGGCGTCATGATATCCTGCCACATCTTCCTCCCCGGTCCCCTCCTGTCCTTCACCGGTGCTGCTGCTGGAGCTGGCTCAGGCTGTCATGCCCTTGCCTTTGAACAGCTCTTATATTTTTCTTTTTTAAATTCAGACTCCCTCTCTGTCTCCCCCAGCCCATCGTACACACGATCAGCACTTCAGAATCGACTTGTGAGCTTGTCCCTATTGTATCCGATAGTTCCCCACAGTTTATCACATGGAGTTTTCACTCCCTGACTTCTGCTTCTATTTCAATTCCTCTCCACGTTCTCCTGCTCCAGAGGAACCAAGCTATTGTTTGCTGCTCCCACTGTGGTTTTCCTCCTCTACTTGTTCCAGTACCCCTTTGCATTGACAGCCGTATTCATTGTTCTTTCCATGTGGAAATTAGGTTGTCCCCAATATCTCCCTTCAGCCTCTATCTGTCCTTCAAAGCCGGGTCTGAAGGCTACCTCCATCTTGGGGGCTTTCCTGACCACGCTCCCATCATCACCTTTTCTTGTCCCCGTGAATGTCAGTGGGGACATAGAGGTCAGTTCCAATGCTTCCTGCTCCCCGCCATTGACCCCCCCACAGTTCAGCCTTTTTGCTCCTCAGATCAGCTGTTTTTCTTATGACCATTATGACCGCCCTATGCTCTGTAGAACAGGTGTGCTGCAGACATGAACGAGACGTTCAGTGAGGGAATGGCCACCCGGTCCTGTCCAATATACCTGTGACTCATTCTCAGTCACCTCCCTGAACCTTTACAATGATGTGCAGGGCTCTATGTTGACTTCAAAAGCAAAGGGGATAAAAACAACCTCACTAGTGCGGAACCAGACACACAAAGCGCACCATCCATCCCCACGCCCCAGATCCCTTTCCAGGAAGGCGCAGGGAGAGAAGGCAGGGAGTGCAGTACCTTTGTACCTGGTCACTACAGCTGCATTGACACTGAGGGGCTCCTGGAAGCTGACGGTGAGGGATGTGCTGCTGGTGACCAGGAGACAGACATTGGCTGGCACCTCCGGGGCTCCTGACAGAAAAGGAAAATCATCAGAGTCTTAGCTTCTCAGATCCTTTCCAAACACACTCCTGTCTCTTCGTGGGACGGTGGGAGCAGATACTTTGCAGATGCTGGTTTGCACAGCCCACTTGCCTTTCCTTGTGAACATTTTCCTTAAAAGGCTCAGTGCGTGCATGCATGCATGCATGCATGAGCAAGTGTGTGTGCATCTGCATGACCCAGAGGAGGGCGTAGTGTATCTTGCTAGAGCACCCTCCACTTTATTCCCTTGAGACAGGGTCTGTCATTGAATATGGAGCTAGACTGGCAGCCAGCAAGCCCAGCGATCCTCCTGCCCTCCACTCTCAACACAGTGCTGGAGTTGTGGTGTGGTCATGCCTGGAGTATTTCATGAGTGCCAGGGGTTCAAACTCAGGTCTTTATGCTTGCACAACGAATGCTCTCACCCATGGAGCCGTCATCACAACCCCTGTATTTGGCATTTAATCATCTTCCAGAGTCGGCTCATTTGCTTGGACATTCTCTGAGGCGGGGGCTTTTAAATGATAGAACTGACTTTTTTTTCTTTGTATTTGGAATTTCAACTCCGATTCTTTTAGTTGTTTAAATAAAATCCTTTAGAATGAGAGAAGGGCTTCGCAAGTGTTTGAGTTGGACATTTCCGTCCTAATGAAATCTTCCAGAATAAAAAAAAAAATTCTTATAGAATGAGAGTTTAGTGGTTCACAAACATCTGGGCTGGATATGTTCTCACATCAGGGGCTTCACTCAGCAGCAAATTTTGCACTGCCGGTAAGCACTAACCTGGACTGTCTTAACCCAGCCAAAAGAACTGGAGAAAGAATGGAAAGGCAGACAAAAGCATAATTCATGGGCCAGCTGACTATCTTTCTCGGTTGTATTAAGTTCAGTTTATAGCTCTCTCTAAAAAAAAAAAAAATACAGTAGAGAGTTGAAAACACTTTAAGCTTGAAGGTGAAGCAGAAGCTGGACAAATGGGCAAATAAATATTTTTCCAGTTCCACATCCCAAAATATAGCCACATCAGACCATCGGGCCATTAGGTACTGGGGCGTAGCTGGTGGGAAGTGCTAGATGAGCCGAGATGTGGTGGAGGGAGGCCAGAAGCACCCAGGGCTCACGGCTGTGGCCAGGGAACCAACTGGGAGCCAGAAAATTAAGCAAGACAAAAGCCCCTTTTACAGCCTCCCAGAGTTCTTGCCCCAAAGAGGCTGACAGCAGCCATCTATGACTGGAGAGTTGAGAAATGGGTAAAAGGCCTGGCTGTCTCTAACCAAAGCTCAGCCTTGACACGTGCCTCCATCCTCTGCGTGCATACTCACTGGCGTGCTCGAAGCCGGTCTTCATGCGTCGGTAGAGCCGGGACCTCCACTCCCAAGCCTTCAGCTGCTTCTCCTTCTCGGTGTTGTCCAGAGTAAAGCCTTCATTCTCCACCTGGGCAGACAGCTCACTCACTCTGTCCTGGGCCTCCTGGACTAGTGTGTTGAGGTGCATGGCTCGGCTTTCTCTGCTGACGACTGGGAAGAAAGAGACAAGATGACAGTCCTTAGGAATCGTGGTTGCTTTAGGCTGTCTGTGTATCTCTGCCTTTGAAAAACTCTGGAGAGCGTGGGCTCTGTGTTTCTTATCAACTATCTTACGATAAGGCCTAAAACTGACATTCACTGTTTAGTGGTCAATTCAGCAAATGAAGACATTCCCAAAGCTCTTCCGCCATTTTGTCATATGCTTCCCAGGGAACTCCTTCGGCAGAACCAGTTATGATTGTGTTGATGACATTTGGAGGGACACACACACACACACACACACACACACACACACACACACACACGGGAGCAGAGGCCCCATCAGGTCAAGACGGAACAAACTACATTCTACCAAAGTTGATTTTTAAAGAGAAAATATTTGGTAGGATCTAGCTTAAATTTTCTGCCCTTGTCACATTCTTATCAGCCTAGAGAAAACTTTGCATGCATGTCTTAGGATTCTTTTAGTATTTACCAATTTCTACATTGCTAATGAAGTATCTCAAGCTGGTGCCACAGTTGAGCTAGGGAGTTTCGATGGCTGGACCCTACACTGATCTTCGACTGTGGTCTGGCTCCAGGAATGTACCTTCTCCAGAAATATCCATGCCCCAGAGAGCTAGACTTACTAGAGCTTTGCCTTTGGATTATACCAGTGCATCCCTGTAGTGAGCCGGACAGGATCACCATTATAAGTTGGCGACACATCCTGTCTTGTTGGTTATAAACAACCCCATATTTGGCTATGCCTTTGAGAGCTGCGTGTTCCCCACTTCCCGAATGCCTGGTGGATAAGAGTCCCTGGGCCTATCTCGATGCAGTCTGGTGTCAGCTGATGATGACAGCCAATCACAGGGCGACCCATGTGCCAATTCCCTATATAAGCAGCCGCCATTGTGCCCCCGGGTCTCGCATCTCTCTCTCTCTCTCTCTCTCTCTCTCTCTCTCTCTCTCTCTCTCTCTCTCTCTCTCCCCCCCCTCCCTCTCTCTCTCTCTCTCTCTCTCCCTCCCCCTGCTCTCCCTCGCTTTCTGCCCCTCTCTTCCCCCTTCGCTTCATGCTCTCTCTCAACCAAGTGCACTCCAGTAAAGCGTGATCTGAGAAGAATCCTTGTGTGGTGGTGTTTCTTCCTCGCCTGTTGAGAAGCCCGCCGCACATCCCAAGCTCCACTTGGCTTCCATCATATTGTTAACTCAGTCTTTTCTGTGTGGTCAGATGTACAGCAGCGGTAGAAGTTGCCCACTCGTGGGCTGGCCTGTGAGACTGCATCCTGTGGTCTTCTGCATGGGAGGGTCTGCTTAGGTGGTCACCTGTCACTTCTGAGGAGCCCCTCCCAACTGGTGGCAAGACAGGAGACAGCCTCCCTCTGGAAAGGTGGCTGAGGACCACAGGAACAGAGACATAAGCCAGCGGCAAGGTCTGCAGATGTGTTATTGGAATATGCTCGCCACCCCCTGTGAGAATGTGTTTGACGCTCCCTGTGACCAAAACAATATTTTTTTCTGATGAGTGGGAAGCAAAACCCACCCATTTCATTCTTTATAATTAATGGGAAATATGATGAAGATAACTCAAGTGAAAATGTGTTAGGCGTATTTTGAAATGGAAATTAGGTGGTTGTCTATTCAGATACTCTGTGTTCATAAGCATGTCTGCGTTAATTACAGGAAATGAATACTAATTTATTATTGCCCCTGAGCACCATCAGTCTAAATTTATTTACAGATGAGGTCAATGAAAAATTAGTTGAGTCTCTCTCTTTTTTTTTCTTCTTTTTCTTTTCTTCTTTCTTCTTAGAGCTGCTGCTCGGAACACCCAGGACTGTGTTCTGCTGCAGGTTTGGCACGGCTAATGAATGTTGTCGCAGCAGTCAATCATGTACTCGAAATGCTGTCACACTTCTTGTTTTAAAGCCTCAGTCATGAGCCATGACAGAAAAATAAACAAATAAATAGAAAGTTAAAAAAAAAAACTCTTTGACTGAGCAGCTACGCTGTGCAGAATCCCCCAGGGAGGCTAACGGAGGCCAGAATAAATGATAATCTAAGTGCTGGGGATGTAGTGAGGCCATGACGGTCCATGAATAGGGAGGTCCGGGAGGAAAAAAATGCATGCACACACACACACATCTCCATGCGCACACGCTCCAGTGGAAAAATTGGCAATATTAGTAGCCTCAAGGTGCAATTTCCTGGAGCTGTTAAGACTGACAAGGCAGTACTAAATGCTGTTAATTTAACTAACTTCAGATTAATGGTAGAGTCTGCTCCGACTGAAGCCCTCAAACACAGTCTCATTATAGGCTTGCTGGGAAGGCCCTAAATATAGGCATTGACAGTTTAAAACAAATTCGTATACATTTGTGTATTTTTAGACATAGGTTAGGCGTCAGAGCTTGTGTCACAGTTTTCAGGTTGATTGACCCAGTAACTGCACCCTCTCCCCGCTGCCCCCTCCTCCTCCCGCTCTAAATTAGAGAGAAAATGGAGGAATTGCCCTTGTTAAGTTACTCACTGGGCCTTTTATTGTAAACCTGGTGTTTGAATTGCACGCATGCGTCAACACTTGGGTGATAGGCACATGATTTATAAAAATAAATTTTTCTAATACTGCGAAATCCCCCCTATTAATTTTTATATCCACAACAGTTATTATGGGTTGGTGTTCCAGGTGGCATTTCAGATGGACAGCTTCTCTCTCGAGGTCTCTGCGTGGCTCCCCTTCCCTGCCCCTGACACTTTTTCCTGCTTTCCTTGACAACACAGTTTACTTCTGCCCGCTCTGCTCCTCCAGGGCTTCAGTCCTTTTCCTCACCATAAGGCAGATTCTCCCTCTCTGAGTCTACCAGGAGGGCACCTTCAGCTTCTACAGTCAGGTGCCCGGTCCAAAGGGGCTACAACCCAGTGCTGTGCAAAATGGCATGGTTCTGCCACTGCAGGGTACAGTGGTGCTGGTGGATGGGACAGGGACTGGAGGGCATCTCAGGAACCACTATCCTTCAGTGTCGCTGTTCTTTTAGAACACTGGATTCTCCTTGCAGAACTGAGTGAGAACATATTGTTTAGAAATGACAGATGTGTTGATTCTGGAGGCGAATGGGGGAAAAAAATCCTAAAAACCTGAAGATTTACATTTTTGAAAAAGAGAAAGTATTTTGAAATCTTTTTCCTTTCCAGATTCAGCCCCAGGTGTCCCTGAGACTGTACTCACTGGCCTCTGTTGTTACAGGCAATTGTGTGGACCAATCTCAAAGGCTGAACCTGTGTTCTCCAACCATCTCACCAGGCAAATCTTTATATTTTTTTCCTATGGATTTTTTAATAGCTTAATAAAACACCCCTTTGAAAGACTGTTTTTTTTTTGCCACCAAACCAGCTGACTTATAAAACAGCCACGTTTCTGCCTATTATTAATGACCCATTTAACTGCCAATAGTAGCATCTGTCCAATGAGATAATCGACTTAACTGGGTAGATTTATTTAGGCAAAAGCAAGCGAATATGATGATTGTATCAAGCTGGGTAATTTGATCATGAGTGAATGTGTGATGGGGTAGGTTTTGGTACCTTTAAAATTGTTCTGGAGACCTTCTTTTGTTTGTTGTTTGACTTGAGGGTGGGAACCTTTTTACTCTCTCTATTTTAAAGACGAAGAAGCGGGAATCCAGGCAAGCAGGATGATTTAGTCAGTCTTCTTAAACACCTTCAAGAACTCAGAGAACTTCTCTCCAAATCAAAGGGAATATAAATCAACTTATGATTTACATATTGCAGTTTATATTCAGCTTATAATTGGCACCCTTGTTTTGGTTGTTTGATCGGAAATGGGGGCAGGGGTCATGCCTGTTTTCTGGTTGATTTTTTTCCTGGCCATCCCTCTGCTCCCTGCCTTGGGTCTGGATTCCACTTTCACTTCTGCCTGCAGGCTGTTTTCTTGTGTCCTGACCTCTGCAAGTATTAGCTTTTTCTTTTTTTCTAGCAGTTGGTCCCTTCTGCAGTCCAGCGACTGTCCCTCTCAGCAGCCATAGGCAGCACAATAGAGGGTCTGTGGGTGTGTGGCAAGCCGTGCGGCAGGGGCAAGACCACTTCACGGCTCCTGAGACAGGCTCCTGCTATTGTGGTGTTTAATTATCAACAGTATTTCTACCACCCAGTGCTTCAGAGTGGGAATTTGTTATAAGACCTGCCCAGCTAATTAACTATGGGATGGGGGGGTGGGAGGTGGGGCAGGAACTTCAGTGTTCAAAGAACACAATTAGGGTTACTGTTTAAATCTTGAGATAAATAGTGATGGGGATGAATGGACTTTGTCTAGTGCTGGACTCCAGCTTAGGAACTGCAGCTCCTTAGCCATTTCATTCTTCCACTCTTCCACCACAACTGCTGAATGGGTCCTGGCTGCAAAAAAGTTTGAAAATATGAATGAGAGCAGCATGCAGGGTAATTTGAAATTTTTTTAAAAAAATTAAAAATTTAAAGTTTTATTTTTAGTCATGTTGTCTCTGTAGGCGCAGGATGCCTTGGAGTTGGAGATAAAGGCGGATGTGAGGCACTCAGTGTTGGCACTAGGAACTCAGCTTAGGGCCTCTGCAGGAGCAGCATTTACGGTTCTCCACAGAGCCATCGTGCAAGCCCCTAATTTTAATTTACTTGAGGTTTTGAGGGGATAATTTATTTGATCTTCTTGCGAAAAATGAATACATTTGCTTTTAATGGTGATAATGGATTTTTTTGCAATTTACAACACATATTTTTTTTTATTGTTGCCATTTTCCTCTTTCTTATTGATGAGATAAACAAGGCTCCAGACAATCGCTTCATCTCAGTGATAGGAAGGCTCCTTATCCCAGCTTGGCTGCACCCCAAACCCTGAGCCGTCTTTGCCTTGCAAAGCCATCGCTTGTAAAGAGAGCTTCATTTATCCTCAAGACTGGAAGCAGTGTCCTTGTCTTCGGCAGAAATATGCTTTGTAAATGGTTGTTTCCAAGAATGGAGGTAACCCTCGAAGGTACTTTGGGGGTACCTGGACATCCTGCGGTATCCTTAAAAGATGTACGGTCCCAGAGAGATCCGTGTGTCCTTGTTTCTTAGCCTTTCTGAGCCTGAGGGTTGTAGCATGATTATCTTTACTTTACAGCTAATATCCACCTAAAAGTGAGTCCACACCATGTTTGTTTTCCTGGGTCTGAGTTACCTCACTCAGGATGATTTTTTTCTTCCTCGTTCCAGGCATTTTTTTTTTTTTTTTTTTTTTTTTTTTGGTAATAGTTGAATAATACTCCGCTGTTTAGAAGTCCATTTTCTTTATCCATTCTTTGGTTGCGGGACATTTTGACATACTGCACATTTTCAAACAAAACATGATGGACAGTCACGTGAGCACTGGCCCACACATCACTGCTGCTCCCCCATTCCACATTTGACTGCCTCTCTTGCAACTGACACGGTCCCACATCTTCTAATTACATTCCCAGATTTCAGCCACCACAAATATGCACAGGTCACCTTTTTTGCCTACATGGTGGCCTTAGTTAATGCCAGTAAATTTGGTTCCTCTGCCTTAGCTCTGGCTGTGTGCTTACTGCTGTGGCTGATGATCAGTAGCCAGATGTTGGGGAGCTGCACCCTCAGTAGAAAAAAAGGTCAACACACATCTTGGCTTCTGAATTCTTTGATTTGTCTGGTAATGTGCCGGATGCAAGCACATCAAACAAATTGTCTTCTGAAATAGTTTTGTATTTTGTCTCATTGTGTATATACATGAAACTGTTTATCAAGTCAAATGTACTTTTAGTTTTTTTTTTTTTTTCAAAAAAAGGTGCATAGTTTTAGCCAGTCACTCTGCCATGTTGAACACAGGCTCTTACCTGAAAACTGGCACAACAATGGTGCCCACCTCACAAACCATGCTAAGTTAGTGATAATCTCCACACAGGTTTTTATTAATATCACTCCTATTGATTTTTAGAAGCACACACACACAAAAAAAATAAACCCAAATTTGGTCTTATGTAATAGCTTGGTCTTTTTCCACCAAAAAAATAATCTCTTGTTCCAGATCTTTAAAAAAAAAAGTCTATTCCAGCTACTTTTTAGAAACATAACACACTCATAAATGATGTCAAAGTGCATGCTATCTGTGATTTCAGAGGAGAAAGCTGGGTCACTTTGATATAAACCTTGCACTGAGAGCCAATATCCTCTGGGCAACGAAGAAAAGCAGTTCATAAGATTTATCTCTGTTGATCATAAGTGACAACCGTCCAACAATTCTGCAGTGAACTTGGTTTAAGGTAGTGATGCCAAGAGGTGTAAGGCACGGGCATTTTAGTGATTAAACATATGACATTAAAGAAACCCTTACCGTCAAGATACTTGGCATTCAGGTCCAATCTGCTTGGCTTGTTGAAATCCAGAACTCAAAGTCCACTTTGGCTTCTTTTGGGTCTCCAGCTGTGACGTCTCTAAGAGTCCAGTTGCAAAGGTTGCAGAGACCCAGTGATGTCTCGTTTTAACTGCGGCAGGGCTTTCTTCTCCTAGGGCCATCACACCTGGGCAGGGGCTCTACAGAGCCTCTGTTACACAAGCCAGGTAGCTGGTGAAGCCTTAAGGAGGCATCTTTCGTGAGGGAGAGGCCAGGGCGCACTCAATTCAAGGGGAGAAAGCAAACGCTCCACGTGTTTGCCACTTTGCTTAGGGAGCTCAGATCAGGTGTGAGTGGGATGACCACATCTTCTGAGGATGCTCTTCACACTGTCTACAGCTGTAGAGTCCAAGCCACGTCAGGAAAATCTCCTCTCATTAACATTAAAAACAGATGAGGGGAGTTTAAAAATGTAGTGTAGCTAACTCAACATGTCTAAACTGTTATTGTTCCTAAGCGCAACCTGTGGAAGACTAGGCATTTTATACTAAATGTTTTTGTACTAGACCTTTGAAAACCAGTATGGATTTCACCTTTCTCATGCTTTTTGATTTTGGGATACATATATTTTTAATAATAAATTTTGTTTTATTGTAAACTGGAAACTTTAAGTGTTTGCATGAATAGGGTATGAGGTGGGTCTGTAATTTATTAATACAATGTACAATCATGAGATTAAGCTCATGAAAGCATACACTTCACTTGAGAGCTTTACTTTCAGTGATGATGACATTTAACATGTACTGGCTTAGGAAAATATAAGTGTACGGTATCATTAACTATATGGGAGATAGATTGAAAGTGCAGTCTTCCCTTGAACTGAGATGTTCTGGCCTCTGGCTATTATCTCCCCATGCCCCTCCATCCAGCCTCTGCAACCCCCACTTTTCTTCTCTGTTTCTGTGAGTCTATGTTTTGGGGTTCCCTGCACAAGTCAGATCAGATGGGATTTGTCTTTTCCGTGCCTGGCTTAGGATAAGGCTCTCCAATTGCCTCCATGTGGTCACAAAGGGCAGAATTTCCTTTCTCGTCGAGGCAAAGTGTCATTTTGTTGTGTGCCCATCCCATATTTCCCTTATCAGCCTAGCTGCTGAAGGACACCCAGGTTCCTTCCATAATTTGGCTGCTGCAAACGGCACTGCAGTGGCTATGGGAGCGTGGACGTCTGTTTGACAAACATTCCAGATCTTTGGGGTAAACACCCAGAAGCGGGGTTGTTGGATCATATGATAATACTATTTTTAGTGCTTTAGTAACAAACCCAGGACATCACATATGCTAAGCATGTGCTCTGCCAGTGGGCCACATCCTTAGACCTATTTATAGTTGTTAGAGGAAATGCCATATATTTTCCAAATTGTTTGACCAGTTTCCATCCGCACCAAACAGCATAAAAGGTTCCCTTCTCACATCTTCACCGACACTTACGTTTTGTCTTTTCAGAAAAGCAGTTCTGACAAGTGTAAAATTATATCTTGCTGCTGCTTTTGACTTGCCTCTCTCTAAGGCTGGTGGTGTTGAGTACTTCTCCACAGTGCTGTTGGTCATTGGGCATCTTCTTTTGAGTCTGTCTGCTCAGGAGTCTTGCCCATTTCTTAGCTGAGTTTTCATTTGATTTCCTTCTGTATTTTGGGCATTGACTCCCTCGTTAGATGCATGTTTATAGATACCTTCCATCTCTGTTTGTTTCTTCTCCAAGTTTCATTAGTACTCATTGGCTTTTTAGTTTGATGTTACTGATTTTTGTTCTTACTCGTGTTTTTGGGGTCAAATCCAAAAAGTCATTGTCCAGACCAGCATCATGGAGTTTGCTCCCTTTGTTTTTATTTGCAACTTTGTAGTTTAGTCTCATACTTAGGACTTTAATACATTTTTGTGCTGATCTATATGTGGTGTGGAGTAGGGGCCTGATTTAATTTTCACATTTGGGGGTATCCAACGCCACCTGCTAGGGAGGTCACTCTTTTCCCCTTGTAGATATATTCTTGGCATCCTTGTTAGCAGTCAGCAGGCTGTAGAGTGTGGGCTCATTCTGGAGATCTCCATTCTGGTCCATATTTTAAGAGATTGTGAGTGACACGTGGCTAATAGTTTCTGTGTTGCACAGGGTAGTTCGTAGCACAGTTCTACAGTCTTCAAAAAGTGTGTGGTATTAGGGGTACCAGCACACACAATCTTCAGTGCTGGTTCTTTCTATTTTCCCACAGAACCCATGTAGTGGATGCTAAACATTTAAATTCTTTTCCAGAAGCTCCTGGATTTTTTTCCTTAGAATTATATTGAATGACAGTATTGGGAGGTCAGGGGGTGTTTATAGCGTGCCAGGGCACGAGCGAAGGACTTGAGAGGTACTAGTCCACCGCATTCATAACTGTCCCACTGTCCTAGATTGACAGTATGGCAGCCAGTCTTCCAGGAGCATCCGTCTACCTCTGTCCTCTCCAGATGTTCCTCCACACACATGCTATGCAGGGGTGGTCATGATATCATGTCGCAGCTGAGATTAGGGAGCAAAGGACCCTTGTTTCTGCCTTGCTTGATCTCTCTCACCTTCTAGAACCTTATCACTTAGGGACATCTACTGCAACATCATCATCTTGTCACATGGAGAGGCCCATGTAGCCAGGGATGCAGAGCTCGTGCCAGCTGTGGCAATGAGAATGCAACTCCATTCAACTGCAAGGTGATAGCCGTTGGAGGGATGCCCTGAACGTCGTCCCTTTCAGATAAATCCAGCCCCACATGTCTAACCCATAGATACTTAGATAAATGTCATTATTTGCTAAGTTTGGGGTGATTTAATACCTAGTGATATAGATAATAGCTAACACAAGATTATATCCATCTTACAGATAAAGAAACTGGGGCATAAAGAGGCTAAAGATTTTTCTTACAAAGTTTCAGATGTGGAATTTGAAACCGGGACTCCTTCAGTCCACAAATTTGATTTTTAGTTTGTGCTGCAGATTTGACTGAAAAGTACCCCCTCTCCAGTAGTTATCTTTCACCGTGTGATGGTAGGTGTGTGTGGAATGGGGGAGAAGTATGAATTCCTTCTGGAGTGATAGCAGTGGGAATGTTGGGAATTCCAGATAGGAGCCTATGTACACAAAGGCATTGTTAACGGCAGTCAAAGACATTGTTAAATGTTAGCTGTAATGCTTTAGGTTTTGCCAGAGAGAGCTTATTCTATGTGGGGGACATCAAAAACTCAAAGCAAAAGCTGACTCTCAAGGGAAGGAAATCCTGCCATCTGCAATAATGTGGATGAGCCTAGAGAAGCCAGAACACAGAAAGACCAAGTACATGATTACATGTCTATGTGAGCCTTTGAATGTCCAAATCATGGAACCAGAGAATAGAAGGTGGGTCGCCAGGCACCGGAGGCTGGGAGAGGTGTATTGAAGGCTGTAAACTTTCAGTTAGAAGCTGAACAAGCTCTGGGGATCTCACGTACAACATGAAGATGTTGAATGTGCTAATTAATTTGATTATGGTAATTATTCCTCAGTGCATACAAATATCCAACTCTTCGGCTTTGAAGATAATCACATTTTGCCTGTCAATCAGCTATTTGGAAATTAAGAGAAAGAAGCAGTCATTGTTGAAGAGTGGGTGATTGAAACTGAGACCCAAGCCACCTGATAGTCATTATTTAGAAACATAAAATAGGGTCAAGCCACTTCATACTTGGTAAAAATCTTTGTCTTCATATGGAAATATGGATATTCAGATGTTGAACATGTAGTGATCAAGATTCAAAGTCTTCAAGCGCCTCAAGTAGAGTGGACAAAGCAAAGTCCTTGTGGCAAGATAGTGTGGCATGCACAAGGGACAGAAGGGGACATACTGGAGGAGGCAAGCTTCGAAGAGCAGACTTGTAAGTCGGGGTGAGGATTTACACCCCTCTTTTAACGAGGCAGATAAGAGTATGTATCTCACTCATGAGATCCGTGCATGGCTCACTTCCCCATATTCTTTATGGCAGCAAACCTTTGTCCTTTGAGAGTGGCCCAGTCCGGGGATCGTGGAGAAGGATGACGCTGGGCAACGCTGTTTTGGAACAAAAATCAGGTGTGACTAATCAACGAGTCTGGTTTTCTCATGCACGGACTCCGAGGACAATCCCAAAAGTGTTTGGAGCGGTGGCAGTGCGGCTGGCGTGAGCGCTGGGTCTCCCAGGAGGGCCCTGGAAAAGACTAACATTGGCTTGGCTTGCAGACTTTCTGCTGCGGCTGTTTACACAAAGCCGACCTCATTAGTTTACAGTCACACCTCTCAGACACAGCCTGCCCCGTTCTCAGCGCAGACTCCAGACTACAGCAGACATGAGAGGCACAGCCTGTGTGCCGGGGTGGCAGCACAGGGGGCTGGACTGTCTGCAAGTGACAGCGGCTCTGTGCTGGTATTGTGCAAAGTCCCTGAATAGAAAGATTCTGCTGGGCACAGGCAGAGAGGTGTGGGAGGGGCTCGCCGTGCAGCGTCGGGAGGGTTCTAGAGAGACAGGAAGATGCCAGGCAAGGGAAGGGGAAGAAAAATCCACACTGAGGAGCATCCCATAGTTTTGCTGGCCCACATCATTAGACAGTGAGAAATGAACAGGAGCCAGGTACACTTGATGATCAAACTTTGCAACTGTGCCTAGAAAATCACAGGAGCAGAAGTACCCCCTACCCCCAAATGCCCCAAAGTATAAGTTCCTGAGAAATTTATATCTCTTTCTCCTATAGATGGAGGTGTCAGAAGACTAAAGTTTCTACTGAAGCTTTCTGATTATCTATTATGATATTGGAACTAAAAGATGAGGCAAAGATCCATGAGTGTGACCAGATCTGAACGTGGCGGGACTCCAAAGGACCTGGTGCTTTTAGGACTGGTGTTGGCAGGCATTCATGGTACCAACTTAATGGCAGCCATCAATTGGGTAGACTCTCGCTGATGATTCAGTAACCCTGCCTCCATGACTGTTGGGATGTGATTAGTAGAGATATGGTAAGTTAGATAGAGAGCTTGGCTGGGGATTTTATATACAAGGATAGCAAGGCTTCCTCAGATAGCAGCTGCTCCATGGAGTGTGAGTCTTAGCTATTGGAAAGCCATCAATGCCCAGAGCAAAAGTCCTATGGTTCCTGCGCTTAGGGTGGTCCCCAGTGGCAGTCCTTCCGGGCTCTCGCCTGTATCCTAGGCTCTTTCAGGCGGCGGGGAAACATGTGCCATGTCCCTTCAGCAACAGCCAACGTTTTCCTCAGTAGGAGCGAATGTTACAGCAGCTCCCCTGAGAATAACTGAGTTTCGCTTTCCATAGCTTCAGTTACTCACAGCCAACTGTGGGCCAAACATAGTCAATGAAAATTCCCCAAAGCAAACATTTCCTAAGGCTTCAATGGCACTCTGTTCTGGGTAGCACGGTCAAATCTAGCACTGTCCTCCTCCGTACCACCTGGAATGTGGGCCATCTCTTTTCCCATGGTACCCGCCCGTTAGTCATCAAAATCATCATCTCCAAGAATCAGAGTGACTTTCATGACATTGCAGTCCTTGGGTTCAAAAATAATATTTATTTTACTTAAATAGTGTTCCCCAAAGTGTGAGAGTAATAATATTAACTTGTTACATTTTATTACTAGTGTCATCATTGATCTCTCACTGTATATGTACAGGGGAAACATTGTATGTGATTATACATAGAGTTAAATAGAGTGATAGCCACACATACGTAAGCGACGCTAGCCATAGCTTTTAGCATCCACTGGGGTCTTGAAACACATGGTAATAGAACTCTTCTACTTTGTGCCACTTGCTGAAAAGTGGGAGGAACAGAAAATAATTGCTGAATAGATAGTGGATTCATCTCCTGATTAGGCCAGGGACTCTGAAATTTTGACTGGCAGCCTCTGGGACATGCCCTGGGCTTGGGGAAAAATACATGGTTGCGTGTCAGTCCATGCTCATGCTCATGCTCATAACAAACACCCTCCTAGCTCTGCAACTCAGGGTCCACGGCTTTAGAAATAAATAAATACCGAAGGCAACCAAGTTGTAATTCCTGATAAGAAATAGGGCAAATTATACAAGTCTTTCTTCTGAATCATGTTGGGCTCCTTGGTTGGCAAAGCTAAAAGAGCATGGGGCTAGTTTTGAGCAGAAAAGGACCCAGGGGGAGAGGAAGAAGGAAATGAGCTCTATTGGAGGCTGTGCAGTCTGCTGTAAAGTAGTGGGCAGTCACTAGAGAAGCAGATGCAGAGCGAGGGAGGGGAAGAGTCCAGCATCTACTGTGTGATGGTGAGGGACCGTGAAAGTTACACCTGGGTTCAGATCCTGGCTCTCCCCCATTAGCTTGGTCACGCTAGGAAAATGGTTTGACTTTCCCCCTTTCTAGTTTCTTCACAGAAACAAATGAGAAAAATACTTCCTACCTGACAAGTGAGTTGTGAGGATCAAGTGAGGTGATGTTGAGAAGCGCATGATTTTATTCTCTGTGAGTGCATGTGTTTGAATAAGTGCCTGTTCGTGTGTGTGTGAGGGTGTATGTGGGTGAAGTTAGTGTGTAGTTGGTGCATGTGTGTGCGGGGGGGGGGGCAGAGGTCAACGTTGGGTTTCATTAAGTGTTTTGTACCTTATGTTTTGAGAAATTATGTTTCATTGACCTGGAGCTCATCACGTAAGTCTAGCCTGGTTGCTGGCGAACCCCAGGGACCTGTCTGTCTGCACCTCCTCCTAGTGCTGAGGCTACATGGCTGCAGTGTTGTTCCTGGCCTCGTTTTGTGGGTTCTTGGAATTAAATTCAGGCCTCCATACATTTTACTGAATGTGCTGTCCCTTCAGCCAGCAACAACATTTTTGTATATGCAAAGCATTCGAAGAATTTTAAGACATTGTTGGGATTTTTCTCCTCTTAAGTCATGCCTTTTCAGCTTGGGAGTAGTTTGGAGCAGGTGTTTGCCTCGGGTTATGTAGACAGCAGGCTGCCGCTTTTCTCCTGGGATAGCTCGTGCTCCTGGACAGAAGCAATCCTGTTTCTTTTGTACTTGATTTAGAAAGTGAATTTAAAATTTCTGCAAACACTGTGTTCTTCTATCCTGCCTTTATCCAACACAAATGGCTCCCTAGTGCTCAGAACAGAACAAAGAGTTGACAGGATTTCAGCAAATAGCTCGGAAGGAAAGATACAGGAGCTGCTGGCCACAGCCCTCCATGTTGGTTATTCAGAAAGACAGTAAGCTGGTATAGAAGGATCTTCAGGATTAGCATCCAATGGACATGGGCATGGGTCACTGATATCTGTTTGTGAACTGTGATTTTAGGCCAATGTGCTGATTAGTTTGATGTCAACTCGATACGGGTTAGAGTCATTTGGGAAGAGGGAACCTCAACTGAGAAATGTTCCCACCAGACTGGCCTGTGAGCAAGACTGTGGAATATTTTCCCGACTGATGGTTGATTTGGGAGGACCCAGCTCACTGTGGGTGGTACCAGGCCTGGGCTCATGGTCCTGGCTGCTATATGTAAGAAAGCAGGCCAAGTAAGCCAT
Organism: Microtus ochrogaster; assembly: GCF_000317375.1. Taxonomy (NCBI): domain Eukaryota; kingdom Metazoa; phylum Chordata; class Mammalia; order Rodentia; family Cricetidae; genus Microtus; species Microtus ochrogaster. The sequence continues at coordinate 65,747,909 of NC_022014.1, forward strand.
GAGGAGCAAGCCAGGAGGTAGCACTCCTCCATGGCTTTTGCTCCAGTTCCTGCCTCTAGCTTCCTGCTCAAGAAACTCAAGGTTTCTGCCTCAACAATGGACTAAGAAGTGGAACTGTAAGTTGAAACAAACTCTTTCTTCCCCAAGTTGCTTTTGGCCATGGCTTTTTATCACAGCAGTAGAAAACTAAATAAGACAATCACTTGCCTTTTCATAATCATAAATAAGCCATCTTGAAAACTGAATTAACAACATGCAAAAAGATTGTTAAAACTCAGAAGTATAGCATGCAGGAGCCTCATGGATACTCAGCCAATATTTCTTTGTTGTTTTGCATATGCTTGAGTCTGTAGATGCCACTTTGATTTCTTGGGTGGTCAAGGTAATTTAAGTGTCCTGTTCCCTAGGGCCTGAGACCTAGCCATTTTAACTTATTGTTCCTCTGTTTGCAACATTGTGATAACAATATGGTCATCACCCCAGTAGAAGCAAGAAAACTCCAGAATCCTGAGCATATTTGGTTTTGGTTTACCAGATAGTTAGTACTTGAGTACTGACTCTTAAGGCTCAGGTTACCTTGAACTTGCTTTCTTGCCAAGGATGACCTTGCACTTCTGATCCCTGCAGCCTCACCTCCCCAGTGCTGGGATGACAGGCATATACTACCACACTCAGTTTATCTAGTGGGTGCTGAGGATTGAAGCCAGGTCTTCGCACATGCTACATAGGTCCTCTGCTAACTGAACCATAGCCCCAGCCCAGTACATGAACACTTCTATGGAGGCTTAACTATAAACACAAGGGCTTGGGCACATTGGGAGTCTTACAGGTCACAGAGGAAACGCATGCTCTGCAAAGGCTCAGGTGAGGAGGACTAATGTTTCGTCCCGTTCAGGGAGGGCACAAGGAGTGGTAACATCTGCATGAATAGTCTCCTTGTTCTTACAGAATGGGGCTCAGTCCGCACACTGTGTCCAAACCCTCTAATTCTTTCTCCACCCCCTCCTTTCTGAATCTTGAGGACAGACATTATTGCAAATGAATCAGAAGGTAGTAGAGATCTCTCTCAGCGTATTCTTCCATTTTTTTTAAACTTTCCATCTGAATATTCAAATTTTGCTAAGAAGGAGCTGCCCCTCCTCTGACCAGGCAGAAGAGCCCCTACCCCCCAACTATTTCTCATGATCTTTGCCCCGGGCTTGGGAAGCTTAGATTTTCCAAAGGTAGTGTTCTGATCCGAGTGTCTGTTTCTGTCCCTAGTCTTTGGGTGGCAGTGATTTATGAAATCTGGCAGCTGAGATGTAACTTCTAATCATGTACGAGTTTCCTCTGATCTTTCAGTCTTCTGGGGCCACCACTTTGGAAATACGTCAGTCAGTGTGAGTGGAACAGCAGTTGGGCGAATCTCTAGAGAGGAGAGAAAATGGTGGCGCTGAGCCACTGCCGTCGTTGGATCAGAGAGTTTGGACCAAGGGGGTTGTGAACTCTGACTTCAGGGTGCAGTGAGGACTGAAGGTGTCAGTATCTATAAAGTACTCAGAATGGCACCTGACTAATCATATTACATATGATTCCATTGTATGAAAAGTCTGGAAGAGGCACATAGGTGAAAACAGCAACAACACAAAATGACTATTGATTTCTCCTAGGGTGGGGGTGGTGAGGAGATCAAAGAGTAAGAAGTGAAGAGTGTTGGATTTTTATAGGGGCATAAAAAATTACTTAAATGATTATGGTGATGGTTTTCTGGTTCTGCATTACTAAAGAACATCACTTTTTTTAATGAGTGAGTTTTGTGGTGCGTGAATTCTCTGTTTTTTCTATTTTTTCTCTTTCAATCTGTCAATAACCTATCATCTCTATCACCTATCTCTATTATTCATCAATCATATATCATGACTATTATCTCTTATCTGTCAATCATCTATCCTGTCTGTCTGTCTTTACCTATCTACTGTCTATCTATGCTATCTGTCTATCAACTGTCTTCTATCTGTCTCTGGTCACCATTACTGTCATGCTAGTCCATTAACTGGCACCTGTTCCATGGACCATGCATTGAAGTGGTCCCTTGACCGGTTGACCCAACTCTACAACTGCTTCTCCTCTGTTCATCTGTCACAGAGCATCGTAGTGACCCTCCAAAGTAAAACAGACTATGGAATCCAAGCCCATGCCATTGCCTCCCTATTACACTCACTCTTAGGAGGAAAACATCTTCACCTGACTACCAGGACCTGTGCCATTCGACCCTGGTGGCTTCAATCACAGTCCCCACTTTCATTTGCTCTATTCCAACATTTAAGCTTCCTTTCAGACCATCTCAAGACTTCTGCTTACTGTTAATTCTTCCTAGATTAGACCCCACACCTAATGGTTAGTGGCTTTATATCATCGGGGACTTAGTTATTCCGTGCCATATCAGCAAAAGTTCTCTTGCCCAACCCTATTTAAAATTGACCCATCCTTTGTCAACCACTTGCTACCCATTTTTAATAGCATTTACCACTATTTGAATTTATGTTGTAGTTTACCAATTCATTTGCTCATGGGAAGTCTCTTCCACTAGGGTGCAAGTTCTCTGTGAGACCAAGGAGTTTATCTAGTTTGTCACTGCTTTCCTAGACTGGGACAGTCTTCACTCAGTGTTTGTGAGTGTTGTAAGTGTCTGAGTGAAGTCCCCGCATTGACTGTGGATGTAGAGACACAAACCCTTGCTTATCCATTTCCTACAAATGCTTCCTAAATCTGTATCCTATCATTTGAAGATGTCATATGCCAGAAAGCCTGAATTAAACTTTTAGGAAAAGCCATTTGGAGAGGCTTTCTTTCAGTAACATCTATTGTGTTTTCACGAGCGAGCAATCAAGTGCTTAGACTGATAACCACTAGTTGATCTGTGCACGAAAGTCTTTGGAAGCATGGAAAGAATTTTAGGATCAACCATTCCTGTGTGGTTATTTTGGTGACATAGAGCAAAGGTCTGATGGATGACATGGGCCGTTGTGGTTAGGTTTACTTACAGTGCGGACTTTCTCGGGCCCCTGCCCGCAGAAGAATCCTAGCAATGGGTACGTTGTTGGTCATGATGGCAATGTCCAGGGGTGTCAGTCCCTCGCTGTTTGGTGTGTTCAGATCTAATTCTTCCGGTGTGTATTGGTAGAGGAGGAGCTGTACGGCGTCTAGGTCCTGCTGCTCCACAGCCTCAAACATAGCTTCATTGCCCTGGAAATTCTGGAGAAGAAGAAATGCAGGTTGGTACAATGTACAGCCAATATCTCAGAACTTTAGAGATTGTCCTAGGGGGTCACTGGAACACTTACAAGTGGGTGATTACAGAGCTATCCTTTATCATGTGATCCTCAAAGTCAGTGCTCTGTTGGCCTGTCCCTCCATGTTTCCTAATAGGTGTTGAGCAGACACATTTAGATGGATGGGATGACACAGTACTCTGCTGTGTGACCCCGTCTAGGGCAGTGAGAAAAATCAACTCCCTGCAGCCAGTCCGCTGCTGAAGGGATACTGTTTGCTAGGCTATTAAAAGATGTTCTTAAGTGCTGGATTAAGTTCGTACTCCTTCGTTTTCTGTGGCACCTCTCCGGGCCTTTAATGGCTTTAATATGTGATTTAAAATAAAACGTTATTGTATTTCATTTTACCTTTGGGGTAACGTTCTGCAGAATGCAGCCGCGTGAATGCTGGCATCGATAGTGTGGGGACGAGTGGTTTTAATTATGACTACTCTGTATAGGTAGCACATGTTCTGTATTTCTCTCGACTCCTTCCTTCCTTCTCCACCCTCAGGTGTTATTGCCGGTCCTCTTGACTGCTAGTCTAGGGGTCACCAGCCCAGATGCTACCCTGTCGCTACCCCCTCCCATAGCTGATGCCCATAACCTCCAGTCTACTTTATTTAAGGTTAATTATTACCATCGGTCTCACTGAGCTAAGAAATGCTCAGATGATTATTTGACAAGACCTCTGGATGTGTTGTTGAGGATGTGCTCCAGTTTGATCTCAGTCATTGATGGATACATAATGTGGAAGCGTTACTGAGAGGCAGTGAAAAGGAAAAGGGACCACACGTTGGAGGACTTAGGTCACTGGGGGCATGCCACCGGGCATTTGTCTTGCCTAGGTCTCTTCCTGTACACCTCTTCTTTCTACTTCCTTCCAGGAAGGACTGAAGAAGAACTTCCATACATTCCTATCCTGAAGCTCTGCCAAGTGCATGAGGACTTTAATCCATAACCCTGGATAAACCCTTACTCCTTTAGGCTGGCAGGAGTTTTGTCACAGGCACAATAAAACTTACTAATACCCTGGCCACTATGATCCCACAGTTTCTTAGCCCAGACCCTCCAACCATTACACATGTAGCACTTTTGAGCTGAAGGGAGAGGTTGAAGTGGTTTTCCCAGGAGGGCTACAGTGCTAAGCGGATAATTGTTTAAGAGGGCCAGCAGTTGAATATTTATAAAATGCAAATCATCTCTAGAAAACAAATAGCATAGATAATATACCTCTTTGGGGGAAGGTTTCATATGTAGGACTTTTCACAAAGACTGTGACAGGAGAGATAAAGGCATAGCCTATCTCTGTGTTGTCTAAGGATTGCTTTGATTTTAGAGATAGTGGGACTCTGTTGGCCTTGACCCAGTGCTGGGAACTGATTAATTTGTAGAAGGTCTTTGGTGATCAAATGTATAGGCAGGAAGATTTTATTTTTAGTCTCCTCAAAAACTGATTTTCCCTCTCCAAGGCTTGCCAGTCAGTTTAGGCTGAGCGCAGACCCCAGCATAGGAACCTGGGGACAATAGCAGGCGATTATGCAAATGCTTGTTTTGACAATAGGGACCCAGAGGAGAAGGCTATTTCTGTATGCTGCTCTCCTGCAGGAAGACACTGTACTGAATAGAGAAGTGGCTGTTCTGCAGTCTGCCAAACTGAAGGGCATCTGATGCTTAGGTCTTAACCTAACCCCAGCTAAGCCCTCCCGGAAGCTGGATGTGAAATAGGAAACCGTATTAAAAAACAAATGAATTCAAAACCAAAACCTTGCCCTATCTCCAGTGTGCATTTGCTTATGATTATTAGTGTCTCTAGTTTCTTGCCCACCATATTTACTATCTCTTAGTATTTAGATAAGTAAATATCTAAGTTATTTCCTCCTTCGAACTCTAACTTTGCTTCTATTTGGGAAGGTCAGGACTTACTTCTGCCTTAATCTCAAATAGAGTTCTTACCTCCCCGCAGAAGTGCTCTCATTGATCATGTGAATATGTGGCTGCTGTTTGACCCACAGCCAGTGCCAAAGACTACCGAGAACATCTGTAATATACTCTGTAATATACGCTGGCTATAGCCTAATTGCCATGACAGCTATACAGGCCACACAGTTTAGCAACAGGAAGATGTTCATTTTTCCTGATGGACTGATACACTTTTAGTTATCAACTAATGGGAGATCACACCCGATTGTCTTTCCCGCTTTGACTGCCTGGGGACTCAAAGGTGAATTTAATGCTATATTTCATGGAGTATGTTTGCCTAAAGTTTTGGCATATATGTTTGTTTACCCATCTATTTTCTTTTGCTGGCTTTTCCTGTCTTCTTTCCATTATGTAATAAATAGAATTCTATTCCTGGATTCTATTTTGAATGCCTTTGAAATGTATGTGAAATAATTTATATAATATATATATATATATAATATATACATATGAATGTATATCAGAAACCTATAAATGATTTTAATTCTATTATTTAAATGAGCACTGGTACTTCCAGGAAGTATATTTAATCTGAAACATTTGGTATTTGCCAAACTGTGTGTGTGTGTGTGTGTGTGTGTGTGTGTGTGTGTGTGTGTGTGTGTGTGTGTTGCTGGGGGCCTGAGGATTGAACCCAGGACCTTGTACATCCTAGGAAAGCAATCTATCCCCAAGTCCACACCTCTATCCCCTCAAGCTGCTTATTTTGGAGATTTCTTCACTTGATCTTGTAGTGAAGAATAATTAGGGAAAGAAATTAAGAAAAAGAGGGGGGGATGTCTTCCATTCATCTAAACTTAATGTGACATCATAATATGTATATATAGTTCCTGTCTTGATGGACTTAGGTGTAAAACGGAAGCATTCATTAAATTGTTGAACGATGAATTGACATGGGAATAGGAAGAGTTCCATTACCACTGAGGTCTTTCTGAGACTCAGCCGATCCGTTCTGGTTTTAAAATAGGCCTCATCAAAGGATGAGTGGCTGCCCTTCAGCTTCTCGGAGAGGTTCCTGTACAGGCGCTTGGCAGCATTGGGAGATGACGGAGCGCTGTGTTTCTTTGACTGAGAAAGATGTAAACTCTGCATTTGTTGGGTCATTTTCGAGCGGCAGTTCCTAAGCAGAGGAAAACAGCATGCATGATGATTACACACAATGCAATTACACACAACAAAGAATTCTATCACCTCCAGGAACCATCTGGAAATCTCAGATCCAAATGTGATATTCTGGCTGGGAAGGCCCGCAGAGATCACTAACCTCAGCTTCTTCTTGCTGTGGAGGAGAAAAATGAAAATCCAGGGGAAGGAAGCTGCTTCTCTAGGGCCCCAGAGCTGACTGGTGGCAGGAATGAAATGGCAGTCCCATTTATTATATGAAATATCTGTTTACACAGGAACACTTAAAAACCGTGGACTCTTACTCAGCTAGGAAAGTATCTCAGTGCTGTATCTAGGGGATATGTGTAATCTTGGGTATATATAATCGAGACTATTTTTTTTAACTTCCCTCCTTCTAGATGCTGACCTCTATTGAATGGATAAGTGCGGCAGGAAGTGGTGGTGCACGCCCTTAAGCCCAGGAGGCAGGAGGCAGGAGGCAGGAGGCAGGAGGCAGGAGGCAGGAGGCAGGAGGCAGGAGGCAGAGGCAGGTGGATCTCTGAGTTTGAGACTAGGCTATAGAGTAAGTACCATGACAGTCCGGGCTGTTATACAGAGAAACCCTGTCTCTAAAAACCAAACCAAACCAAACCAGACCAGACCAAACAAAATTTACGGATTCTTTATCTTTGACTCAATAGCAATTACATGGTTTTCTTTAACACTTCTTTCCACAAAGTTCCAGATTCTAGGCTATCATGTGGGGATTGCTCTAACCTCTTTATTTCTGCCTTCTGTCTCTAGACTTTTCCTTCAGCATTGACACCCCAGTTCAAGCCATCTGTCTTGCCTGCACCATCCTCCTTCCCCAAATTAACTCTACATTCTTTTGTAGCTCCCACAAGACCCAGGAGTCCTGTAAATAAATTCTTGTCGTTTGATCGAGTTCCATCTACTTGCCCTCTAACTGATGACACCTACCCGCACGGCCCCCTTTGTCTTTGCGTATCTCCCATCTGTCCCCTTCTGTCAAAGGAGGTTGACTTTCTCTGCCTCTCTGACTTCCTCCCCGTGCTCCCCAGCTGTCCCTCTCCTGCAGGCGATCCATCCCCGTGCTTTCCCTCTTCCAGCTTTCATCTATCTTTGTTTTCTTTTTCCCTCATGCTTTAAATTTGCTCAGATGAGAGAGAATTAGAAAGGCAATTTTTCTGTTGTCTGTCCGTATAAACATGAATATCTCCACCAACTCACCATGCTCTTGGCATTTCACTCTTATGGAAAGGGGCAAGCGTTGGAACTGGATAGACTCACGTTTGACTCCTGATATTGCTATTTACAGCGTATGTGGCTTTTGGGTACCTTATTTAAATTCTATAATCTTATTTATCATATGCAAATAGACGATATAATATCTGATTAAGAGTTATGAAGATTAAATTGATGAAGAAATGGCCCTTGTCATCTCTTTTGGTTTACTCTAACCTGGCAATAAATAGCAGCAAGTATGAAGTTATCCCAAGTCTTTATGCAAAACTGGACACCAGGATACAGCATCATCATTCACCTTTCTTACAGGCTTTAAACATGGACTAATTTTATGTACTTTGTTTTTTTTTTTATTTTAATAGAAAAATGCAACTATAGCTATTTAATTTTGGATTTTCATAGTAACTTATGCTAAAGTAGAAATGGAAGGTAGGACGTTCAGCTCTTAGAAGGGAAGGTAGAATAAAGATTAAAAGCACTGAAAAATTTGGCAAAACAGGATTGCTTATTTAAGATGGACAGCTAAATTCAGTGCACGTATCAAGCTTTGTTCTCATTTCTTTTGCCCCAATCTCCTCTTTCCTAGCTTCTGGTAGCCTTGAGAATCAACACTCATTAAAACAGAAGAGCATGTAGAGCGCCAGCCACTGGAGAGGGCCCAGAAGGTTGGTGCTCCTCTCTTATTCCATTTCTACCCCCTTAGAAGTATTATTTGATCTTCCGACTAGTTTCCTAGGAGAGCCTCTTGGAATGTTTGTCATTTTTGCTTGACTGCAGCCCCCCAAGAGCAATCAGCCTCTTCCTCTAGAGTATTTGTTTTTGTGGTGCTTGTTTAGCAGACATCAGCGTTTTCAAACAAGTCTTTTAAATTGCTCTGAACTTCGGGAATGAGATGGTTTGGAAGTGAAGGGCCTTGAAAAGCTCTGATATAATATTGAGTCTAGCAGATCATGTTCATGCCTAGGAATGGGAGGCTCTGTGCTAGAAGGAAACGAAGGCGAAGGTTGAGTTGCCACTACCTAGTGGAATGTTGGTCGCGTGCCCTAACATACCCAGAGCCCCTTCACGGGATGGAGGCTCACTAATTCTAGGCATCTAAAGATACCTCTGTTCAGCCATTGTCACTTGGTGAGTCAAGCAGGAATGTCAGTGGCTGTTTAGTTCAGAAATACCGCTATCACAGACTGAAGGTCTAAAACGTCACCAAATAACAACAAACGCTGGGGAGAAGGGAAAATCTGGTTTTCCTAGTTGTTATATTGTTATCAAAACACCTGCCTTTCAACAGAAAATTGTGAGACAGAACTCAGATCACAGCCAAGAAAATAAACAGGTCAATCAAAATTGCCCTCGAGGCAGGCAAATGTTGCCATCATTGTACAATACCTTCAACTGTCGTGTGTTTGAAGAGCTAAGGGAAATCAGGTCTAAGGAGTCAACAAAGTGAGATCTCACTAAGGAAGAACATTAATAAAGAGACAGACTGTGAACTAGTTCTGCAATTGGAAAGTCTAACAAACGAAATAAAAACTCACTGGAGTGGCCAACGGCATAATTGTCTGGACAGAAACAGAAACAATGTTTCAAAAGAAATCAACTCAGCTTAAGGAGAAGAGGCACTACATGGTCACCTTGATCAATGCTAGAAAACGGGCAGATTTAATAATATGCGGAAACAAATGGGGACTGAAGAGAACTTGCAGGACTATAAGGGAATTTCTTCAACCTGAGAGAATGAATAAAAACTAGGTTAAATTTTGCTTTTGAAATGTCCGCACAGGAGCATGTTTTGGACATGTGTTCCCCAGTCAGTGGCACTGTTTTAAAAGGCTGTGGGGCCTAGCCGGTGGAAGTGTGAAGGTTATGTCAAGTCTGTCCTGTCTCTCTGTTGTGAGGCCTGCTGTGAGGAAGAAACTTGGGCCACACACTCCTGTTACCATGGACTTTCCCATAGTGACAGACTGAGGCCCTCAGGACCTATGAGCCTCCAATTCTGCTTCTCAGTTCAGTCAGGTCCTGTGGTCAGAGTAATTAATACAAAACTAGGTTCAACACCACACTTAGTGACCAAATGCAGGCCCGATCAAAATACCAGCTGAAGGGCAATTTCGCCACACTTTTAGAGAGAAGCAAGGATTCTAAAGAGGCCAAAGCAATCCCGACAAAGGAAAATTGGAGGGCTTCTATACCCTGGTCTTACATTCACTATAACACCACAGAGGTGAAGGCATGCAGGGTCAGTTTTAGAACAGCCACGTAGATAACGACAATAGAGTAAGGAGGGCATGAATAAAGTAGAACTGAGGCCCCACAAATGATCTGAACACACAGGGTTAATTGCTTTTAGAAAAGGCACTGTAGTAATTAGTTGGGAACCCAGTCTCTTACCAGGGCTGTAATCCCAAAAGAACCATCTGTAAGAACCGAAAGGAACTCCGACCCCTACTTCACACCATGTACAAAAGCTATCTGGAAATAAATCATAGATCTTTTTATTGTAGGCGCCTCTGTGTGGGGTTGGTGTGTATGTGTGTTTACATGTGTGTGGGTTCATATGTGTTTGTGCAGGCCTGAGGCTGATTGCAGAGTTTTCCTCTATCGCTATTGGGTAGAGCAGGAATTCCTACTTGAAACCAGAACTTGAGATTCTGGCTAGTCTAGTTAACCAGTTGGCTCCAGGGATTTCCCCATTACCGCTTTCCCTGTGCTGGAACTACAGGTGGGTCACCAAGCTCACCTCATATTCACATGGATTCTTGGCATCTAAACTTTGTTCCTTATGCTTCTAGAGCAAGGGCTGTACCAGCTGATCCAGCTTCCCAGCCCCTGATAAACCAGAGATCCCAATGTAGGTGCTAAGGCCATACGTATTCTAGATGAAAACCCAGATGATTTTGTGAATTTGGACAGAATAATGTTTCTTAGAGGAGACACTAAAAGTGGAAGTCACAAAATGATCCACAAGTTGGGCTCATTGAAAACTGCCGTTGTAAGATTTTAGTGCTACAGTGTCATCTTTCTCCATTCTGGAGACCTCTGGAAGAGAAGTGAGTACTCATAGACCCTAGGTGTCTAACAAGAGTGAAGATCTTACAATGAGAGCAGCAGAGAGGAGCCTCCTCAGACTCCCTAGCTACCTGCCTCCCGCCCCCTGGTCTGCTACTACTTTACACATCTGTGGCTCTTCCACCTAACACCCTTCCTAAGGTGGCGGTGCTCACCATGCTTGCTCTTTGTTGCGTCGGTCCTGATTCATGGATACTGTCTAGAACTGAGAAAATTAGACCAATGAGAAATGAGACAGGCACTCCTCAGCAGATAGATAGTTCATCTCTCTTTCCTTTCACCAACTGCCCTGGGGACTTCCTGTGGGCCGTGGTGTGCTGGTTGGAAGGAGGGCAGCCCCCCACTAGGCTCTTGTGTTTGAATAAGGGTGTTTTTCTTGCATATATGCACCACGTGCATGCCTGATGCCCATAGAGACCAGAAGAGGGCATCAGAAACCCTGAAACTGAAATTACAGCCAGTATGAGCTACCAAGTGGGTGCTGGGAATGGAACATGAGCTCTCTAAAAGAGCAAGCCTGTGCTCTTAACCTCGGAGCAATCTTTCTAAGTCCCCAAATGAGGTTTCTTCCCATGAAGCTCTGAGTATGTTAAGCACAATCCCAGCTCTATTTATTTATTTTTTTCATTTCTGGTATGTTTCCCTTTTGCCTTTGGCTTTGATGACATGAACTTTTTATCTCCTGATACACAATGGAACAATTGTGACCAAGCTGTGATTTTACAGACTGAAGAAAAATGTGGCAATCACCCTGTAGAGATGCAAGTACCACCACGTCATCTTCATTATAAGCTTGAGCTTAGTCAAAAGACTGAGACACAGTTATTTATCTTTACTTTATAAACAAGGAAACTGAGTCCCAGAGAGGTTAGGTAATGTATCCAGGAACTTACAACCAGGGAACAGAGTAGCGAGATGTGAACTCCAACTCTAAAACCCCATGCTTCCAACAATTCTGCTCTTGTTATTATTGCTAAGGTGACTTAGTCTAGCTGCCTGGCAGCTTTTCCATGCTTGACCTCAATTCCAAAGTCACGATTTCTCGTCCTAGTTATAAATCCACGTTTCACCGGAGCTTGGCTGTGGAAAGTTTCCAGTGTCCTTGTACTTTTGAAGCAGTCTGAGCCATTTGGATGACAAGGCGTCTCAAGGCACAGCACATCAGAAAGTGGAGCTCTCATCATTCCTGACAGCTGGGTGGACAGATACACTCAGCAATGGGAACATATTTGACTCAGGAAATGGTGTTCTTTAGGCTGTGATGTGAACTGGGGACCTTCCGACTTCAACCTGCCTGTCACCAGACGAAGAGAAAGTTTGACCCCATCCATTCTCCACCCGCTGCTAACATGACAGGTGTGTCTTTGATTGCTAAGGGGTGGCCTACTCTATTACAGCATTGACATGTAACAGTGGAAGCTGCCTTTCTAGTTTCTGTGCCCTTTGAAATTATGTGTGTGTGTGTGTGTGTGTGTGTGTGTGTGTGTGTATTTGAAATGTCAGCTGTGACTCAGGAGGAACACTGATTTTTAAAGTTTTTGACAAATATTTTTAAAATTAAACTTGTGTGTGTGTGTGTGCACATGCACACGTGCGTGTCTACATGCAGTGTACACATGCGCATGCCACAGCATACATGTGGAAGTCAGAAGAAAACTTTTGGAAGTTGGTTCTCACCTTCCACTATGTGGGACCTGGGGGTATAATTCAGATAGTCATGACTGGTGGCAGGTCCCCTCACCCACTGACCCATCTTGTTGTTCCTGACCTAACGGTAATCTAGGTATCCTGTGTGTGACCCTGGGACCTCGTAAGAAAGTAGATACGATCTCTCACAGTTAGGAATATCAGCCTTCCTGGGATTGCAGGAGCCCAGTTTCTAAGACTTTCAGGGCAAACAAAGGAAAAGTCCTACACAAGTTAAAGTAGTCATTTTAGGTGTTCCTGGAGTCCTCACAGGTTAGAAGGAAAGACAGTGAGACAAAACACACAGCTGGGAAATATCGTGGTGTGTGAACTCAATGGAAGTTTCCACGAGTTGGGCATATTTAGAATCACTCAAGTCCATCCATGCTGCTATAACAAATGAACCGGCTGGGTAACTTATGAACAACAGGAACTTATTTCCCACAGTTCTAGAGGCTGGGGAAGCAAGCCAAGATCAAGATGCCTGCAGATTCAGGGTCCCTGTTCCTTGGTTCATAGACACAGCCTTCTTTCTGTGTCCTTGCAGTGGCAGGGTCTAGCCAGCTTTCTTGGGTCTCTTTGAGAAACACTAATGCCAGCTAGGAGAGCTCTGCCTTCCTGGTCTTCTTATTGCCTTGGTAGTTTGAAAGACAATGGTCCCCATAGGGAATGGCACTATTAGGAGGTGTGGCTTTGTTGGGGTAGGTATAGCCTTGTTGGAGGAACTGTGCCACTGGGAGGGTAGGCTTTGAGGTTGTCTGTGCTCAAGCTACCAACCAGTGTGGAAGACAGACCCCTGCTGCCTGTGGATGTAGAGCTCTGAGCTCCTTCTCCATCACCTGCCTGCCTGTACACTGTCATGTCCTGCCATAATAATGGACTAAACATTTGAAAGTGTAAGTTAGTACCAATGAAATGTCTTCCTTTTTTAAGAGTTGCCACAGTCATGGCATCTTTTCAGAGCAATAGAAACCCTAACTAAGACAACTGTTAGCTGGATGGTTAGGATCTCACTGTCTGAATTTTAAAGGGACATAAGCATTTAGTCCATTGCTGTACTTTCACAATACAAACTTATAGAGTCTCTTAGTAGCCATTTGAAGGCAGAACTGTTATCCTTGTTTAGTAGCAATACACTGAGGCTCTGTTAAGGGCAGATCTACAATTCAAATGCAAGCAATGTGGATCTGTATCTGAGCTCTTCACCTCTAAACGTGTCCCTGAAAAAGCCCGAGACAGAGAAATATCACAGCAAGCCGAATGGCGAAAGAGAGTGACAGGAAGTGACCCTGGGAAAAGAGAGGGTCAGACGAAGTGACTCATGAAAATGATTTTGAATGGTGAATGAGAAATAATTAGCAAGAACAGTAATGGTTATCCAGGTCTATGAGCCCAGGTTAGGATGTAAAGACAGGAAAGGATGTAGAAATGGGCTGGTAGAACATTCTGGAAGCGAGGAATGGAAAGCCTCTGGGCTCTGTCATATGCAATGGTGCATTCCATCAGATATACTGTACATGGACCTTAGGAAAGAGGCCTGGATAGGCAGCAGGGCCAAGACATGCAGGGTCTTGCACACATGATAAGGAACAAATACATTAAGCTACATACAGCAGGGAGTACCAGAAACCCTTATGTGATAGATGTATCAATTACCCCGATCATGCACACAGGAATTTCACACTGTATTCAATACACACGTACAATTAGTAAAAGCACACATTCTTAGAAAGTTGAGATTTGCATTTTCGGAGAATTTGATAGTGGTCAGAGGGTTAATTGAAAAGGAAGAAGTGTGAGAATGTTACGAACAGACAACCAAATATGAATGTCTTGAAAAAAATCCTAGAGCTGGTGGCTGTAGGGATCACCAACTGCTTTCTGGTTGAATTTTTAAAGCAACTACCCAGGAAGAATGCATGCCTGGGGCTGTAAATCTGTTCAAAAGCCCATAGCCATGGAGGTCCCAAAACATAGCAGGCAACCTGTTAATGCTCCTTTGCTATGCAGACATGGTATCAAACTGCCTTCTAAATAGTTGTGTATTCACATGGATGAGTCTAGCTCTCAGACTTGGTCAGAAAACCTCCTGCTTGATGTGGGTGGTGATTAATCTAGAGACTCCTAATTGACGGAAGTGCTGAGAATGAGTGGCTGTGACGTTCTCAGCCCTACCCAGGACATTTGCTTTCTCCAAGGCCCAGGCTGCATCACAGATGAGTAGCGCTATAAGATCCAGGGGACTGGAAGGAGGGGTAGCAAAAGCGTTCTTCTGTACATGACCTGCTGTTGAGCTTAGGGACTCACAGTAGCAGTGGCTGCCCACCCTAGGTGGTTCATCAACATCCCATCATGAAGACAGGAGAGGTTTCTAAGCCCTCACCTTTCCCCGAGGATTCATATTGGTTAATGCTTGTTTGGGGGGAGTGGAGTCATACTCCTCAGTGGTGTAGACACAGGTAAGTTGCTGTTGCTCAATTAAATACAACTTTCGCCCATGCACACCCAGGCAACCCTAATTAAATTTAGGGGGCCACAGACAAACACGTGAAAATAATGAGGAATAAATACATGCACGCACGCACGCACACGTACACACAAGAAATCTAAGAGAAAACACAGTGGGCTATTTCGTGATGAGTCCTTTATTGTGGCAAGATATATTTGCCACAATGGCATAAAATTGACGTCAGCCATTTCTGCGACATGAAGTGGCTTTGCAGGGTCGCACAGCCCTCTCTACCATCCGACTTTAGAATGCTCTGATAAACACAGTGTGTCCCTATTAAACATTAATCCCCCACCTATGCCAAAAATGTGAGTTCCACAGAGTGGATGGTATTCTGGTCTTCCCCGTTTGACTCTTAAATCTCTATAAAGAATCTAGATCAGCAGTTCTCAATCTGTGGGTCGTGACCCCTTTGGGGGTTGCATATCAGATATTTACATCACGATTCAGAACAGTAGCAAAATGACAGTTGTGAAGTAGCAACAAAATTACGTCATGGTTGGGGACTCACCATAACGTGAGGAACTGTATACAAGGGTTGCAGCATTAGGAAGGTGGAGGACCACTGTTCTAGATGGTATTGTCAGGTATTCCATAGAAAAAGAAGGCAAGACCATGATTGAAAGATTGCCTGCTCTTCTCATCAAGAGTGGGGCAACTAGAAAGGCGCTTCACGGAGGTTGGACTGAGGTAAATAGGAAGCAGAATAATTGCTAGCACAATCGTCTGTCACCTGGGTGTCCTTGAGGTTAAAACGATACACGAGAAGGGATCAATGGCTCATGAGTTACTCCTTCTGAGAATGTAAAAGACAGAAATACCCAGAAATATCAAATCTCCAGGAAATAACTTCACATATCTTAATACGAGAGGTGAGGCAGTTTATGGAGGGGGGGGCAAAATAGCTTTCTAGAACTCCTCACATTATGGTATATGTATCACTGCTAACTCTGGGTACCCAAACAACTGGAAGTTGCTCTGAGTTCTATGCATGGTTCGATCCACACCTGCCCTCCGTCATTACAACACCTGCATATTTCCTTTAAAACACTTTAGACTTCAGATTTTGGAAATTATGTGTACAGAACACCAGTTGCTGCTAATTGAAAAAAATAGTTTTTGAAGATAAGCTCTATTTATTTGTATTCTTCAAATGTAACTTTTCGGCTCTCTGCTCTTACACCAAACACATGCTTCTTATCAGACTCTCTCTATCCCTCGGGGGGAAAGGACACAGAGCCCTTAGTCCTCCTGCGCACGCTCTGTGGGTCGCCGATGGTTGAAGTGTACGGACAAGGGCACTGTGGACAGAGCTGAAAGCAGAGTCTCATGGCTGTGCTGCTATGAAACAGCCGGGAATGGCGGAGATATGGAGAGCCAGGGATCCCAAGGGAACTGCCTAAAGTGTTTGATCTAGTAAACGCATTCTACTCTCTTGCCATCTTACCAGCTGTCTAACCAGTAGGCAATTCTGTCTTCTTCAATCTCCAGTGATATCATCTGTGACACAGGGACAGTCAACACGGGAGAATGACTTTTTTTCCGTGATGGAGTGGCTTGGGGATCTTTTCAATGAGGAGGAACCTCACCCATCTCTCAGACCTCCCGACTCCAGTTTGTATTTGGAGAATCCTGCTGCTTACTGTTCTAACGTCATCCATCTTTGTCAGCACCCGAGGCCACAGCTTCAGCTGAGTGGCCAGTGATCTACAGCAGAGGGAGC
Organism: Microtus ochrogaster; assembly: GCF_000317375.1. Classification (NCBI taxonomy): domain Eukaryota; kingdom Metazoa; phylum Chordata; class Mammalia; order Rodentia; family Cricetidae; genus Microtus; species Microtus ochrogaster. The sequence goes on from NC_022014.1 coordinate 65,764,536, forward strand.
GCACCGAAGGCATTAAACTCCCCATGTATGACATTTATACGGACTCTGAACTCACTCACCAGAGATGGATTGAGGCTGCCATAAAGCCTTGGGGTGTCCAAGCTAACAAGACTGAGGAAACCAGCTAAGAGACAGTAGGGAAAGCGATGGCTTTCTCTATTCCCTTTCCCCTCTGCAGAAGTCTACTTATAGCTTACTTAGGAAACAGAGAAGGCAAGTGAATACCAGCGTTTTCAGAAGCCAGCAGGGTAGGGAACTACTTGTGGCCACAGACATACCAACATCCGGCATAGACAACAGGGCGCTTACAATGCCGCACTTCGAATCCTCCCTACCTACAGGATAGCAGTGAATACGGAGGCCACAGGGGGTCACGCAAGACCTCGAATGTCCACCCTGCTACTCTGGCAGAGATCTTCACTATCACAGTCTTCATGTGACTGATGGACAGGCTGACCCACGATGGAGAGATCTCTGCGCTCACACTCTGCATGCCTACCTACCCTGCAAACCTGCGCAAAGGTAACAGCGTGCCTGAGTTTGGATCATCAGTATGATAGGGCTCACCTTTACCTGATCCAACAGGTATTTTCTAAGGTATCCAGGAGCCTGAGCGAAAAATGCTTTCTACCACCAGACAGGCATTTATTCTTTTCTAATAGTTAATGGCAATCAGTTATGCAAGCAATTCATGTGACTAAGCTGGCTGCAAAGAAACTGCCCAGTTGTCAGACATGGGCCGCCCCCACCTTCATCCTTGCTGCTCCACACGGCAGTGTATGTACCACAGCAGACCACTGTGTGCACGCTTGGTTGTATTCCCCATGGACCACCTGCAGCAAACTTTGGAAGATGCAGATATTTAAAAATATGTATATATGTGTATATATATATATATTTAAAATTCAAACATATTCTAAATATATCACTTAAACCACTCTAACACAAACACATCTAAAAAATCACCCACGACTAAGAAAGCCCCACATTTATACACCGAGAAAGACAATACATTTGACTTACCAGCTTAAGCTGTTCGAGGCAGCAGAGGAACAAGTTGCTGGGAAGGGTCCGGTGCTTTCATTCAATAAATCACATTGGCTCTGCTTTCTCCTGTAGCTCAGCTTCTGCGCAAAGCAAGCAAACCTCCTTCCTATTCTGTGCAAAGAATAAAATGCGAACAGGATCACTCCAGGCAAGAGCCGAAGTCCATGATCACTAAGCTGCTCCTAATGCAAAATAAAAGCGTGAATGATGCATGGGGAGAGGAGGACGAGGGAAACAGCTTGGCTTAGAATCGAGGTACATTCTCGGGACTGCAGCGGGGGAAGGCTGGCTTTCTGAAGCCTGTGTGTGTGTGTGTGTGTGTGTGTGTGTGTGTGTGTTAGTAAAAGGGTGTCATGACTTCAGTGTGTGTTTAGCCTATTGTATCTGCAGGGATCACTCAGCACACAATACTGAATCAGAACCAACTGTCACTCAAGGGTCCACAAAGGGACCGTAAAGCAGCCAGTTAGTTCTGCACCACATTAGTGGAGTGGGAGAATTATCACCTGTGACTCGAGAGCCCCTTCAAGTGACAGCTGCCTGAATCCAGAAGCACACAGGTGGCAGCTACATCCCCTCCCTCCTCTAGATCTTTAGTAGGCATGATGGGGGGCCCTTACAAATCCCGGGGCTGCTCAGCCTAGGCAGGGGTTTTCAGGAGTGAGAAAGCAGTCCGCAAACAGCGGGTTGAGGACCCCATGAGGCTTAGCCTCACGAAGAAGATTCCAATGCTGTTTCTGTGCCAGCCACATATGGGTATACCTGGCTCTCTCCCCAGTGCTGCACTTCACAAGACTAACGCAACACACAAAACAGATTTCCTCGAAAGCCATACAAGAAGGCTTCACTTATGTCTCCCTCTGAAACAATGACCTTTGTACATGTCGGCTGTGCTAGGGAGGATTTGTCACTGATGAGTACATATATAAAACATTCCCCTGTGCACGTGCGAGCACACACACACACACACACACACACACACACACACACACACACACAGAGCCCTAACCTAGCAACAGCATTAAGGATCTCTGTAAAGCTCTATTCAGATACCCTGTCTGCCAGATGAATGCTTAGCTGCTATAAAGACTTCAGATATAATTTTGAACTCTTTGATTAGACGCTGTATCTGCTCTGTCATTTATGCCTGGAGACAAACCGACCTCGGAATCTTGAGTGTGAGTCTGCAGGGAATCGGGAGATCGTCTCTTCATAAGCAGGGAGGGAAATTGTTCACTGGGGGCTGGTCACGTCCTGAGATAATGGGCAGAGCATCTTGTGTTCATGAACATTCGCCCCCTTTCTGGAGACATCCTGGCACCCGCCGGCTCACTCTGACAAGTGGCAGGTGGCTGCTCCGGAGGTAGGGAGCTGGCGTTTGAGGTAAGAAAATTACCCAGAAGGGGCTGGGGAGGTAGCTCCATTGGTGGGAGGCTTGCCTAACAGGCAGCTCCGTCTCCAGCACCCCATCGGCTGGACATGGTAGTACACGCCTGTAATCCCAGCACTTGGGAGGTGAAGACAAGAGGATCAGAAGTTCAAGTTTGTGTACGGAGTTAGAAGCCATCCTGGGACACACAAGGTGCTGTCTAGAAGGGCAAAAGTGATGCAGAAAACCCAACAACCTGGCTGCCCGAAGGAAGAGCTCAGCATGGTTTTATACAGTTGTCTTACTTTTCTATTCTTTTTTTTAAAATTAAAAATGATTTACTTATTCTTATTTTATGTACCTTGGTACTTTGTTGGCCTGTATATTTGTGTGTGGGTGTCAGATCCCCTGGAACTGGAATTATAGACAGTTGTGAGCTGCCATGTCGGTGCTAGGAACTGAACCCAGTCCTATGGAAAAGCAGCCAGTGTTCTTAACCACTGAGTCAGATGGCACACTGGAGGCAGAGGCAGGTGGGTCTCTTAGTCCAAAGCCAGACTGGTCTATAGAATGAGTTCCAGGAGAGCCAGGACTATACAAGGAAACCAAGCTTTAAGGAAGGAAAAAAGAAAGAAAGAAAAGAAAAAGAAAAAGTGAACTTATAGAGAATTTAGAGCTCTCTCTCTCTCCAAAACTTTTGCCTTATTAAAAAAGGTTTAGTTGATGAGGTAGAGGTGGAGGTGTGTGTGTGTGCGCACATTGCATGCGTGCGTGCATGTGTCCATTGCACTCTAGTGCATGCAGACAACTTTCAGGAACTGATTCTCTTGTTCCAGCATAGGAGTCCTGAGGACTGAACTCAGATGTTCAGACTTGGGGACAGACCTTCAGCTTGGAGGCTGAGCTACCTTGCAGGTCTTCCCCTCCCTTTTTCTCCTAAGCTGTCTCTATCAATGGAGCCTTGTTATAAATAATTTAATTTGGGAATATGCCTGTCCACGTGGATCAGAAGGCTGTTTATTTTCCATCTGGGATTAAGAGACAACTATTTTCCATGTGGGATTAAGAGACATTCAGTTTGTTCTTTTGCAGCTTAAGCCCAGTGACTCCCAGGCAAAAAGGTTTACCAGGACACCTAGAGAACCTTTGACCCAGACTTTAATGCAGATTTACTTTTATTCCATTTGTTAGGCAAAGTTATGTGACTCTGAGTAAGTCTATCAAGATCAGAGACTTCTGGGGGCAGGGGTGGGGGGTGGGATTGGAGTGTGGGTCCAAAGTTCCACCTCAGTGCAACTCTGAGGGGATAACACCTTGTGTCAGAGTAACACAACATCTGGGAACAGTAGCTTGTTGAACATCCTAATCTAAAACCCAAAGTCCAAAATGCTCTTATACCTGCAACTTTATGCAACACCAACAAGTGGAGAAGCCCATACCAAGAAACCATGTTTCATGACCAAAATTATTAACAATAATAATTATTATATATTATCATATAATATATTGTTATATAAAAACACCTTTAGGTTACAAGGGTAAGGTATATGAGAAACAAATGAACTTGTATTTAGACTTGGTTTGGAATCTTAAGATGCTTCATTCTATGTATAGGACTGTTTTAAAAGCCCAAATCTGCCAGATATTCAGTCCTAAGCATTTGGAGTAAAGGACACATAATCTATGCTCAGTGTGGGCTCAAATGGTCCAAGTCCTTGGCAAAGTTAGCTCAGGACTCCTCTGCCCACCCACTAATCTATTCTTCAGCAGCTGTTTGTCATGTCCTTAGCAAGTTAAATAGATTGCGTCACACACTTGCCTGTTACCCACAGGTGTGAGCTCCTGGCACACCCTGGGAAAAGAATTCCTTTTCCGGGCTTGCTTAGCTCCCTAATTTCTCCATGCTCCCTACTTGCTCTCAGCCACAGTCATCTTGAATATGTTTTGGTTCCTTGGATATTCCGGATGTTCTCTTAACACCAGGCCTTTGCACACCATGTTCTGGCTAGAGGGTGAGTCCCTTTTTACTGGTTAACTCCTCGATAGCCTTGAAGTTCTAGCTTAGACTTCATCTCTTAGTGGTGTTTTCTGGGGCTTTGGGCTCATAAATCCTTGCTTTGAGATCTGAGGTGAAGCACCCAGGACTCTCCCATCACCCTTTGGGGCACTCGCTCAGTTTCACTCATCTCCATTGCACGGTAGAGCTTGGGTGACTTAAGGTGTCTTGTTCAATGGTGGATTCCAGTGTCTAGAAAACGTTCTGGAAATACATAGTGTTTTCTCAAAGTGCTTAGCATGGGCATGTTGGGTAAATGGATGGGTAACTGAGAATGGGTAGCTTGAAGGCCAGTGGGAGGTGGCCTTAGGATTTGAAGCTCTTGAAGTTCTCTTGGTATGTCCTGTCTGCGTTTTCACCGAGTGCGTGCACGGAAGACTCGCCTGGCCTCCTCTGACTAATCCTTTTCGGTGAATTGCAGCCCATCCTGATCACACCCTCATCTGTCTCCCTCTCCCTAGCACTTTCACAGCATGTTCTTGCTGTTTTGTTCTCCAGATGTTTCCTGGGGTTTGTGTCATGTCTACAAGCCGGTATTCTCCATAACTCCTAGCATAAGCCTGCAATTAGCTGACGCTTGATTCACTGAACAGCAGGCCCTCAAATGGGGAGTTTCGCGATCACTCTTGCCGGAAGATGACTCGGGTGTGTGGGGGATGGACGGCTTAGATGGGCCAGACTGATGGGGGAGTTTACTAATGACTACAGCGCAGACTGGGGATTTCAAAGCAGATTTCTGTGCTTTCCTGTCTCCCTCCCTCCTGGGCTAACACCAGTGCCCTCACTGGGAACACTGAGAATGTTCCTTCCACTGGCAGAACGTCCCTCCACCCAGATCCACCCCCACAGCCATCTTCCCTGCTTAGGTTGTCATCATGCCTCACTGATTCTATTAAAAAGTTCTTTGAAGAAAGGGGGTTTTCTTTTTTTTTTTTCTGTCTCTTCCAGTCCTAGCAGTTCTTGGCCTAATGCCTTGCAGATAATAACTGCTCAGTGAACTCTAAGAAAGAGAGACATTAGTGAAGCTGTGTGCTTGGAAGGGCATGAAGGAGAGTGGGCTAACTTTTCAGAGACGAAAGAGACGTGCTCAGTGACAGAGATGCAACTGACAATCGTACAAGCGGGGACGGAGAAGTACCCTTCAGAGGACCTGAGCCCTGTACACAGAGAGCGCCTGGCCACTTCCTTCTGGAACGTGGAGGGAGGAGCTAAAGAAGGTTGTACTGCAATTGGTTGTGGAGGAAAAACGGCTCCTGCAGGTTGTCAAGAAACAAGGGGAGGAGGTCAAGGCATGGAGCCCTTGGGCTGTGGGAGAGATGAGTAGTCCCTGGGACTGGGCTGAAGTAAAGTCTCAGGTGCGCTCATTAGGACTGGTCTCACAACGCAGACCTGAGTAGCCCGAGGAAGGCTTGATGCTGTGTTGAGTCTGGACTTCCTATTGGTAGTGACAAGGATACCTGCAAAACATTGGTGCAGCTGAGCAAGAGCTCTCTGACCTAGACAGGGAAGATAATCAAGGAGAGTAGTGAGAACTCAGAAGTAGGGAGATGCTGATGCTCAGGGCTCAAGACAAGCAAATGAAGAGATGGGAGCGGGATGCACTTTGGAGGCAGAAATGGTTTTGTTGACAGAAAGAAGCCAAAGGTGGTTTTCAAAGTTTTAATCTACGTAGGTTCATTTCTGGGATATGCATTCAGTTCAATGGGTTTATGGATCTGTTCTTATGCCACCATCATACTGTTTTGGTTACTATGGCTCTGTAGCACGCTTTGAGATTTAAAATTGTGATGCCCTCCAGGTTTTCTACCTGTGTCTTAGGGGTTTCCTATGCTTCTATATATATTTTTTGGATTTTTTTTCCCTCTAGTTCTTTGGTAATGGCATTGGGATTTGATGAAACTTGCCTTGAATCTGTGGATCCGTGAATGGAGTGTGTGTGTGTGTGTGTGTGTGTG
>NC_022014.1:65771062-65817779 GCF_000317375.1 Microtus ochrogaster
TATATATGGAAACACCCTATTATATACATGGAAACACCACACTGAACCCTATTCATATGTCTGAGTAATCTGCCATAATGAAAAGAGAACAATATACGAGGTTTAACCTACGTATTGGCAAATGATGACAATATTAACTATTGCAGGGCACAACCATAGCATTCATGATTCAGCCTGTGTACATGTTTTAAGGTAGAGAAAGTACAGGACCAAAGAACCACAGCAACTCAGTTAGGCCATTTTGCAAAGCAGTTAGTGTCTGATAAAGAATCTGGGTCTAATAAAGATCTGATTAAGACAGTGAGCTACTTGGAGCAGTACCCTGGTGCCTTTGCTGATGTTTTTCCTCCTTTGTTAGGGATAATGCTTGTCCTGGAAACAGAACTTCCTCATCCATTGCTACAGCTTGCCCTCTTCCCCAACCGTTTAGTTCCGGGAAAAGAACTGGGGTTTGGGAATGGGAGTCTGTGCTTGCACCCCAGACCTGTTCCTCTTGTGACCCTGACAAGGGAATTCTTATTACTGGGCTTTAGTTTTTCCCTCTTGTCTTAATAAAATAAATAAGGTGGGCCTGGTCAACCGAAAGACTCTTCTTTGTCCTCTGTCATCTGCTTGGCAACATATCATCTGGAAGTTTGGAGTGCTTGAGAAGTTAGGCCCAAGTCCACCCTTATCACAAGCCTGTAATGTCCGTTCCTATGAAAAATCCTTCCCATATATATCATTGCTGCTAACGTCTGTCTACCCTGGGGTTAGTAACATGCGGTTTGTTTGCAAGACATAAATTTAAATTGATTACTCTTTGATGACCATTTGAATAATTTTCACTCTTTTTTTCCCCTGTTCACCTCTTTCAATTTAGGGAGTGCCTTTTCATCAGACTCTCAAAATTAAATTATGAGAAGAAGGTGGCCAGTCCTTCCCTGTGGTCAGCAGCGAGGCTGCCCAGCCTACTTCCCGGTCTGTACTCTCTTCACCTTCCTTAGGGCCCTAGGGTGCGGCTGGTTAGTAGGGGGGTCTGTGTTTTTCTTTTCTACCCCCAAATAAAACATGCCATTTATCAAAAACACCTAAAAAGGGGACATAAAAAAGAAAAGAAAATGAACAACCCAGGGAGGATTGGAACATATGCTTATTATGTGTGAAGTTGTCAGTAATGAGTGCCATGCTCCCCCTCCCCTTCATCCCCCCCCCCACCCTATACACACACTGCTAAGCCCAAAAGGAGAAAGAAAGGGCGCTGGCTATTCAGTCCCAGGCAGACCCTGTGAGAACGTGCAGACTTGTTCACAGGCAGGCTATTTCTTGATGATTTTGTTTTAAGCCCCAGATAACCTTTCAGAACAAAAGCAACAGCTTCCTTATATGCTGGGGAACCCACTTGTGGAATTTGTCCCTGGGTCTTAGGAGCCTAGACATACGACATTCAAGAAAAATTCTTCAGGCAGAGGTGGCCCGCATACTCCCCCCTCCCCCCATGTAGCCACTGCACAGTGTTGATCTGGACTGGTCATGGGAGGTTTTCCAGACGGAGGATTTTGAGAAGCGCGATTCTCTTAGGGAGGTTACAAACCCTTCAGTGACAGCATTCCAAGAACGGCTCTGTGCGCCTCTCCGGCAGCCTCCCGGCTCACGGCAGCTCCGACGACGTGATAATCAGAGCCCCTGAACTCCTGAAAAGTCTTCTTGTTCTGCCTGCCACCCTCTCCGTCGTCGTTAGAATTCTCCAGCTATGAATCCCCTATTGTCTGCAGGAGCCCAGGATCCCCACACCATGCTTAGGCAGGAATGCGAGCCTCCTAGGTCTGGCTCTCAGTACAACCTTATCCAGCAGGTCACAAAGCCCCATTTATACGCAGCTCCTAAGTTTTTATCATAACTCTTTATCGACTCAACCCCATATATCCTCCAGGGTAGTCGAGAGACGTTTGGTAATGAAGCCTATTTATCCTCATTTTCTCAATTGGCACACTTAAAATTCCGATATTTATGTTCACACTGTCTTAATTTTGGATGTCAAAGATAGTCTGGTAGACAAGGAGCATTGCCCAAGGAGAACTGACCCGCATGGAGGAGCTCACCAGAGCCCCCAAAAGACATTAGGTTTGTCATAGCACCAATCACTGCGTGGCAAAGAGTTGCCATTTACGGCCTGGCGCAAACATAAGAAGTCAGTGTTGTCCCTCTTCTGCATTCTGTGTGCCACCCAGAAACAGTGCCCGAGTCTCCCTCTCTGCAAAATAGGATTAGCCACTCCTGGATGGGGAAAACCAAGGTGCAGAGAGATGGACTAGCTTGTTTATACGCACGTAAGGGCTGAGCTCAGACTCAAACCCAGGCCGCCCACTGTAAGGCTCCTGGCATCGCTGCCTCACTCCGTGGCCTCCTACTGCCGATACACTCTATGAGCAAGCTGACTCCATCTTCATCCCAGATGTATCAAGAATTGTGGACGCCGGACTCTTACTACCTTTTAGCCAGCTGAGTAATGAGTTTGGCTTTGATGAGCATGAGCACAGGGTAAGGGCAAATTTGGAACCAGAAGCATATACGTCACCTGCCAATAGGTGGCAGTATTCACCTAAATCTTTCTGAGAGGAGTCTGCCCAGGTTGCTTGGCCTAACACCATCCCCAAGGCCATCTATGTTCTGTGTTATACCAGATTTGGTCATAATGAATACGGTATGCAACAAACTTGGTGCTAATGGGTCTCAAGCATGCCACTACACTATGAGATTGGGACATTGGTGGGGTGATGGTAGGGTACTGTGGTTCCTATAGAGGTATGAGAATCCCTCTCCCTTTGGGCTACTCGCTTTTACTGGCAATTCAAGCCCAGAGATGATTTCTGTGTCTTTACCTACTTTAAACATGTTGTACAGGATTCTCAAAGAAATTAAGAAGAAAATGGTGAATGCTCTAGGATCTGATGGTTCATAAGCAGGGGTGAGGGTGGGGTTGGGGAGTGCTTGCTCAGATGAAGATAGGAAAGCAATGAACAGATTGTCTGGTTCTAACTTCTCCAAAACCTTGTATATACACATACATGCCCATAAAATCACACGAGCGTGAACAGGCATAAAAAGCAGCCCAAAGGCAAGCATGCAAACACACAGATAAAAATGGTTGCAGGCAATCGTCATGATGCACACAGACAAGAAACCTAGCTGAATTTTCAGCAGACTTCCTCCTCTTTCTGTGTTCTCCCCGCCCCCCACTTTCTTAATAAAGTAAATGTTAATGCCTAAAATAGGTGCAGTTCAAAGTGTTAGTCCTGAGTCCATTTTTATCTTTTCACTGGCACCAGGAGCCTTCTCAAAGCAGAATGTAGTGTTCCAAAGTCAAGAGGACAGGTGTGAAGTGGGAGTCCCCTCTGTGTGCTGTGATCACCATTAATGAATAAAGAAACTGCCTTGGCCTGTTGATAGGGCAGAACATAGGCAGGCGGGGAAAACTGAACTGAATGCTGGGAGAAGGAAGGCGGAGACAAGATGCCATGGAACCGCAGCAGGAGATAGATGTGCCCAAATTTTGTTGGTAGGCCACAACCTCGTGGTGATATACAGATTGGTAGGAATGGGTTAAATTAATATGTAAGAGTTAGCCAATAAGAAGTTAGAGCTAATGGGCCAAGCCGTAATTTAATTAATACAGTATCCATGTGATAATTTCAGGTATAAGCTAGCTGGGCAGCCATAAAGAACAAGCAGCCTTCTCCAACACAGCTGCCATGGCAGATGAAACGGTAGGAGAAAAGAGTGAAAAATTCTTAGTGCATCCCTGCAGTGGCGTCTCCGTTTTCAGCTGGGATGCTTGGAACTGATCATGCCCTATGATGATCAAGAAACAGCTATCAGAGGGATCCTCTTTGGTGGAAGCAAGTCCTTGACTCAAATCAGAGTCGCAGTAGACCAGACTCACATAGACGACCTCTGATTGGCCGATGTTCTCTGGAAGGCGTTCTGCCTACTAGGCATGGGACTCTAGTTCATCTCTCTTTTATGGGCCAAGTGACTTTCACCCTCTAGCTGAGGTATCTGTGCCTCTGATAGCATTCTCAGTTTGTGGCTACTTCTATAAGAAATACTTGGGGTCTACCTACTTTACATCCTAGATTAGAACCTCCCTGAGGGCAAGACTCAGCACTTGTTAACTTTTGACACCCCCTACTATATTGTGCAAGGAAGATGATTTTTTTAATACAAATGTGTTTCGTTGAATGGAATTAAAGAGAACTCCAAGGCACATATTCTACTTTGTCTATTTTTCAAAGGAAAAAAATGCAGCTTGGCTGTTGGATACAACAAATGGGTCATAGTTCTGATTTTTCATGTGATTTTTCCACTTTGGGTAGCCTTTGTGACCTTGGCCCTCTCTTGTCTAAACCCACCCAACCCCTACCCACTAGAACCAATAATTAACTAATTTAGTGTTATTTATAGAATGTCCCAGTCATGCAAAGGGTAAAGGCAGAGGTTTGCTGACACAAAGGTTGCTCCAAAGACATGCAATGACCCTGTGGTGTCTATCATTCCAATCACTGATATTTCCTGCCTTGTGTGGTTTGCAGACACAATCCAAACTCAAAAGCCCAACACAGCAGAGCTGTTTCTTCCTGGCCGTGATCGCTGTTTGCCATATTAGGGCAAAGCAAAGCACAAGAGGAGACATCTTTCTTCAAAAGCTCACCAAACTACAACCTACCCATTAGGCATATCAGAAGATACTGGTGTGCTCAGGAGAAGAGTTACTTGGGCTGGATGTCATGGGCATAATGATGCTGTCAGTATCAATGGCCCAACTGCAGGGTGTTGGATAGACTGGCCATTCCTACTTTTTTTACCCTGATTCCAGCTTCATCCACAACCACGGTGATAAACCTGATGTGATCAGCCCCCCAGGACAATGACTATAACAAGAAACCATGAGAAAAGGGCTTCCTCTTTGGGTGGTCTCTAACTCCTACTGGAGTCTCTTCCCTCCTGCTACTCCAATCTGACATAAAAACAAAAAAAAGTGGCCATGACATGGAATGGTAGTCTAGGCTCTGATCCTCCATGTAAGCACTTCTCAACAGGCTTCCCAGCCTTCCCTAACCTCAAAACAACCAAGCAAACTGGTACAACACGGTAGGAGTCATGCCAACCAAGACCTCAAAGGAGAGGACAGCAGAGCTGTTCTGCAGAAGAATCTAGCAGGTCAACTTGCAGCATCTCTTGACAGTGACTGAAGTCTTCTGAAAGAGCCCCTTGTTCTTTTCACATGATCAGCCTTCTTCCCTACTGAGAGAGGGGACCAAGCAATGCTCTCTGAAGGTCCATTTGCAGTGCTCAGACAGCTGTGAAACCCAGAGGCTGATGGAGCATGGACAAGAGAAGGGCGTCTTTGCCGAGATGCTGTATTTCTCTCCAAGTATTCCTGGTTTGGATTGCTGTGCCCTGAGGCTTCTGAGTCAATCTAAATGACCACGTGAGCCCCTAGAGGGCACTTAAAGATGCTTGCAATAGTTCCTCATCTGGGTCATTAATGTCTGCTTAAAAATAAATAAACCGAGGATTGTTGACATGTTATTAGGATACCATCTCTATTTATGTTGTCTATGATAAGCTTATAAGATGTTTCTGTTGATGAGATTGGTACCTATTAACACTGGAGTGTCCCAGCCTGTAGTGATGTTGTTGAGCCCCTTTGGGGAGGAGGACAATTTCATCGGGAATCTGGGTAGTGGTGATGGCCAGTCAGTTTGTAAAGAACACTCTTCCTCCTCTGATGCCTTACTTCAGCTGCCCACCCAAAACGTGCCAATCAAAATAGCTTTTACAGTCTCCCAGGAATAATTCTGTTTGGTGTTTGAGTCCAGGGTCCCAAGATGGAATCTGAGAAAGGCTCCTTCATCCCTCAGTGAGTTGCTAAGTAAATACATTTCAAAAGAGCCTTCTCACCCTTTCCCAGCCCCCCCCCCCTTCTCATTCACTGCACAGCCTGGGTGCTCCTGAGCTAATATTTGAGTGACTGGTCTGTGAACCCTCTTCTGCCAAATCGCTCACTTTCTAACTGTCACGAGGAATGTTTCATCTGTTTGACAAATGGGAACACCTCCTCGGCTGATCCTTACAGCTACTTGCATCAGTTCTTGGCACTGGAGGCAGAATCCCATGAAACCTTTATTACAGTGGGAATTCAGTGTACTAAGGTGAAGGAGGAGGAGGAAGGAAGATAGTTGCGTGTTCACAGACACAGGAGTGGAGTCCTTGGCCTTAGATGGAACCTGATGATTATAAAGGCAGTCCACCCTTTATGTTCAATACCTCCTGTAAATGCCATGGTCCGTGTTATGATCCTTCTGAGCTGAAAATAAAAAAAAAAACTTCTCTATTTTTATAAGAATGCCAGATAGATCATCAATTATCAGGGACACCTGCTTAAATCACACAGTGACAAAGAGGTATATGATGAACTTAAGGGAGAGAAAAATCAAATAAAACAAAGGGGAAAGGTTGTAAGTATGCATTTAGAAAGGTCATTTTGACCTCTCTGTTATTTATGGCTTGTTCCCAAGGACACTGGGTTTGCCCTTGGACTAAAAGTCTGGGTCTCATTTTCAAGTTCCCTTGCTGTGACTCTGAACTTCCCTGATGGTGGACACAAGAGCAATCTTTGGCCTTAGACTACTCTGCAGCAAGAAGCAGAGTATTATGTGTCGTCTCTACTTGATGAATTCCTTCCTTAGTATCTCCAGCCCTGTCGGATGCTCTTTACCCGAAAGCAAAATGGTGGATAGAATTGGAGGTTGGTGGTCTTCATTCCATTCATTGTCCAGAGAGAAACATCACAATTTTACTGATAGATGCTAGAGATGATGGTGGTAAGACCTCCCCCTGCACTGACATCCCAACTGCAGACACTCCTAGCCCTCGGGTCCTCAGTGCTCACTCTGTCCCACATGAACAGAGCCACCCGTTCCCATTGCTCATTCACTGCAGTGACAAGGAAGACTAGGACTTGACTATGCCCCTTGCAAGTCCAGAGAACATTTACTTCTCAGAGCAGTTAACAAAACCCCCAGGACATGTTTTCTATTTCTCTAGATATGTGCATGAGAGGATCAAGTAGGGTGGCATTTCACTTGTATTTTAATAAATAAAGCTTGCCTGGGGATCAGGAAAGTAAAACAGCCACACTGGCTAGTCTTACAGACCAGCCAGCAATGACATACACCTTTAATTCCAGTAGCCACATTAGTTGCCATAGGAACCAGGCGGTGCATGACTTTAATCCCAACCCTAGAGGGAGGAGGCAGCTCTCAGACACAGTCTCATTCTGAGAGATTCCTGGAGGCAAGATCTCCATTTCAGAATGAGATCAAGGTAAGAGCCAGTGGCTGGCTGCTTTGCTTTTAGAGGCTTCATGTCATCAGACTGATCCACCTCCCAAAATGGATTGTGGATGTGTTGCGGGAGGTCCTTCCGCTCCTCCAGCCTATAGCCGCTGAGATACCAGCCCATTGGGGCGTGGTCTCTCTCCCTTTAAAAAAGCGGCCACTTCCTTCTCTCTCTCTCTTCACTTCCTGCTCGGCTGGTGACTAGACTCCCTTCCTGGTTGTACAGAGGGCTGACGGTGATCTGTAAGTTTTTTCCCCTTTAAATAAATACTACCCTATTAATCATAATTCCAAACTGCTGTGGCATTGTTTGTGACTTACGCCTTCATGGATGTTTGTCTTTGTCTAGAGTGTGGGTTACAAGTTGTTATGGATAATGGGGGTCAGGAAAAAAACTAAACAAATAAGATTAGATTCAGAATTCTTATTTTGAAAAGAAGACAAGGGGAAGTACTGTGGGATATTGCTCTTGTACACTGTAAAGATTTGTTACTCATAATGGTTTATGAGTTTATTTGTTATGGTTTATTTGTTACTCATAATGGCCAGTAGTCATGCAGGAAGTATAGGTGGGACAACCAGACTAGGAGAATTCTGGGAAGATGAAAGGCTCAGTCTGCAGTCACCAACCAGATGCAGAGGAAGCAAGATGAGAATGCCTCACTGATAAAAGGTACCAAGCCACGTAGCTAATATAGATAAGAATTATGGGTTAGTTTAAACTGTAAGAGCTAGTTAATAATAAGCCTGAGCTAATAGGCCAACTAGCTTATAATTAATACAAGTATCCGTATGTTTTGTTGGAACTAAACCGCTGTGGGACTTGGCAGGAGAGAAACTTCTGTCTATAATCAAGCATCGAGGAGCAGTGTTGTCTCATCAGCCAACTATGGAGTTCACTGCAACATGGCATATGGGCAGAGCCAATCATAGCAGTCTTAACTAACTGAAATAAACTCAAATAGGTCAAAGAGAGCTGCATGTGTCCCAGTGAAACACATTTTCACTTGAATAAGAAGAGCTCATTTTTGAGCTTGGAAGCCCTGAGTGCTGGAAATTTCGAAGTCCAGCCAGACTGCATCAGACATCACACAAGGACCCCAGAGTTACAGTTTCAGGGTCTGTGTGAAAAAGAAAACAACTCTATGGCTTTTCGTTAACCTAAAATCACCTCTTTCTTCTTTCGTATGAATCTATAGTTCCCTCTATTGCACGGTTAGGAGCCCTTCAGGTTCAGGATGCTGGGGAACACTAAGGAGGTGGGCTGCCTAATCTGGCTATCTCTCTATAAAAGGGCAGGCTATCAGAACAGAAATATCATTTAAAACTGGGGAGAGTAAGGATTCTAGGTTGCTTGTTACTACATGTAAATCTTTGTCAAGTTACTTGATCTGATGCACCATGTTCTTATTTCTTAGAGGGAATTAATAGCAATTGGCTTGTAGGATTGACTCAGATGGGTAGATGGTTCAGTGATAACGTGCTTGTCAGAAAAGCACTATCATCTAAATTCAAATTCCTAGAATTTATGGAAATCCAGAGATGAGATAGAGAGTGTCTTTAATCTCTGTGTTCTGTGGTGAGATGGGAGGTAGACAGAAAAATTCTTGGGAAATTATAGGCCTAACCACTCAGAGTACATAGCAAAACCAAACCAACAAAACAAAGCCCAAACAAATCCAAAGACCTTGTTTCAAACAAGGTGGAAGGAAGGTCCAAAGACTTGAGGGTGTCCTCTGGCCTCAGAGTCCATGTAATAAGACTCTCATGTACACACACACACACACATGCACACATGCATGCACGCACACACCACCACCACCACCACCTCTACTCAACCAGTGAGTGATGGCTAGTAAGAGGACCACTTCCAACCCCATTAGCTAACTGGACATGACTGCATGCTGAAGAATGATCCTGGGGTAAAAGTAAAACCATGTTGAAATTCCATAAAAAAGCTTGCTAGCAGAGCACCAACTGAGCCTCTTGCTCACATCCATTCACATGAGAGCAGAGGGGATGGGAGCAGCTCCATTCATGATTTATTTCGCCTTAACCCTTGACCAGGAAGAGCATCAATCGCTGTAGTAATTGGCTCAGGGATGATCATGTGACCAAGGCCAATGGGAATCAGCCTTGGCTACCACTTAAGGGACTAGCTATCCATACACTTTTTTGGAAGTCAGTGTTGATCAAAAATATGGAGCTATGGAGCTTGTTCAAAAAGTAGAAAACATTGCTAAACGATAAATTCTTTAAAAATATGGCATCACTTCTATAGTGTGATAGGGTGTGGTAGAAGAGTAACAATGGAAAATTCTAAAAAGTTATAATATCTTAGTGTTAATTTTACTTGGACAGGGTCTCATTTTGAGCACAGACTGGCTTCAGGCTCACTATGTGGCCCAGGCTGGCCCAGAACTCACACAGTCCTACCTCAGCCTTTCCAAGTATGGGATTGTCAAGTTTAGTGTCATAAATATTAAGATTTTATTAATGTGATCTTGATTGATCATGATATCTTTTTCTGACTTGATTTTTCAGGAAATTCATGTTTTATGTTCTCAATGTATAATTTTAGTAATGTGATTTTTAATTTATATAATTGAAAACAGCATAAGTTATTCAGTTGATCTTGTCAAATGCAATATTGTGATTAATTCTGGGTAATTTTTAATTGCTAGGGTTTTCTGCTGGCACAGAACAACTGGAGCTGTTGAGAGAATTTCATAATCCACAATAATATTTGGATAAATCCCTTAGAAATAAAAATTGTAATATATCCACACTGGTGATTTTCATGGAGAAATTTTTCCAAAAGATTTTCATTCTACATGAATGGATCTTGTGGAATCTGAATTAAGCCTTCCATACAAATGTGCACAGTGTCCTGCCTGTGTTTCCTCTGATATTCTCTAGAACCTGGAGAGGCTTAAGAAACTGAGCACAGCCACATACCCTTATCCCTAAAAATGCCTGTTCTAGGGCTAAAGAAATGGTCTGTGGTAGAGCCTGTGCTGACAAGTAGAAGGTCCTGAATGTGAACCCCTGCCTATAAAGCCATCCAGAGTAGCACATCTACAATCCCAGTCTTCCTACACTGATGGGAGGGAGACAGAAGACTTCCCAGTACATTAAAGACCAGCCACTGTACACAGCAACAAGCAAGAGCTCGTTTCAAAGAAGGTAAGAGGTGAGATTCAATACTCAAGGTTATTCTCTGACCTCCACATATATGCCATGGCACTCAGTATACCTGCACTCACATATGTGAACACACATCATAAACATGTATGAACAAGTGCACACACACACACACCACACATCTGAACATGCATACACCTGACTATGTACACACATCACACACACATGAACACATACACACATCACCCATTACACAGGGAGACAGGCACACACAGGGACACACAGATACACACACCATGATTTTCTAAAAATAACATTTCCATAGTCTGTCATTGTATCTTTAACTATACAGATAATAACTTGAAAAAGATTTTTTCTTATTAATAGCTGATTCATTTTAAAGTTCATATAAAAATAATGTCTCTACCTTTTGAGTACAATTATCTTTAAATTTAATATATTATTAGAGACAGAAGAAAAAAAGCAAACCAAACAGAAGTTAAAGATACTACAAAGCAGGTTAAAAAATATTTTTTCCTTCTTAATTAAAAACAAATGAATTTTTGCGTCACTTTCATACATACTTAGTTTTGGCTGGTTCCCACCCCTGCTTTTCTTCCTAGTTTTCCTGTTCCTCCATTGCACTCTCTCACCCCAGTACCCCTTACACTTTCAGTCACGTGTTCGATTGCCCCATTACTCCCTCCCTCAAAACCTTCTTTCCTATTTCCTGGCCCCTGTTAGGTTCCTTGCCTCTACCCACACTTACTAACAACAAAAGTTAAAATTCTAAGGGACAGGGTCTGGAGAGATGGCTCAGAGGTTAAGAGCACTGGTTGTTTTTCCAGAAGACCTGGGTTCAATTCCCGGCAACCACATGGCAGCTTACAATTGCCTGTAACTCCACCTGCAGTGGATTTGACACACTCACAAGACATATATGTTGGCAAGATATAAATGCACCTAAAATAAAAACGCATAAAAATTCTAAGGGACAAATTTAACCAAAAAGGAACAACACGAAGAAGTGGAAAGAAGTCCCATATTTATGGATTTGAGGAATTAATATTTTTGTGTGGGGTGTTCCTGTGGGTGCAAATATGTGTCTGTGTGCACATAGTTGTGGCTGTGCATTTGGAGCCAGGGAACAAGTTTAGATGTCATTTCTCAGTTTATCCATGATTGTTTTGAGACGGGGCCTCTCATTGGCCTTGGGTTAGTCAACTGGATTAGGCTGAATATCCAGCAAGCTTCTGTGGTTCTGGGATTACAAGCCACAAACCACCACAATTATTTATTTATTTGTTTGTTTGTTTGTTTGTTTATTTATTTATTTATTTATTTTTGGTTTTCCAAGACAGGGTTTCTCTGTAGCTTTGGCGCATGTCCTGAAACTAGCTCTTGTAGACCAAACTGGCCTTGAACTCACAGAGATCAACCTGCCTCTGCTTCCCAAGTTCTGGAATTAAAGGTGTGCACCACCACTACCCGACTCACACTTTATATTTTTATGTGGGTTCTGGGAATTGAACTCAGGTCCTCAGGCTTTCAATGTATTTACCAATAGAGCCATCTTCTCAGCTCAAGTATTAACATTCTTAAAGCTAATGTTTTCTAGCCTAAGGGTCTATCGGTTCAGTGCAATCTGCCAAAATAACAATGACCTTTTTTTTATAGATAGGACAAACAACACTAAAATTTAAATGGAGTCACATAAAACCACAACAGTCCTAGCAATCTTGTGAGGGAAGATCAAAGCTGCTGATATCATACCATCTGATTTCAAAACATACTTCAAAGCTATAGTAATCAAAACAATATGGTACCGACATTTAAAATAAAAGCAGATATATAGGTTAATGGAACTGAATGCAGAGCCCAGAAATAAATCCACATATCCACAGCCAATAGATCTTTAGCCATGGAGCCAAGAGCACAAGGTAGTGGCTTCTCTTCAGTCATTTTGTTGGGAAATTCACACACCCACAGGCAGGACAGTGAAAGTGAATGTGTGCCTATGTTCAAGTATCATATTATAACAGGTGTTCTAAGTAAAAGACTGTACCTTGTAAAATGACGACCATAAAACTTAGGAAGAACCTTCTGAAAACGGATTTAACAATTTAGTTTAAAACCTGATCCCCAAAGCAAGTCAACAGTAATAGCAAAATGGGACATAGTAAGCTTAAAAATATCTTTTGCACAGTAGAAGAAACAACCAAGAGTATGAGGAGACAATCAGACAGTCTACAGAGTAGGAAGAAATCATTCCTAACCCTACTCCTGATAACAGGTCAGTCTCCAAAATAGGAACCCCAGCCACACAAGAGCAAGCAAACCAGATTTTAAATTTGGCAAAGGGCCTGAATAAACATTTCTTATAATAAGACCTTCAGATTGATATCAGGGTTATGAAAGCAATGTTCAACATCCTCAGTCATTGGGAAATGTGTGTAGAAGCTGCCATATGGGGCTGAAGCAATAACTCGGGTGGGAAGAGAGCTTGCCGTGGCAAGCCTGCTAACCGGAGTTCAGTCCTTGGGACCACAGCAGGAGAGATCTGCCTCCTGAGAGTTGCCCTCTGATGGCCACATGTGTGTCACGTACACTCACACCTACAGTTACTAATGGAATGTCTTGGAAACCACCGCTGGGGGCCGGAGAGATGGCTCCCCAGCTAAGAGCACTGACTGCTCCTTCAGAGGACCCGGGTTTGGTTCCCAACACCCACATGACAAGCTCATAGCTGTCTGTAGCTCCAGTTTTAGCAAATCCAAAATCCCCTTCTGGCCTATGAAGGCATTAGGTATGTAAGTGGTATACAGACCTCCATGCAGGCAAAGTACCCATACACACAAAATAAAATTAAAATTACCTTATAGTCCATCGATTATGAAAAGACAAATTATAAGGTTGGAACCTTATAGCAAGGGAACCCTGTCCAGTATTAGTGAGATTATAAGCTATCGAAAACAACATTGAGGCTCCTTGATAAGTTAAAATTAGAACAATCATACAAATTTGCTGCATATCCAAAGATGCCAAAACTGATATGGTAAAGAGATGTCTACATTCTCATGTTTACTTCAGTATTTTTTACAATAGGGAATATATGTCTGCTGACAGATGAATGGATAAAGAAGACAGTGTCCACAAGCAAATATTAGTTAGCCTTAAAGAGGAAGGAAGCCTATAATTTATGGCAACACAGATAAACCTACAGGACATAATGCAGAGTGAAGTGAGCCAGGCATGAAAAGACAAACACCGCGTGATCTTAGAGTGGAATCTGAAAATGATGACCTTATGGGAGCAGAGAGGCAGAGGCAGGCAGAGCTCTGAGTTGGAGACTGGGTAGGAGGGAGCTGGGGGTGAGGGAAAGTGGAGAGCTACTGGCCAAATGGTCCTGGTTTCAGTAATGAAGTAATGAAGGGTGAATGGCTCCCTGAATGCTGATGCAGAGCATGGAGATGTGGAGATGGCAGTGAACAACACTGCATTGCCTACTTGATTTGCGGAGAAAGTGGGTCTTGAATGCACACAACAGATACAGAAAGAGCAACTGGGCAAGGAGATGGATATGTTGTGTTAAGAGTGGCTTCCCTTTTGTCTTGTATATGCACATCCAAGACAGGCTGGGGAGATGGTTCAGCGGGTGAAGTGTTTGCTGCACAAACATAAGGACCTGAGGTAAAAGCCCGACAAGGCAGCACACACCTATAACCCCGATGCTGAGAGGGTAGAAATGGGAAGATCCTGGGGGTTCTCTCTGGCCAGCTAGTCTAGCCACTAGGTGAGCCTCAACTTCAGTGAAAGACCCTCTCTTGAAATATAAGGTGAAGCTTGCTAGTGCCTGCCTTTAATTACAGTGCTCCAGAAGCAGAGGCAAGTAGAGCTCTGTGAGTTCAAGACCAGTATGACATACTAATTAGCAGGCCACCTAGAATTATATAGTGCTACATAGTGAAACCTTGTTTCAAAAGTAAACAACTAAAAAGAAAAGAAAGGCAGAGAAAAATAGAGGAAGATGCTTAATGTTGACCTCTGGCTTCTGCATTTGTTCACAGAAACATGGGCGTCTGCATGCACACATGCACACACATACAATACTGCACACCTATAAATAAAGCTCTGAACATGAAAGGCTACCTTTGCTCCAATAGATGATCTCATACCCATGCACTTACGGCAGCCCTACGTGGACTCAATCGGCATTAAATTGAGAGAGGGAGACAGAGACAGTGATAAAGAGACAGAGAGAAAGAGAACATGATGTTGAGAGGGAACACTGGTGGGAGGCTAGGAAAATAACTGGGGGGGGGGAATGAAGGTTGTTTGGATCCACATGCAAATATTCTACATTATGAATATTAAATATTTAATAAAAAGATCAGCAAAGGGAATTCGCCAACTTATAGAAAGAATTCCACACCAAGTAAATGGTAGGTAGTTAAAGGATACAAGGTTGGCTTGCTGCTGAAAAGCAATATTATTTGTATGAACAGATGCAAGAAAAAATTCACATGGTCATATCAGTTGATGCCTAGAAACGGTTGGATGAATTCAACATTTACTAAGCCATTCAAAAGAATGGTTCCGAGAAGGGCTAGCAAAGGGCCGGCCTTCAGGCTGATAAAGCCCATGAACCAAGGCTTCCAGCTGATGAACTTGCCAGTGTGAGAAGACTGAAGGCACTCCCCTATGGTCAAGAATCTCTTAGGGGCTGTGTCTCCTCACAGTATTCATCAGAGTGCCAGGGTGCTAAGCCAGGGAGCCCAAGGAAACACAATCAAATTCTATTCCACTCAAGTTGGCAAATAGGTTTGCTGTAATTCCTATAAATATCCCAGTAGGTTTTGTTTTTGGTGTTTTATATAGAAGAGTTTCGTATAATGCAAAAAGGCGAACAAAATAGCTAGACAACCCCAAAGAAGGGAACGAAAGTGGTAGGGATCAGGCTACTCAAGTTCAAGAGTTAGCGGACGTTTTAGTCTTGTTTCTGTTGCTGAGATAAAAGACTACAACAAAGCAATCTTAAGGGGAAAAAAAAGGTTTATTAGGCTTGCAATTCCAGGTTATGGTTCATCATTGTGGGGAAGCCAGGGCAGGATCTTGAAGCAGGTAGTCATGGACACAGTCAAGAACAAAGCGAGAATTAATGTATGGTGTGGGACAATGGTCTATATTCTGTCAATTATATTTTAAATATATGCTGATTGGCCAGTAGCCAGGCAGGAAGTAGAGGCGGATCAATGAGAACAGGAGAATTCTGGGAAGAAGGAAGTCCTAGTCCATAGTCATGACCCAGCCACAAAAGAAACTGAGCCACGTGGCTAGCATAGACAAGAATAATGGGCTAATATAAGTTATAAGAGTTAATAAGAAGCCTGAGCTAATGGGCCAATCAGTTTAAAACTAATGTAGACCTCCGTGTGATTTCTTTGGGACTTAACAATTGTGGGAACCAGGCAGGACAGAAACCCCAACAAAAAATGCATGCATGTTTAACATTTAGTTTGATTTTTCTACCTTTACATATCCAGGACCTATACCCAGGAAATGGTCCTGCCCCTCTAACCGATTAAGACTGTGGTATTGACAAAGATAGACACAGAGATTGAGAAAGCAGGATAGAGAATCCAGGAATTAATCCACACAAATGTGCTTGAATTGTGTCACGGGTGGAAAAGTTATGTACTGGAGGAAAGACAGCATTTCAAGTGGTGTGGTTATGGGTAGATACACAGAAGCAAAAAAAAAAGTAGTAGTGGGCAGAGAGCTCAGGAAGATAAGGTGTCTGCCCCATAAGTGTGAAACCCCGAATTCAACCCCAAGAACCCTCAGAGAAAGCTGGGTATGGCCAGGCATGGTGGTGTATGGCTTTAATCCCAGCACTTGGAAGGCAGAAGCAGGAGGATACCTGTGAGTTCAAGGCCAGCCTAGTCTACATAGTGAGTTTCAGGATAGCCTGAACTATATAGAGCCTGTCTCAAAAAAAAAAAAAAACCCTAAAAAAACCAACAAAACAAAACAGAGTAAAAGCTGGGTTTGACAGTGTTTGCTTATAATCCTGCCAGCACTGGAAAGGCAGAAATGGGTAGATTGCCAGGGGCTTGCTGGCCAGCAAGTGTAGCCAAATCCATGAGCTCCAAGTTCAATGAGAGACCCTGTCTCAGAGAGTAAGGTGGAGAGCGGTAGAGGAAGATGCCTAATACTGACTTTTGATCTCCATGCATATGTGCTTGTGCACACAGACAGACAGACAGACAGACAGACAGACAGACAGACACACACACACACACACACACACACACACACCACAAAATAGAAACAAACAGATCTCTGGATGTCCCAGTTGACAGAGCTCAGGGACTTAGTGTCACTTCACATCTATAAGGAATGTTGACGAACTTCTTTGCAAAGATGGCCTTCTGCTTTGCCGACAGACTCCCTAAAGAAGGGGGTGGGAGCCAACTGCAGCATATGGGGAGATTTTTAAATCCCATGTCTCACTGAAAACAAGTGGGTAGAATGTGCAGTAGTGAAAAACTAAACACCGCAGTAAGAAGTAACCAAAGGACACAAAGCAAGAGGTTGCTTATCACAGAGTACTCTGGGGACAGCAAGACTGTGTCAACCCAGATAGTCACCATCATGCTGCGTGGCAGGTAGATAAGCCATTCAAGTCATTGACTGGTAGGAAAGCTTCCTGGGTTTGCTGCTGTATAAACAGGGCAAACACACACACACACACACACACACACACACACACACACACACACACACACAGTTTGTTGAACATAATATTGCATGCATACTCACTCTTAAAACTTGGCCAATAAAACTGCTTCTGAGTTGGACAACAATGATTGAACATCGAGACTAATGGAATCATTGGCTCGCAGAGATTCTCTAGTGATTAAGTCCAATGGGGAAGATAGCATTACTTGCCTGGAAATTTGGCCTGCGATTTACTCTAAAATCAACAACAATCCTCAGAAGATGCCAGGAAGAAAGGGGCTCTGGGAGGGGGTGTGTGTGTCACAGCATGGATTACATGTGACTATTATTTGTGAGTAAAACCTAATAAATCTATTGCTGGGAAATTATAGTTACTTGTTAATAAGTTAATAAGTGTGTAGCAACTTATGGATAAGCAAGACATGCTTTATTGTAATTGCATCCCCAGTTATAGAAAGTTGGAATCAACTGAATTACTTACTAGATTGAAATAAACAACAACCGGTATAGTAGAACACGAGGCAGCTATTTAAAAGAGCTGGAGACCATCACGTGGCGAAGTGAGCCAGACAAAGACAGACAAATACAACAGATTTTCTTTCATGTTTGGATGCGACCTACCCCTCTGCCTGTCTAATCTCATGAGCATGACATGAATAGAGGGGGGGGGTGAGTTGAGAGGAGCAATGGATCATCAGGTGGGGAAAGAGAGGTCATCAAAGCATATTCATTTGTTTTGTTTTGTTTGTTCTGTTTTTGGGGACAGGGTTTCTCTGTGTAGCTTTGGAGCCTGTCCTGAACCCATTCTGTAGACCAGGCTGGCCTTGAACTCACATAGGTTCACCCGCCTCTACTTCCTGAGTGCTGGGATTAAAGGCGTGTGTGCACACACGCCTTTAATCCCACCACCACATGGTTTCAAAGTATATTATATACATGCATGAAAACGCCATAATGAGACACCTTGTTTTGTACAGTTCCCGCATGTTAGTGTGTTTTAAAAGAGAAAACAAAAGGGGCCTGTCTGTGCCAGGTTTGATAGCACACGCCAGGAATCCCAGCGCTTGGAAGTCTGTGTGGCAGAAAGATCTGGAGCCTGAGGTCAGACTGGGCTGCATGGAGAAGCCCAGCCTCAGAAGAAAGGAGGAGGGGCTGGTGGTTACACATGATTGACACAGAAGGATACTCCAGGCAAGTTCAAAAAACCAGCTCCAAAGACAGTTCTCATGTTTGTGTCAGAAAAGTCTGGATGTTTCAAGATTTGATAATATAGGCAAGACCATAGAAATACTGTCTCTATGCTAACAACATGGTTGCCTTGGGGACTGTAATTCTATGCCTGTCTGAATAGGTTCTTATCAGTCTTAGTTACTACTGCATTATTGTAATAAATAGAGATTTTTTTTTTTTTTAGTTTTTGGTTTTCTGAGACAGGGTTTCTCTATGTAACAATACTGGCTGTTCTGTAACTTAACTCTGTATACCAGGCTGGCCTCGAACTCACAGAGGTCCAGCTACGTCTGTCTCCCCAGTGCCAGGATTAAAGGCATGTGCCACCACTGCCCGACTCAGAGATGGCTATATGGATCATTTCAGTAAACAATTTTAGGGACAGTTTCCTGATATGTGGCAAGGGATGATGTGTAGTAAATCTCTGGGAATTAGTTTAGGTAACATATGACACAGGGCCAGACTCCACATAGTGATTCTCCACACAGCAGTGCCAAGAGCACTAGACAGTGGCAGATACTAAACTATTCAATTTGTCTGTCTTAAGGATTGTTTTGGTGGTGCTGAGTGTTGTAATTCAAAAAACAAGTGGGGTGCTAGAGAAAGATGCCATGCAATAGAGTTCATGTGGAGGGGTTTTAATAGGGAAAAGGGAATGTAGAAGAGGGAAGGGGAGGGGGAGACTGGCCTCTGGGGAAAGAAGCAGCAGAAAAGGGGGGGGGAGAGAGAGAGAGAGAGAGAGAGAGAGAGAGAGAGAGAGAGAGAGAGAGAGAATGGACTGGGCCCTAATTGTGCACAGGAGGTGTTCTTAGTGGCTACAGCTGAGGACATACTTAGCCTGTCAGAACCTCAAGGGCAGGCCAATACAAATGCCTGAATACTAACGCTGAGGGCCCGTACATCCTAAAGGCAAATGCTGTAACTCTGAACCATACCACCAGCCCACCTGTGACTTATCAATGTGATATCCCTGTGGACTCATTGAATTTTCCAGATTCGCTCCTTCGTGACAGTCATCCAAGATCTTTGCAGCCCTGGGACCCTGGTTTGGGTTTGTGTTGAGTAGACAGGCTCATCTCTTATTCTACATTGAACTACACAGGGCTGAGTTTTGCTGTTTCATCTGTGCCATGAGACGCCCTCAGTGATGGAGAAGCCCTACAGAGCCCTGCATCCTCATGGACCAAGGACCCCAGCTTAAAAAAAAATTATAGCAGGGGCACTAGGGTGTCCTTTGGTTAGATCTCTGATCTAAAGCTTACTTTGAGAGATGAATATCCAAATGGATTTTTTTGGTCCCTGTGGAGGAGAGAGTCACAGCTCAGGCCGTTCATTCTGTTACAGTTTGCTGATGCTGTGTAGTTAATATGGGATGGGATGAGCCGGTCAAATGGTTTTAGAGTATTTCGGATTAAATCTAGCCATTATGACTGACTGGTCCTATGCTATTATATGTCATCACTGTGAGAGTTGATACCTATATTACCCGGTCTGTCGGTGAGCAAGCTGCCAGAAATAGAATGGACCAGAGTGGAACCCCAGAGGAACCAGGCAAGGTGACAAGGCTGACAGTATGGATCTGACATGGGCCATACAACTCCAGACATCCTCTTGTATATCAGAGAGGTCGCACCATCTCATGGGACAGTTCTCCCTGCAGTGTTGATATGCAGGGTATTATGTAAATCTGTCCCTGTGGAAGAACAGTATCTTTCCAGAGCTCCATGAGAGCATTCCCTGTGGCTTTCAAGATGGGTGTGCCAGCTCTTGTGGTCTTGTTCCTGGGAGGATACAGAAAACTAGACAAGACAGCAACTCTGGAGCTAGGGTGGTAAGGTGCTTGCTGTCTAACCATGAGAAGTGGAGATCGATCCTGGGAACCCAAGCTACAATACCTAGGTATGGTGGCACATGCTTCTAACCCCAGCCCTGGGCATGTAGAGACAGGGGGATGCCCAGGGCTTGCTGACTAGGGAGCCGAGCCAAACTGGAGAGTGCCAGGCTAAAGGGAGACTCTGTCTCAAAAGGCAAGGGGGATGCCTCCTGAGGAAACCACATGCACCTCCCCCTCACTGAACATACCTAATTTTTTTAAAGAGAAAATAATGACTATGCTTTGAACTTGGTGGCCACAGTCATGTTATATCACCCATGTGCGTGGATTTCTGAAGTTGGGCAAGGAACTCTAAATTCTGAGACACCAGGAGCCAGCTTCTCAATATGGAAGGACAAAAGGAGGAGCAGTGACTATCTGAGGGGTTTATTGCGGAGCATTGTTGCTGCTGCTGTTGCTGGTGTTTTGAGGACTCTGCCTTCTGTGCTGCAGAGGGGAACGTGCCGTTCTCTGAAACGCTTTGCTCCTTGAACCCGTGTGTCTGACCCATGCGTACTGACCTCGAGACTTTCAGTTTGATTCATTTTCTTTTTTCAAAAAATGCAATTTCCTGTGTCTCCAGGAAGGGAGAAAGGTTAAAAAATATCATTATAAAAGCTCCAAAGACTTGGGAGACATCAAATTGCTCCAAGAAACCATTTTTATGAGTTAAGTGCAAAGGATACAGAAACATACGGGTTAAATTTCCTTAAAATACACATGGGCTTAAACATTGAGGGGGGGGGAGAAGGACTTGGCAAGGTGGGTTTTGGGTTTTGCCAAACCCCAACTCCTGAGGAATAGCTTGAGATGCTTGACAAACCCAAAAAAGCAGCAGGGTTTGCCCTGTGTCCCCCTCAGGTGACATCTAGAGTCCTGAGCAATTAGAACTCCTGTGACTAAAATGCGCTAACTTAAAAACTCCTGCTCTGATTGTTAAATTACCTTAAACATTCCCTATTTATAAAATCTCTCCCTAAAGGCCCCCATCCATCTCTGGTTTTCTTGTGGCGAGGCAAAAAAAAAAAAAATTCACAGATCAGTGTCGGAATTCAAATGTTACAGTTGAAAACGCAGCAGTGTGCGGTGCCGTCCAACTGGGAGGGTCCGTGGAAGCTTTCTCAAGACAGAAAGCATCGACAGATAAGCATCCCATGCTTGCTGCAAGAATGACTGAACTCGTTGGTTTATGTTTTGTAATGAATTTGTAGGCGGTCCACAAGGCCTCTGTGAGGTCTGTATTTATCCCCTTGCTCATTCAATACGCAAATGCTTGTGGAGAGGCTCTGTTCATTCACAACAAAGGAGATGAGAGAGTAAGCTGGCATGTGTGAGCAGCTGGTGCTTGCATGTGAACTGTGTTGTGTTTATGTGTGTGTGTGTGTGTGTGTGCATTATCACTCTGTGTCAGATACTGTGCCAACTGCTCAGCACACAATGAGTGATCAATGGGATGGGTCCAGTTCACTGTGGGAGGTTCTATAAGACAGTAGACTGAGCAAGGCAGAGAAGCAAGCTAGTAAGCAGCTCTCTCCATGGCCTCTGCATCAGCTCCTGCCTCCAGGTTTCTGTCTTGTTTGAGTTCCTGTCCTAACTTCCTTCAGTGATGAACAGTGCTGTGGAAGTGTAAGCCGAATAAACTCTTCCCTCCTGAACTTGCTTTTTGGCCATGGTGTTTCATCACCTACTAGAACCCTGAGTAAGACTCACAGTCTAACTCTACCCTCGGAGAAATAGAGAAAGACAGACGCTTCAAACCTACTGGTCTAACCAACTGGCCATCCTCGGGTTTAGTGAGAGACTCTGTCTAAAGAGATAAGGTAGAATGAGGAAGTTGACCTCTGCCTTCCCCTGCCAGCCACACACACAGTTCTCACGTGGGCTTCCAGTGGGAGCCTCTTGCACCATGAGCATCGTGAAATGCCAAGAGATTCTGGAGTTTGAGGGGTGTAAATTTCCAACCAACACATTCTCTGTGTGCAACAGCTATCTCTCTGGTAACGTCCATCCCAGGCCTGGAGAACCGACCGTCTCTGCTGTTGTTGCAGAGATGGAGTAATTTGGGCTCCACGTGATAGCTGCCCGATTTTAGAAGCTAACTTCTTGTCGAAAGGCAAAGCCACTCCATCTGCTTACTTTGTAAATGAATCCCTGAAGGGAGAGGGGTCAGCTTGTTAAAAATACTCCGAGTGGATGTGGTAAAGAAAACAAAAATCTACCCAAACAAGATGTAAACTGTTCATGAAGCTATATGCAGATGCTAAAACTGTCCCTAACGTGTGAACATGTGCTGACCTCTAACTGCACATACAAGGAAATACTGTGCCTTACAAAGAGTCAGCTATGGGCTTGCCGCAGTTTTTAAGCACTGTTTATAAATAAAGCAGGGTCCTGAAGACAAGAGCGTGGCACAGTCAGTAGCTAAGTGGAGCGCTAAGAGGACTGATTCATCAAAGGTCTTCTATTCAAGTAGGAAAAGGAGATTGAAGATCTTTGCAGGTGTATAAATAGTCGAGAGACATAATAGTGTGTGGTAGAAACAGAGCTGTGCTTCAACTCGTTTCGGTGTGAAAACAAAACGTGCCCATTTTAGAAGAGTTAGCACGCGCCACAGAAGCCGCAGAATTCCCTCACGATCTGGCCACTCACAGAACTACTCCTGCTTGTGTGTTTCATGTCCCTCCATGGCTCCTCTGTCAACCAGTTTTAAACTTAGAAGTTTGAAAGCTTGGGCTGGGGAGCTGGTGCAGCATGTAAAGGGCCCCTTACCCAATGCCGAGACCCATATAAAGCTGGACATGGTGATACCTGTGTGAAATGAAACAGAGACTCTCATCGGTCTGAGGTATAAAACCCCAAAGCCCTCACCCCACCAGTAGGAAGGGTCATGAGCGATCCTGGAGGTATGCAACAGAGCCCTCATGAGCCTGGGGGTGGGGTAGAGTCTCTCCTGATTACAGTGGCTCCTCTAAGAGACCAGGCGATGATTTAAAAACCCACAAGGAAAACCAGAGTCCTGGAGACGGCTTTTCTAACGTGTGACCAGTTTGGACCATTCTGCTCATGGTTACGGAGAGTATAAATCTCCTAAGAAGCAGAGTGAAGCTGAAGGGTGTTCTAGGCCTCTCTTTTGGTCAGGTTCAGAAGTGAGCAACAGAAACAGTTAACTGTCAAGGGCTCCCAAATAGCAGTCACCTCCCTGAGTGACTACCAGCCTTGTAGATTTAGCATATACAGTCTCAAAGGTCTGTCTGGAAGCACCATTTGCCTGATACCACCCTAAGAATGAGGAATGAGGATTACCACATGCACTACAGAGCTTCAAAGGCCAGTGATGATAAATACCTTCCACCTTCACCTTATCCTGTGCTTTAGGGATCTGTTTCTTGGTCACTTCTTACACAAAGAACAATTCTAAAGATGCCCATGGAGGTTGAGGTTCACAGAGAGGAATGTCTGGATGTGGGCACTGTTCACTGCAAGTAAACTGAGTTCAGTAGGGGCAAAACCAGCCCAAGTCCTACCTAGACAGCAGCATCCATAAGCCTGCTGTGTGCATTGCCCACGTCCAGCCCTACCTCAGGCCATAGAGCTCAGTGCGGCTACTCTAATTTACCAAGGAAGAAACGGGGCTGAGGGTGGGGCAGAGAGGCTAGCCACCTGCTCAGGCACTTGGTGAACACGTGATGGAAATGGATACGACTTCAACCATCTAACTTCAGAGAGCAGACCTGTCACCGCCACTCTAAATCAGCTTCTTTGAAAAGACTATCTAGGTGCAGGCTAGGGATATGCCGTGTTGGTAGGGTGCTTGCCTAGCGTGCACACAGCCTTGAATCTGATCACTGTGGTGGTGACAGACTATGTGCAGTGGCAAATGAGTGCAATCCCACCGCTGGGTGCAAGCGGTAGGACCAAAAGTTCAAGGTCATCCTTGACCATATAGCGAGTTTGAGAGTAACTTGAGCTACCTGAGAGGCTATCTCAAAGGGGGGGGGGGAAGGCTAGCAATTTTCATATTATTATCTGACCCACCTTAATGCCAAAAAAGGGCAAATATTACACTTTCTTTTCTTCTTTTAAATGTTCAGTGAGGAGGTTCTGCATGATTAGATTTTAAACCCTGATTTTCTGATTACTAGCTCACTACATTGGTACTCATGCCACAGAGAACAGGTTTATCACAAAATTTCACACCCTCTCTCCCACCCACCACTATGATTTGGATGAACATTCCCCCCCACACACACACACCATGGTCAACATGCTGGAAATGTAACACTTAGTGCAATAGTAAGAGGTGGGCCCTTCAAAAGGTGGCTAGGAAGTGGGGGACGCATGTTCATGAAGGAAGCAATGCCATTCACTTGGGATTTGGTTCATCATAAGAAGGTCCCATGGAAGCCGGGCAGTGGTGGCGCATGTCTTTAATCCCAGCACTCGGGAGGCAGAAGCAGGCAGATCTCTGGGAGTTTGAGGCCAGCTGGGTCTACAAGAGCTAGTTCCAGGACAGGAACCAAAAGCTACGGAGAAACTCTGTCTCGAAAAACCAAAAAAAAAAAAAAAAAAAAGAAGGTCCCATGGCTTCCCATTCCCCTTTCCACCCCTCACTGCCATCCTTCCTCCCTCTCCTCCCCTCCCCTTTGCCCCTTCTCTATGTGATGTCACAGAGCGATACAGCAACAAGTCCAGAGTTTCCACCAGCCTCTGGAACTGTGGAAACATACACAGGTGTTGATGGGGCCCAGGTTTTTTCTTATTGGAAAGTAAAGTCATGGTTTGTAGTGGAATGATCTGGAAGACTTAATTCAAACACAAATCATGAGGCCTGCCTCAGAGAGTCTCAGAGAATCTATGGGAGTATTTGGTGATGCTAATGGTGATGTGATGTGGGATTCCCCTCTGTATGCTGTGAATACAATTGGTTAATAAAGAAACTGTCTTGGGCCTGTGCAGGGAAAAGAGCTGGGGGGTGTGGCAGGACACAGACAGGATGACTAAACTGAATGCTGGGAGATAAGCAGAGTCAGAGAGAAGCCATGTAGCCCAATGGGAGAACTTTAACCAGTAAGCCACAGCCACATGGCAATATACAGATTAATAGAAATGGGTTAAATTAATGTGTAAAAGTTAGCCAATAAGAAGCTAGAGCTAATGGGCCAAGCAGTGATTTAATTAATATAGTTTCTGTGTGATTATTTCAGGGCTGAGCAGCCAGGAACCAACCAGAGGCCTCATTACAACAGATTGGCATGACAATGTGGTAAACTAAATCCATGTAAAACCTGAAAAAGCTTAAAAAGGAATTCTAGACACAAAAGAACAGAGTTAAGCATGGTTTGGTAGAAACATTTTCTCGGATTAATTCTAGAAGCAAACAGAGCCATGGCTCCTTTAAGAGAGGTTTTCCTGATTCAGCAGTAGTAGAAAAAAAGCTGAAGTTTTGAAATGCTGGCTTTCTGGGCCGTGCTGCCAATGCAAACTCTCACTCTTTCTGAAGGTCTAGCTATGGAGCATTTGAATGGGGTTTATGAGCAATATGTGATGGCTTGCTTGGTGGCAACATGGACTGGCTATGTGCCTAGAGATGGGGCAATGTACAAGACTCTTAGAGGCAGCAAGCAGCTCCACCATGGATGGGGCAAGCAGGAAGTGCCATATTTCCCCTAGCAACAGAGTGCTTATCATTTTAAGAAATGCTCCTGGACAGTAAAGAATTTCATATACACAATAAAGACAGATTCAGATGCATATAGACCTCTAAATGGGTCACAGTGTTGGATAAATGTGTGTAGGCTTGGGAGAGAAAAGAAAAAAATATAGACAGTTATAAAAAGAAATAAATTGTTTTAAAAAAATAAAACAAAGTCTCTAAAGAGGCAGAGTACAGAAAGTCATAGATTAAAGGAGTAAAGATAAATAGAGTAAAAACAAGTTTCTGTGTGATTATTTTGGGGTTGCGCAGCCGGGAACCAGCAAGTGGCCCCATCACAACAGTGATGGCCTGACTTTGAGAAGAGGCAGCATAGAGAATGGACAGGCCAGAGGAGACCCTTGGAACAAGCAATCTTAGCCACCATGTTTTATAGAAAAATTTCTTTCTTCCATGTCACACTGCCTTTACTCATTAATGTGAACATGGAAAAGTGTCGCAAGCTCACTTCCAACTGCGTCTCCTCCACCATAACTTAGAGTCTCATGGCTGTGGCCCTGCAGCTTCTGGGGGCATTCATTAACAAATCAAAGTCAGAAGTCACCAGTGTTTTTCCACAGGCTTTCTTGACACTGTCTCCTCTTCATCAGCATTGGGACAAGATATTGGCTTCTTTAACGTCATGTTGGACTTGGTCACAGACAAAAGTCCAGCCATTTTCTGTAGCAGTATCACGGACTAGGTTTCTCTTCCTGGCTCCAGAAGATCCTGCTGTCCTATTATTACACTGACACTATTTTCTCACATTTGCCCATAAAAGTGTTCCTGAAGAGTCCCTCGGGTCTATATACAGTTTCTGAAAGTTCTTTAGAATATCAGGGTCTTGGAAGTTTGGAATCCAATTTAACGGGCTGAGTTCTGTGGCAGACAGATTGTGGTGTTTCTGCCAGACGTGGGCTGTCCCCAAATGACACAGTCATAAATAAGTAGATCAGCCCTCTACTTCAGCTTCAACTTCTCATCTTGAGTGAGAAACAACATATAAAATGCCGTGCTTGGGCCACGCACTCTCCACCACCAAACCATCACATTCCCAGACTTCCATCATTTCTGCCCAGGAGGACAGAAGCCAACCGAATTCCCAACACTAACATTCCAGGAGAGAACCAGACTCAGAAAATGTCTGTTCCCTGCTTTGATAAACTTTTTTGGCGGAGTGCAATGACCTGAATTCTGGAATGGCCCATGGCCCAGGAATCTGGGCTGCTTTCTGGTTGTCCTGTCTCTATCTTATTCAGGCTATGGTGTCTGGCACACAGTACTGGGGACCTGATGTTTGGTTTCCTGTGGCCATGATGAATTTTCTTCTTGATTATCTGCTCCTAGAGAATTGTAGGACCAAAGAGAGCTGACCCAGAAGCCATGCCAGTGTTTGGGTTGGGAAAGACATGATTGGTTTTCTTTTAGAGCCATTTTGTCCCTGTAACTTATAGCAAAAGTAATGTTTGTTTCTTGAGTATATAAGACCTTGTGGTAGGGAAGGTGCCTGAGAGTTTGTTAGGGCAGAAAATAAAGCCTAGAATTGAATAAAAAGGTAACTAATATGCTTACCAAGGGTTGAAGGAAACTGCCATGTGGATAAGCGGTTTCATGCCTGTCATAGTAAGAAGATGAGGGGAACCTTCAGACATGCCCCTAGAAGCTGTGAGACTATGTGAGATGGACTAAGGCCTAGCTTTGTACTCCAGAGGAGCTCATAGGCCAAAAAATTATTTGATATTTCTTTCAATTTCACCGGTAAGTACTTACTGAATTCTTTATATGTGCCAGGGAGTTTGTTTTGCTTAGCAGCTTCCAGAGCAGAAGAAAACAAAAGGTCACAAGTCTCCTGTGTAGAGCTTGC
The DNA here is from genome assembly GCF_000317375.1 of Microtus ochrogaster. Classification (NCBI taxonomy): domain Eukaryota; kingdom Metazoa; phylum Chordata; class Mammalia; order Rodentia; family Cricetidae; genus Microtus; species Microtus ochrogaster. The sequence goes on from NC_022014.1 coordinate 65,798,989, forward strand.
TATCCTTGGTGACTTCCGTTTCCGCTCAGAACCCAGAGACGGTCACCCAGTTGCCCCAAAGTGAGCGCTGCTCAGAGTCTCTTTCTGTATTGATTGTGCACATGTCCACTTGCACAGCCACACGTCCAGAAAGCTGTTTGGGGAGCCAGCTCAGCAAGGAAAGCCCTGGCTGTGCACCTCTGAGGATTGAGTTTGAGCCCTAGAACCCAAGGTTTGTTTTGTTTTGTGTTTAAAAAATACCAGGCGTGTACTGCTATTCTGGTGCTAGGGAGAGAGAGTAACAGGTGAATCCTTAAGGCTCGCTGGCAGCTGGCTGGCCTAGTCTATTTGGTGATTTCTAGATCAAAGAAAAGACCCTAGCTCAAAGCAAAACAAAACAAATGGCAACAACAAAAACAGTGGATAGTACTGAAGAATCATACCTGAGGTTGTCATATGACCTTTATACCAAATTTGTGCATGTGTGCTCACACCCGTGCTTCTGAGCATAAACATATACACACATACACACATACACACACACACACACACACACACACACACACACACACACGGATTGGTTTTGTACCTGTGCTTGACAGTGCTGATTATATATGTAGGGTGTGTGTGTGTGTGTGTGTGTGTGTGTGTGTGTGTGTGGCAGGGGTGACCCAATGAATTGAAAAGAAGATGGGAAAGAAGATTAGGATGAAAATGTTTGTCCTCTGCCTAAAGGATGCCTGCCATACAAAAGGTCTTTCAGGAATGAAAGAATGACTCAATGAATGAATTACTATGAATGACTGGGTTTAAAGTTTTAATGAGCTTTGCCTTTCATAACTTTGTGTACCACGCATTTAAGATAGCACATGGCCCATACATAGGAGTTGTGGACTATGTGATTTCTAAGTGAAGAGATGGATAGGTGAAGACCATTGTCATGTAAATGGGTGCTAAGTAAGCGTTTGCTATCTGAGCAAGAGAATGAGCAAATGAGAGAACAGGCAGGTGAATGAATGCCTGGGCAAACGAAGGAGAGAAGCTCCACTGAACTCAATTATTCCCCCTTCAACTAGTGAGGCCTCGTGGTCACTACGGGAAGCGAGGGAGTATGGTTGCTCTCTGTCCATGAGTAGCTCTTTCCTACTGTTGACTCAGCAGCCCGGCAGTGTGCCTTCATCCTGTGGTCTCTTCAAACACTCCCGGGTTAGCTAGGTGAGATGGCAGAGTTGTCTCCTTCATAAACCAAACTCCACTTAGTGCTTTGTTTGGTTTGATTTCCAGTTGCTTCAGGGAACATGGATGTTAACCAGAAATGGTAGCAGATGCTAACAGGAGAGCGGGTTTGGTAACAGAGAGAAAGTTCTGGAACAAATCAACAACACATACTGACGCTGGTAGGCTGGTCCTCAGAAGACCACTTGGAAGTCCATCATGCCCACAGGCAGAGGGGACAGCCATTTCTCCTGAGCAGTTTCTTCTTGGGTCTGGCACATGCTCAACAGAACTAGTCTGTTTGCTTCAGGCATGGCTTGGGGCATCTCAGAGCTACACTCCGAAGACGAGACCACATTTCTCATCTGACTGCATCACTCTTGGCCCCTGGGAGGCAGCCTTAAGATGGTACAGGATCAAGAGAGCTGAAGTCTGGTTTGTTTTTTCTCTTGCTATTGTTAAATCTTCAACCTCTGAGTCAGCTTGGCTGCATTCCCCAGGAAACCAAATGTGACTTTGTCCTAGCAGGAATCTGACTCAGACTGGGTCGCTTTGGAAGGCACTGAGAACCCCATGCCAGCAATGAGACGGAACACCAGGGAGGCACAAACCACGCCCATTACTTTGGGGTTTTCACCAGCATACCCCTTCTGAGATGCCACCTGATTGGTTCCCGTACTCAACTGAAATGAGAACCAAAGCCTGGCAGCAGCTCTAAGGACTGCAAGGAATTTTTACAAAGGTAGGGAGACTTGCATATGGAGGCTAATGAATCAAATGCCCTTCTCTTAAGTCAATTAGCTCTTGGTTCTTTGTTACACTGGGGTCTTTGGCCAATTAATTTCCAAAGCAAGTATTTGGCCATGAAAAGACACTTTAGAGACACGGATGAACAAGTTAAGAAGGTTCAAGATGCGTCTCTGGACAGAGTATGAACAGTCATCTTCCTCCTCAGCTGCAGAAGGACCCCTGAAGAGTTCTGCATGGCCTTTTGGGAAGAGCCAGTGGCATACTGGGTGGCCAGGCCATCTGTTGGCTCTGCTAGTTAGTTCCAAGGACTTTAGGTCAAGCTGAGTAAGAGGCAAAGGCTACCCAAGGTCACTGTGACAGACACTGAGCAAGGCGCAGGGTCAGCTCAGATAGATGAATCAGGAATGACATGCTTCAGTATCTAAATATGTGACGATCACACACCTGGGGACCAGAATGTGAGTCCTGTACGTGGGGGGATAGGAAACACATATTGTCATGAATTACTTGGACCTTCATTGACCTGCCCTCCTTGGATATTACTGGTCACTTTAGGCAACCATTTACCAATCATATGACTTTCTTCTGATAGTATAAGGCTATATATAATAAAAATAGAGCATTCCCTGTGTTCAATCAATTATTCTCACCATCCAAGAACCTTTCTTTGTTAAGAGGGTCTAGAGAAGCGTCTGAGGGGGCATGTCTGCAAACCAAAGACATTCAGATACTTGAAATAATCTAATGACCTTCTATGGAGCTGTAAGGATCCAGGGTCTTATTGCATGGTGGAAATGATGCCGACGAGCAAAAGGCCAGGGTTGGAGTTGTAGTCTGTCAATAAAGATCTGGAAGTATTTGAAGCCACACATATTAAGCTAATGTTCTCCAAGCATGAGAGTTGCCCCACCCAGTCTGGGCCTGGAGACAGGCACTTGTAAAAGGTTGCCTTTGTATCATTAATTTTCACAGGAGGGGAGGAAATGAGACCAGACACCGTTCCGAGAGTAATTCTGCTATCAGTTATCCATCGACACATCTGCAAATCGATAGAAATTGAGGCGAGAGGGGTCATTAGGAAGCACTGGTGAGTGACTAATGAGGCCGGCTGCCATCTCCCTAAGCTGCCCTGTGAATACCAATGTCATACCACTGCTTTGAATCAGCGAGGCCTCCATATTTACAGTGCCAGACAGAGCCAATGCTTGCTGGGTCTCTCTGGATCTTTGGAGTATTTAGTTTAGAGAGGAGGGAATGTGAAGAGAAAGCTGTGGGTTTGGCCACAACTCCAGTGTGCCGGTTTAGTGTTCTCAAACGTTAAAGAGTGAAAGTAAAACTTGACCCATGTGCGTTCTCTGAAGAGCTAGGCTACGTAGCTATGGAGCAGGTTTCCCTGGCTGGGCCTGTGTTTTCTTGGGCTTTAAAGAATTCTTTCAGCTGCTATCTCAGAATGTTAAACACAGCACCCCCCCTTTTATTTTTAATAGCTAGAGATAATGGATTGCAGAATGGGGAAGGGATTTCCTTTGAGAATGGGTTAAGCTCCTGTTTACATGGCTGCATGAATGGCGAAGTTGGTGCTAATTCTAGAAGGTTCACCCCTGACCTTGCCTGGTAGTCTTGTTGGAAGAAAAGAATAAGAGGAAGGGGTTGGGAGGGGAGGAAAGGAGGGGCAGGGGGCAAGCAAGAGGGATAGAGGAAGAGATGGGCTGTAATGGAAAGGAAGGGGGAAACAGAAATCAAGGGCAGAAAGCGGAAAGAGAAAATCAATACTGCCTCAGCTTCACAAGAGGAAGGTATGAGGACAGAGGAGATTGGGTCCCATCCTATGGCTAATTAGTGGTGTAACCAAGCTGTCCCTGTCTGTCTTCTCATCTGCAGAGTGGGGTCAGCCTCGCTCACCCTATAGGCTTCATAGGGGTTGACAGACTGCAGGAGACAGGGATGAGTGGCTGAGGGATGCAGGAAAATGCTGTTCAACTCAGTAGCAGCAGCACTGCTGTGATTACCAAAGGATCAGCTGCTTCATCCCAGGGATCTGGGCTTTAGAGACCTCAAAGGGTCACTTACTCTGTCACTGCTTAGTGAAGAGAGACACATACCACTGTGGGCCAATTCGGGCTTTATGCACCAACATACAAGGGAAAAACTATCCAAAGGGAAAAAGAGAAGGCAGGGCCAGCTGCCCTGGAGCTGGGCTCCAGGTGCCAGCAGAGATGGACTTGCCACCCTGCCTCTGGCTGCCAAGCTATCAACACACGGAGCGGCCACAGGATGAGCTGGATTTGCTACCAGACAAGCAGAGAAAGAATTGACTTGGAATGCCTAATAGCTTAAGCCTTTCTTGATTTCCTTACAAGTGGAGATACTCTGCTATCCTGTTGACCCCTGAAGTAGAATTGGGTAGCACAGAGGCTAGTCCTAATGATATAACAGATAAAATAGAATAACTATTTGTGACATCTTCAAAATGGCTTTTCCTCAGGATCCACAAGGTGGCCTCTAGAACTCTGAACCCAAGACTTGTGAACTTGTGACTTGGTTCTCAACAATGGCCAGCACCAGCAATCTTAGATGTTTCACTTGCTTTGCCTTCAGGACAAACACCCAGCGGTCAGGGCCAATGGAACACCATTCCCTTAAAGGCAATGAGAACAAGACATGGGGCTTTTCAGGTCGCTCCTTACAGAAATAGAAACAATATAGGTACATTTAAGTGACATTCAAGGGCAGCTTGGTGAAAGCTTGGCAATTGTATCAACCTTGGCTGTGCCTAGCCACCTGAAAGGTCATTTGTACAACCTGTCCTCTGGGTGACAAAGCAAACCTCCCTGTCTCCAGGAATTGCCCGTGTAGCCAGCTCAGCCAGACTTATGAGCCTGTATCCCATCAGACCGTGTTTACTTAGAGGGATTTTAGAATTCATTGTCCAAATCTCAACAGAATGAAATGGTACTTTGCTATGAGAAAAGACAGCCTGCCTGTAATTTGAGGACTGGTCTTCAGCCCAAGGCAGGTGAAATGTTTCCTTCTGGTTGGTACAGCTAGATCAGCTTCTACTTCCTAAGTGTGTATGTCTGTGTGCATGTATGTGTGCTTTTATGCCTATGTGTGTGCACATGTAGCAGGCAGGAGTCAGAGTCAGGAGTCTTCCTCAATTGCTTTCCACCTTATTTTTTTTTCCACCTTATTTTTTTTTTTTACGGATGCAAAAGCTAAGAGTCTTTATTGCAAGTTAACTTGGGTCCATCTGTCCATCAAAAGCGGCAGCTACAGCAACAGGAACAGCACAGGAGAGAGGCTGAGCAGCGAAAGGAGGAGTTTTTTTTTTTCTTGTTTCTTTTTATTTTATTTTTTTTAAATTTATTTATTTATTGAGGATTTCTGCCTCCTCCCCGCCACAGCCTCCCATTTCCCTACCCATCCCCCCCCGATCAAGTCCCTCTCCCTCATCAGTTTGAAGAGCCTTCATCAGTCGATGAAAGGAGACAGAGACAGAGACCCAAATTGGAGTACAGGACAGAAATCTCAAGGTCCAAATCAGGAGCAGAAGGAGGGGGAGCACGAGCAAGGAACTCAGGACCGCGAGGGGTACACCCACACTCTGAGACAATGGGGATGTTCTTTCGGGAATTCACCAAGGCCAGCTGGCCTGAGTCTGAAAAAGCATGGGATAAAACCGGACTTGCTGAACATAGCGGACAATGAGGACTACTGAGAACTCAAGAACAATGGCAATGGGTTTTTGATCCTACTGCACGTGCTGGCTTTGGGGGGGCCTGGGCAGTTTGGATGCTCAACTTACTAAACCTGGATGGAGGTGGGCGGTCCTTGGACTTCCCACAGGTCAGGGAACCCTGATGGCTCTCCACCTTATTTTTGAGAGCAGCTCTTGTATTGAAGTTGGAGCTCACCAATTGGGCTGGATTGCCTGGCCCATGAGCTTCAGAAATTCTCTGGTCTCTCTCTACTTGGCGTAGGGGTCATAGGGGAACACTGCCTTGCCCAGATTTTTCATGTAGGTTTTGGAGATCCAAACTCAAGTCCTTAGTACTCAAGCAAAGTACTTCATTGACTGCGCCATCCTCCCAGTCACTTACAGGGCTTCCTAAGAAAACCTATTAAATACATCATGTGAGCCGGTAACTGGCATATCAATATTAAAAAAGGATTTCTTGTTTACTGTTTAGTGCCAAAGATGTGCTCGTAAATTTACTTGGCACAACTATCACTTAATCCCATGGCAGGAACTCCCCCCATGAGGTGGAATGTATTGCCATCACTCTGAGGATAAGAAAACGAAGCCCAGGAAAGTTAGGTCCTTTATCCAAAGCTACTGAACTATAAAGCAGGACTCTAGGCTAGGCTCATCTTCTCCCCAGCCTGCCTGCTCAGTGCCTGCCCTGCCCCTAACTCATGCTGCAGTTTTCTTAGCCAGGGGAGTTGGTAGTTGAAAGCAAGTCTGGCTCTCCTGGGACTGGCTGTTCTGACCTGGCTATTTCTATGTTCCTTGTCTGCCTGTGCTTCCTTTCTTCTGAGTGAAATGAAGAGACTTCCCTTGTGTGCCTCAACGAGTCTTGAAGATCAAGGACAAAATTCATTGGCACTGTAACAGGCTTTGTGACGAGAGATTACAGAAGCAGTCCTAGTCAGAGAATATCATGCCATGTGTGTCACAATATCAAGGGACATATCCTAAGAAAAGCTGGACAGAAGGAAGTAAGAAAGATAGTGCTACTTGCCTATGGAAAGGGGTGGTTGACTATAGCCCATATATTATATATATGTCCAGGAGATAGAGATACTTCACTTGAATCTTGTTGGTGGCTTGCAGCTTCCTCAGTTTGCAGTACAGTAGGAATGAGGTTGTATGACTTGACCACTATGTAAGCCTTCGCCATAGAGAGGCTGCAGCACCAATCTGGCTCATGGTATTTGCCCTAGGAACCCTGCTACAATGTTATGAAGAAGCTCCCAGTGATGGGCTGATGTCATAAATTAATCCAAGCAACAGGTGTAACAAGACCCCAGACATCAAGTACTAGAGACAATTTGTCCCCAGGCTCTCTGATACAAGCTATGGAGAACAGAGACTCTGAAGGTTAATTCCTGATTATCATTGTTTTAGCTCACTAAGTTTGGGGTGCTTTCTTGTGCCATAGTAGATATCCAATGTGGAGGAACATTAAAACAGTCTTACTGACTCCAAAGTTACATCATGCTCTGTCTAAGAGTTACCTTGCTGCAAAAAGTTTCCATTTCAACATTTAAGATGATGGTAGAGTGGCAGAGGATGTAGCTCCAGGGTGCAGTGCTTGCTGAGAGTGCGTAAGACCTGGATTCCATCCCAGTGCTGCTAAGTCAAAGTGATGATGAGGATGCTGGTGCTGATACTGACATTCAGACATGTCTCTCTACACTGCGGTGGTTCTTACTCTTTTTAAAGGCGATGGGCTGTTGCTAAAACAGTTCCTGTGAGACCACAGTTGATATGGGGCTATCCTGGGCAAACTAGGATTGACTGGCACAACAGAGTAGGTTAACTCCAGTGATGAGGGTTTAATGGACCACAACAATGGAACGGAGAGGAACAGTACTACCTGATGACCTGAGATCTATTCCCAGCACCAACCTCAGGTGGCTAACACCTGCCTGGAACTCTAGATCTAAGAGATCCAATGCCCTCTCTGGCTTCCACCACACACACATGTGGCATACACTCACACAAACATGCACACATCTACACATAAATAAAAATAAACCTTTGAAATTAAGAAAAGGGTTATGTACAGTCTGGAAGAAGGGAGGATACTGTTTTGGGGTACCTCTGGGTTGGGGTGTTAGAGGTCCAAATAGTAGAAAGTTCCACCTCCAGCCCAGTAGATCCAGGAAAGGCCTTCCTAGCCTCCCCAGGCCTTTCTTTGTACTTTTACAGAATGGAGATTAGTCAGCCAGGAGAAGACCACACACAGTGTCCAAACACACCCCTCTGTCTCCCTAAATGACATCAGAGTGGGCCAGCTAAAATTTTGCGATGGGGACAGATTATGATGCCATTATGTAGCTGTGGATTCTTCATGTGAGGATTTGCTGAGGCCCTCAAAGACTCCTTTCTATCAAACAATAGTGTGGCGTTTATATAGTCACAAAAATAATCTTGTGTTCCTTATTCTGCATTGTTCCTTCCAGGTAATTTGGGCTCGTGCTGACCAGTGTGGCATTCATTCCTTCTCTAGGCAACTGAGGAAGCTTCCCTGCCCATTCCACTCAGCCCATATTCGGTGATTTCATTGAGGATGCCTCTCTGGGACAGGCAAAGACTTTTCTATTTGTTTTTGGACTTCCTTCTGATATATACATCAACTCCCCCAGACCCTTGATCTTCCGCTGGACTGGGATTTTCTCCTCTCTGTCAGTGAGTAGACATCTTGTGTTATCATGTCGGCAGGGCATTTAGGATTACTTGACCAACTCTGACTTACATTAAGAAACACTTTTAACAAGATGACTCAGTAAACAGACATGTGTCCCACGTAATTTCACAAAGAAACCACTGTCCCCAAGGCGCCCTGCTTTGAACTGGAGTGGCTTCTCTCACATTCTATTCTGAGCAGGGCTTTCTTATGCTAGGGTATTCTGCTCGATCAGGAGGCAGTCAATCAGTGTAAATTGGAAATCATTAGGCTTGGTTAGTTACTGTCTAGACTAAGAAGGTTGACTGTGTTATGAAAAGAGAAGGCAATGGAACAATCTTGTGAAATTTTTTTAAACTCATATTTTTAAAGGCAACTTAAAATGGGTGAGTTATGATTGGAAATTTTATGATACTTTTTAGTATTTTAGGAATGGAATTGAGAACACTTAAGCCCACTGCTGGAATTTCCCAATTACCCTATAGGTTTACATGTGTTGTATATATCAAAATATAAGCCCCCCCTCTCTCATATATATATATGAGAGTATATATCAAAGTAGAAGTCTCTCTCTCATATATATCAAAGTAGAAGTCTCTCTCTGTTACACACACACACACACACACACACACACACACACACACACACACACCATGAAGAGCAGGGATTTCTCAATTCTCATGCAGTTAGAGACTAAAGTCATGGGTTTGGAGATATTCCTAAAACCTGGGGAAAGGGTGGGGAAGAAATCTTGCTCCTCTAATTCCTCAAAATGTAAGGCTGAGAAATCAGAAATTTGGAGCCAGGGACAGTTGGGTCAGTAAAGTGCTTTCCTTGCAAGTTTAAGGACCCAAGTTCAATGTCCAGAACACACATAAAAATGCTGGGCACAGGGGCACATGTTTGGGGAATCTGGAGCAGGAGAATCCTCGGGGCTCGCCTCCCAGTCGATATGGTTCAATTAATAAGCTCAAGGGAGGGGGATGGTGTCCCTGAGGATGACATCTGAAGTTGTTTACCAGCCTACGTACGTGCACGCACCTTCTACGCATACATGCTCCTGTGCACACATCATGCACAAACACAAATTCTAAAACAAACAAACAGACAACAGGCAGAAGAAGATGGATAGCCCAGTTGAAGGAGATAGTGAGTTGGCTTTTCCTCTGGCTTTTGGTCCTGTCATCTGGTCTCTCCACAGGCTTACTAGATGGTGCCCTCTTACCTACCACCCACACTGGTGAGCATGGATCCTGTTGAGTCTATTGATTCCAGTGCTCATTTCCTTAGAAACACACTCACAGGCACATACAGCTACCAGATTTTACTATCCATGTGGGCATCTCCATTCCAGCAAAGCTAACACACAAAATAATTTTTGTGGGTTTTGATTGAAGCTATCTGCTGATTGCCAATCACTTGAGCCTTGGAGAAGGGTTAGCTCAGGGAGCCACTGAGGTTAGAGTACTAGAGCCGAGAAGGACGTGCACCTGTGGAAGTTTTTAGTCGTAGTTTCCTGACTGTATGGTACATGAGAAGCACCAGGAGATCTTTAGGCAGCATACATGTGGCTCTCACCATGAGATGCTGTGATTTCATTGGTCTGGCACACGACCTGGCACCAGGATGTCTAAAAGCTCTTCTGGTCACTCTAATATGCAGGAAATTGTGGAAAGCAGTGCTTTTGCCTTTCAATTTACAGAGACAGCAACTGAGGCCCTGAAAACATAGGTGAGTAGTCTAAATTTACAAGTTGGTTTACTCTACATATGCCATTTTCCACACAGTGTCATATGAATGTTTGTTCAAGCATGTTATGGCAGCTCTAAAGAACAGCAACAGTTGCCTCCAAACAGAGCCGAATTCCTGCTCCTTTCTTGCCAGTGCAATGCTATCTTTTCCTCGGGGTTGCTGCGGCAAAGGTCTCCAAATGCATTTGCTCTGGGAGCAAAGGGACAGAATATGCTGAGGCAAGAATAGCATACGGGCATCGGTGCCAGGTGTGCGATTCCACTCCCGGCCGCCAAGTCAAGAGCTGCCTTTGTGCTGTCAATTTACAAACTATAAAAATAAATGGCCATTTGGAGAAATGCTAGGGAGCCCGTGCCTCTACATTTCCTGGGTCAAAACACTGAACATAAAATTCCAAATTTCAATGTTGACAGTTCCTATTTCAATTTTTATTTAAAGAATATAGCTTTAAAAGGTCACGTGGAGAGAGAGAGAAGGAAAGACAAAAGGGGGGGGGGCTAGTGCCCAGCTTGCACATTTTTTTCTTCCATTCTCCCCTTTATCTCACTCTCTGTGGGATTCAACTTCCTTCTGCTTGGCAAGTGGAAACGACAGGGTCATAGTTAGGAAAACGGATGCTACATAACTTTTATCTCTGTAAGTGTAGTATGTTAGAATTTAAATTTTTATTTCCCTGTATAAGACTTTTTTGAGCTCCTTGGAGTCAGAGGTCAGTCTTTCCTTGCTTTGCCCATTCTCACTAGCATGGTATAAAGAACGTGGAAGGATGTCAACAAGGGTTTAACTGAAGCAGCTCACTAAAGGAGAAAAATGCGGGGCTCTATTAAAAATGTTCCTAGTCAAGGTCCCACAGCTTTAGCTGGACAAAATGGAGCCTGTTCCTTCCAAAGTTCTAAAGAGAAAGTCACACTCTACAGCTCCTTTACCTTCAAGACCACATCAGGCATTTGTCAGAAACCTTGCCTTAGCTGTGCGATTTTCCTTCTGGTGAGCCAGCTCAAGGCAAAAGATGACTGTACCCATGAGCCCACTGGGTTCTGATGTCCGTGCTTTTAGGGTTGGTGTATGATTATTTGTTTCCAGACCTCAGTCATCTTGTAAGTTGTCTCTCAGGAAAACTGTCAATCATCAACTGTCTTGTTCAACTCTACTGGTAATGAAAGATCCATTCTTGCTTTGGAAATAAAATTGGTTCATATATATATATATATGTGTGTGTGTGTGTGTGTGTGTGTGTGTGTGTGTGTGTGTGTGTGTGTGTGTGTGTGTGTTTGTATATATGTACTGGCGGTATGCCAGGTGCATACCCCAAATCTGTCTCCATGTCCTTAAAGCGATAGCTGTTTTTATGAGCTGGGGCTGTATGTGGGGTCCTCCTCAAAGCTATCGTGTTTGGATGGAGCCAAATGAAGAAAGAGGAGGCAGGAGATCAGCAGCATTCTGAAGTTGACTTTGGGGAAGGGAGAGGATAAAATGGGACTGCAGACATATCTTTCTGTTATTTTTATCTCCCAGATTAGAGGCGAAAACCATGATGGAATAAACATGTACTTAATACCTAATTTGGGGATTTCAGAAAACGCTAAGGGGATGACTGAGGGAGGGCCTGTGGCAACGGAGAAAGTTCTTCTCCTTGGGAACCATCTTGCTGGGCATGAACTGCTCCCCCTGTGTTTATCTTTTAAGGATGCTGGAGGGGCTGACCGAGGAGCGTTCGGAAGACACAAGTCTTGGGAGGGAGGCATATGTTGCTTTGATCATTTGATATTGCTCTAAATAGGCCATTCGAATGGGTTTTCACTGGAGATTTTTTTAAAGTTCCCAATTGATGAGAAAGAACTCATGCTCTCCTGATAAATGCTTGATAAATGTTTGCTTTCTTAAGGAATCAAGGGTATTTCAGATCACCCTTATCAGACGTGCTGACACACAGAGTGTCATTGTCGCTTGATCTTCTTTGGAGAGTCAGATAGCAAGAAGGTTACTGATGACACCACCACAGAAGGTGAAGTTCTGATCTCTATTTGAAGTGGCAGAATACCTGATAGCGTTCTCTTACATTAAAAACAACGTGTCTACACTGAGTGTTTTGGAGCTTTTATTAATTCCTCCTGTCATTTCTTTAGACATACTATTTGCACTCAAAATAAAATTAATTATGACTTCAGCGACCTAGATTACAAAGAACAGACCTCTAAAGGGCTCTCACAGAGTCCTGAAACAATTCTTAAATTCTCAAAGAAATGGAAACAGAGGTGACCAATCACACTGCAGCAAAACCAAAGCCCAGCAGGACAAACACCAAATCTGTAGCACCATGTCCAGCATCTGGAGCTTGTCATATAATTGGCTGGGCTCTAACAGGCTTTAGGGAGCCCTGCTCACCAATTCTGCCTCCTGTACCATATTAGCCCTGCCACATAGTACTTGGCTTCAGCTACTCTCCATGAAGCCACTTTTACTATCTTTACCACATGGACGACATGGGTGACATGGCCAAGTTCTGTTGCTAGCTGGATATGAGGCCTGGCTGCCTTGGGCAGCAATTGTATTGGCTTCTGTGTGGTGACCCTAGGGAAACACTTTCTTATTATCCCAGGGCCACAGGTGGCTTCTCCGCAATGGTTCGTATCTTTCAGTTACAGCTGCCTCTTCAATGCCAACCTGAATGCTGTCCTGTCTTGAAATTTCCTTCACCAAATGAATCAGTTTATTATCTTCAAATTTAGCTTCCTTCTGGTTCTTAGAATAAGGATAGAATGTAGTCAATCTCTTTGCCATAATATTACTCAAAACAGCATCCTCTTCCAATTCCCAACAGAATCCTTGCTCCCGTCTGAAACTTCCTGAGTTAGGGTTTTCTCCCTTTCTATCTCCTTAAGTTTCCTTTCAATGTCTTTTAATTAATTAATTAATTATGTATACAATATTCTGTCTGTGTGTATGCCTGCAGGCCAGAAGAGGGCACCAGACCCCCTTACAGATGGTTGTGAGCCACCATGTGGTTGCTGGGAATTGAACTCAGGACCTTTGGAAGAGCAGGCAATGCTCTTAACCTCTGAGCCATCTCTCCAGCCCTCCTTTCAATGTCTTATAACATTATTTCATCAGTAATTGGCATTACTGCTCCCAGGCACGAAAATCTCCAGACAGACCAACCCTAACACACGCACATGGAAGTTAGATTAACTATCTAGCCAGAGCCTATGGTTCTGTGGAGTTTCTGAAATCAATTTGATGTTATCTGGATCCTTCAAAGTTTCTGTTGTTTTCAGCCCAAAAAAATCACTTCAAAACAAATATAGCCTTCAGATAGAGACTTCTGTGTCACGACAGTACCTATAACAGTGAAAACATTAGAAGGGAAAAGACGTGTCAATGACAGCATGGGATAAAGCTAAGAAAATGAAGTCAATTACAGAGCTGAATATCATATACTCTGGAAATAAAGACACTTAAAAAAGAAAGATCTGTTGTAATAAGAAAAGTAAACATACTGTTCTACCAAATGGAAAAGGGAGATGGGCACTATTGCTGGTCACTATTTGTGGTCAATGTAAGGTGTTTTGCATATGTCGAAGAATGCATAATGAGATGTGAACACAGATAAAAAGAAACAACACAATGTAGTATTTGTTCCAGAGAGAGCCAGCATTGCTTGCTAGACAGAACGTTAGAACTCCTACCATTGTCTCCTACCACAGTGGATGGCTCAGGCTATTAAGATGTATTGATACTATATTTAGAAAAAATGTGGCTTATTGGGCTAAGAACCCAAGACAGACATTAATATCAGCTTTTATGAGCTGACATTTTAAATAAACAAGCTGAAGGCCATTTTTCTGGACAGGGTAAGTGTAGATAGAATTAGGGTCTCTCCTACACAGTACTCCACTTACCCATTGAATTTTTCTCCTTCTGCCTTCACTTACTATAAATGTTCATAGAAAAATAAAATGGAATAGCCACTACATCGTAGAAAATTGCATGGCATATTCTAGCCTGGAGAGGTAACTCAGTTGATAGATGCCCAGCAATGCATAACTCAGGCATGGTGGCACACATCTACAATTTCAGCCTGCTGAAGGAGGAGGCAGGAGGATGAATTCAAGGTCATCCTTGGTGCTATAACAAGTTTGAAGCCGGTTTGGACTGTAGGAGCTTCTGTCTCAAAACAGGGGAGAAAAGGAAAAGAAAGAGACTGAGAAGAAAACACTAGGGCTTATCTTTAAAAACGTAAAAATCAAATTATCATTTGATCTATCAGGATACAGCAACCCCATTTCCGGTTACACACCTGATAGAATGGAGTGCAGCTTTTCAGGCATCTTTGCATCCACAAGAACATTGTTCACAGCGGCCCAAAAGTCAAAGCAACTCACAGGCAGCCGGGTGGACAAAGGAATGAACAAAATGAAGCAGGTGTGTACTCTGGAGCCTTAGTCAGTGCTGCAGAGGAAGGTGACCATCGACGCCACAACACAGACAAACCTCGAGAGCATATCACAGGAAAGAGGCAGGGAGAGAAAGGACAGAGGTTTTATGTTTCCATTTGCACAAGATTCCCAGTCAGACTCATAAAGGCAGAAAACTGATGAGGCGAGTGGATGCATTCAGGGAGGTTTGGCCACAGTGAAGGTGGAAGAAAGCCTAGCGGCCACCGGAACCTGAAAGAGAGGGGGCTGGAGGTGTTTAATGGGTGACAGTTTCATGAGCCAGACGTATGGTGGGGAGGGTCGGACAGTGATGTGAATATGCTTGATGTTCCTGAATCAAACACTTAAAAATGGACCATACATTTTATATAGTTTGCCATATAACAGTAGAAACACAAATGTATCTGTTTGACTGGTGGATCAAGCAATTTCTCCAGTCCTTACAATTGTAACAAAACCCTTCCCTTTTTTTTTTTCTGGTTCATCATCATCAGAGTTTATGCAACTCTAGTCTCCTTGATAACAAGAGTCACCGTTTACTGGGTGGTCTTTATAGTATCTCTGTGTTTGGTACTTTATGCAGGCTATATAATCTGACGTACTGATACATAAATAGTATCATCCCTATTTGGCCAAAAAAGGCACTGGCTCAGGGAGGTGTTCCCACAGCTAGTGAATGTCAGAGGAGGCTTGGCCCCCTTCACATACCTCACTATGTGGCTGCCTCTTTGTGAGCAATTCTAGGTACCAAGTCCCAACTTGCCCAAAGCATCAAGTCCCTCAAAACTTCTGTCATTTGTTTGATAATTCTCTACTCTCCCCGGTCATTGCCACACCAGATGTCACCCTACCCCAAATAGGCATGACTCCTTCAGCTGTGCGTGCTCTTCAGCTCAGGCACTGTGAGCTTTTCGCTAGCTTCTTGTGGCTCTATGTTACAAAAACTAACTCAAGGCCAGCAAGGCAGTTGAGGGATAAAGGAGTCAGCCGTGTCAGCCTGGAGAAGAACCGAGTTCAATCTTTTGAATCTATATAAAAATAGAGAAGTGGTTCTACAAAAGTTGTCTTTTGATTTGCTCACATGCAGCAGAGCAGGCATGTTCACATAAACACACACACCATACACATGTGTAATAATAATACATTTAAAAGAATAAACAGACGCTCTCTGTTTCAGGCGCTGCTTAGATCCTGGGACTTCAGAGAGTTAAGGAAGAAGAGTCTCCTCCTTCTTGGAGCTTACACTCTGGTGAGGGTAAACAGAAACAAAGACTCATGTAAACAAATGTGATTAAAATAAGCTCAGGTGGCCAAGAAGTGCAAAGGAGAAAGTCAAACAGGAAAGCACAAGTTGTGATGGCGGCTGGGGTGACCAAGGCGTTTCAAAGGAATGGGTAAGGAGATGGAGCCAGCAGGACATTGCAGGCAGAGGGAAGGGCAAGTGTGAAGACAAGACTAACCCAGAGAGTAGAGCTCTGGCGGGAATGCAGTTCCTGACAACAATGACAGGGGCAAGGGAGGCTTGACTGTGGCCAAGACTGCAACTATAGCAAGGAATTTGGATTATATCACAGTTCCCTAGAGCGCGGTGGTGGTTGGAGGAGGGTTAGGGCCTGCTTTTTCTGACTGGTTTCTTGAGTTGGAGGAAAGTCAAGATTAGGAGCATGTTAGTCCACTGGAGGATCTGAAAGCTGACTGAACCCGTGAGGCACAGGGCTGTGTAGAAGATGGTTAGGTCCTAGATGCTGAATCCAAAGTGACTGATGGAACCACTGGGGGACTTTGGCTAATTTCTACAAATGGATTAGTATCAAAAGACAAAGTCCGCCTTCTGAATCTTTCGCACTCCTCGGTACTGGCATTTTCTCTTCCACAGAGCGCTGTCAGTGTGATGTGGGCCCCTCAGCTGTCACCAGAGGCCAAACTAGTGGGACTGACTGGCTCCGACCTTTGACCTTTAACTATTTAAAAAAACGTGATCTGAGTAAATGGCATTTCCTAATAGAGCACGCAGCTTCCTCCAGTATTTTGTTGTTGTCGATGTGATGGTTAGCTCTAAACGTCAAATTGTCATAGAATGTCCAGAAAGAGAGTCTCCAATCAGTAACGGTCTTTAGCAGGTTAGCCTGTGGGCATGCCTTTTGGGTGAGTGGGAGGGTGGTGTCTTGATTGTTAGTTGACAGAGGAAGATGCAGCACCATTGTATATGGTAGCACCATTGCATGGGCTGGGTCCTGGATTACACAGGACAGGAGAAGCAGAACATGCGGGGTTGGCTCTGGGGGAACCACCCATCCCAAGCTGCTTCAGGTTCAGCTTATGAGGCTACCATGACCATGGCTCCCAGGGCACTACTGATCACACCCCATACAGTTGCTGCTCTGTTCCACACACTCAACCCTGGCTTGAACATGCTGGGTTTCGTGGATTTCTTTGAAGCTTTCAAAATGACTTGGGAAGGAAAAAAAAAAGAAAGGACTGAAAGCCTGTTGGACACCAGATAGCGGTTCTTAAGCCCGGCTTGATGAGTTACGTATAAATGAATCAGAACCATGTGCGGTAGGCCTCTCTTCGCAGGCACTTGGATTTAAAAATAAAAGGGGTTGGGGAATGAGGGAAAGCATGGCTGGCTTTTCTGCAAGGACCTGAATGAGAACTTCACAGAAAGAAGGGCCCCAAACATGGCATGATTTTTTTTTTCTCTCTCTCTCCATCTCTAATTTCTTTCATCTCCAGCTTGTGAGAGCCGCTTGATGTATGTGACATTCCAAGGCACTTTTCCTGCAGACACTGTGTCCTGGTGTTCCCTGTGTCCTTGCCAAAGGACTTGTTATGCTGTGGTTTAAAACTGTGCCTCACCAGAGCCATTCCGACTTCTAAGAAGTTCTCAGACTTTATTCTCATGACACTCAGGCTGCTGATAGCAGGAGCATAGATTTTAGATCATGCCGCTGCCTGGGGTTAGCTGGGAAGGGGGCGTTATTTTGGTAGCACATGGAACTCACACAGGCTCTGAGACCTTGGCCAGATCAGTACTGCAGATCACAACGTCTGCTTTCTCATCTGCCAAATGTGAGCTAATCTCTCCCCCGAGTCCACAGTGGTTCTGGAGCGTTATAGAAGTTGAAGAGCCCATGCAATTAAGATGGATGATCGCAGCAAATATTCCAGAAAGTTTGGCAATGGTTTCACACTGGTTCGTGTAATTAGTCTGAGAGTGAAATACCTTTGTGTTCTCTTCTGTTTGTGCTTTGGGAGGATCAGGGTAGCATCGAGGTTGGACTGAAATTAGCAAAGAGTTCATCAATAGCATCTACCTGCCTGCCCTCGGAATCCTAGGAACTTAAGAGACCGTAGAGCTTTGTGAGAATGTCTTCATTTTGTACTTAATTCTAAAATAAAGATGAACCTTTAAAGAATATTAGGCTGTATTTATGATGGTGCACATCTTTAATCTCAGCGCGTAGGCGCAGAGGTAGGCAGACCTCCATGTGTTTGAAGACAGTCTGGTCTACATAGCAGTCAGGCCTATGTAGTCTAATAGAAAGAGATAAAATAATAAGTAGATAAGTGCACTCTGCAGGTCACAGAAGGAAATGACTAGGCTAAGTCATCCCACAGTCAGGCCAAAGGGGTCGTGATTCCTAAGCTGAGAGAAAAAGACACATTCTTAGCATAGGGTTATTACAAAGAACAGGGCCAGTTATTTTGGGGTATTTCATCAGCATCTGTTTATCAATACACATATTTGTTTTTATATCAACACGTGTGTGTGTGCGTGTGTGTGTGTGTGTGCATGCGCTCCAGGGATGTGAAGCAGATGCTGTACACACTAAGCAAGTGCCCTCGAAACAGAGCTCCCACCCAAGCCCCAGGCCTCTGCATTCTTATTTATGTTTTCAATCCCCAGAATTTATCACAGCTCTTGGTATGCAACAGTCAGACTGGGGAAGGAGTGCTGAGTGGCCAGCAAGAAAAAAGAAGGGATGAAAATAGAGATGCTTGTCCTGTAGGAGCTTGAAGTCTAACCATGGAGGGATGGCGACAAAAAGATAACCCCTGCCCCAAACCCAGGAAGAACGTCATTTCTTATGTGGGGAAAATCTCTCTTTTTTTCCTCTTTCTCTAAGGAAGACAAAGTTTGTAAAGGATATAGGACCTCTCTAACAAGCAAGATGCCTTTTGGTCTTTATGTGGTTAGTGTGTGTGTGTGTGTGTGTGTGTGTGTGTGTGTGTGTGTGTGTGT
>NC_022014.1:65817879-65835945 GCF_000317375.1 Microtus ochrogaster
GATGCCTTTTGGTCTTTATGTGGTTAGTGTGTGTGTGTGTGTGTGTGTGTGTGTGTGTGTGTGTGTGTGTGTGTGTATGTGTGTGTGTGTGTGTGTGCGTGTGTGTGTGTGAGTATATGTTTTTGTGTATGCATGTGTGTGTTTGTGTATGTATGAATGTGTGAGTGTATATATGTGTGTGTGTGTGTGTTGTTTTTAGCCCCTTCTTGAGAACTTGAGCCCATGATTCTAGCTGGGCCAGGCACCCATTTGAGCTCCTGGAATAGGGATTGGTGTGTAAACAGGGCCACTCACAGTACTTCCACTATGTTTAGTTCATGAGCAATGGGTAAGGAGGCAGGGTTACAAACCAGGGTGAGTGTTGGCCTTCAGCAAGGGGACTTGAGATAATCGGTGTCTGCTGTGGGACAATGGTCTGTACCCTGTCACTTATATTTTAAGTAAATGCTGATTGGCCAGTAGCCAGGCAGGAAGTATAGGCAGGGTGACCAGGCAGGAAGTAGAGGTGGGGCAATGAGAATTCTGGGAAGAGGGAAGTGTAGTCCGCAGTTGTGACCCAGCCACAGAAGAAGCAAGATGTGACTGCCTCGCCGAATAAGATACTGAGCCATGTGGCTAACATAGACAAGAATAATGGGCTAATATAAGTTATAAGAGTTAAAAAGAAGTCTGAGCAACTAGGCCAATCAGTTTATAACTAAGGTAGATCGCTGTGTGATTTCTTTGGGACTTAACAACTATGGGAACTGGGCAGGACAGAAACCTCAGTCAACAGGTGTCCCTTTCCTGTATGCAGAGAGGTGCTAAACATTATGTCAGTAGATGGGAGACAGCAGAGTCAAAGAGGAGAATGGAGCAGAGCGAGTCATAGGGTGGTTAAGCCCACCTTTCGATATCCAGATAACATGAAACAACAGAACTCTTTCTCTCCAAAGGGATTTCTGTCACTTTCACTTCAGACACCGACTACAGTGGGCAAGGAGCTTGGCAGGGCTGCTAGTGTCCAGTGAGGGGGCAGTGTAGGTTGATGAAGATGAATGGATCGTTTGTGGAAGCCATGAGGGTTTGGGAAAAGTTGTTTGCTAGTCCTCTGTACGGGAGAGAGGGAGGTCGTGTGCTGAGTCATGGAGGAGAGTAGGCAGTCACTGCTGGCCTTACCTGAGAAAAAGGAAGGCCAGTATCCCACCTCCCATTGGCACAACATCATCCCTATTTTACGTCCCCAGTACTTGGAAGATGTACACTGGAAGGTCATTATTTAAATGATGTCAATGGTTCTCCAGGTCTGGTCAGTGGAATGCTGACTGCTCTGAGGCCCATGGTATAGCAGTAAAGCCAAACACACTTCTCTTTTCTGCTTTGGGATTTTTTTTTTCTTCAAGTCTTGATACTTTCTCAGACTCTCAAACAGGCAGTCAGAACACAGAGCATTTCCTGAGCTGACTTGCTTAGAGACCTCTTTGTTTTGTTTTCCTTTGTTTGGAGAAAACTTTCATAAGAACATCTTTGAGAGGCAAAAAGCATTGTCCCCCCCCCCCCCCAGCAAACTGCAAAGTCGTATTATTTGGGGGAAAGTCAGTTATTATTTAGTATCTATGCATTCCACAAAACACCAGAGAAACGGAAGTGAGTGAGCAGAGTGGAAATCCAAGCTGAAGAAATCAAGAATGGCGAGAAAAGAAAGGTATTGGATTAGTTTGGAAACCTGGAGTGAGGGGCTGGAGAGGTGGCTCAGTAGCAGTTAAGAGCACTAGCTGCCCTCCAGAGGACCTAGGTCCCAGCACATATGACAGCTCACATCTGTCTGTATCTCTACTTCCAGTGGATCCAATTCTCTCGTAAACACCAATGCATGTGTGTGCATATGCACACAGACACACACAGTTACAAGTTGCTTTAATAAGGAAGGAAGGAAGGAAGGAAGGAAGGAAGGAAGGAAGGAAGGAAGGAAGGAGAAAAGGAAGGAAGAGGGGAAGGAAGAAAGGGAGGGAGGGAAAAAGGGAGGGAAGAATGGAGGGAGAGAGGAAGGGAGAAAGAAAACCTGGATTGAGAGGTGGGGAACAAGGCTTCTAGATGATTAGGCAGGAAGGCAGAGGAAATAACAAGCCTGTTCCCCAACAGAAGAGCATTCCTCCAACACTCTGGATATCTGAGGCTCTTAGAAGGTACTAAAAGCAAGAAGAGAGATACAAGGAATTTCTTTTTCTTTTCATTTTAGGAAAAACCCCTATGTAAGTGTGTGGGGGACTTTTTTTTTAACATAAGGGACTTTGGATAACAAAATTCATGGGTTTTAAAAACAAATTTATGAATGACACAGAAATACTATTTACATGGCTGTTCCATCTAATGACATCAGCAGAAATCACAGCACTTGATAAGGATGCTGGGCCACAGCAGATGAAGGCCATGTCCCCTGACTAGCCTCAGTTTGCACCAGTATAGCTGGGATTACAGATCCTCTAGAGGCACTGCTAATGATTCAGTCTGTGGAGCCACCAGTGTGCACAGGAAAGGCTGTCAATCTTACAAGCTGAGGAGTGGTCTTGAGTGGCAGGGAGGGAGGGTACAGTGATTCTGTGGTAGAGAGCAAGATGAGGAAATGAGGTAAATGGCTCAGGTGGGTGCACCATGAGTAATAGCCAACAAGGATGTATCTTGGATGCCCCAGAATTAGATTCAGAAGTCAGGAGAAAGTTCACAATATAGAGGCCCTAACAGTGCTAGGAAGGCCCAGCTCCAAAGACCATGAGTCAGAAACATACAGCTGAGAGGTCAGCATGAGTACATTTCTCACTCCAACACTTAGACTGGACTCAGCACGAGTAACGAATATTAAGACAACAACATCTCATCATTTATTGATTGCAAAAATTCTCTACTCTTGTTTCACAGAAACAAGCCCGGAGCAATATTGCTAAGACTCTTTTTTCTTTTCTTGTCTATCTTTTCTCCTTCAAATACTAAGCCTTTGATTGGTTATTCTGTGTAGGCAATCTACCACTTGGCCTCCAGGCTGTGTGGAGTCCTGTTGTGAAGAGGAGCGTGGGCTGTGTCCCGCCACCCGGCTAGTTTATACCCCGAAATAATTACACAGAAACTGTATTCATTTAAACACTGCCTGGCCCATTAGTTCTAACCTCTTATTGGCTAACTTTTACATATTAGTTTAACCCATCTCCATTAATGTGCATTGCCACTTGACTACGGCTTACCAGCATGAGTCTAACCAGCGTCCGTCTCGGAGAGGAGAGCCATGGTGTCTGCCTGACTTTGCTTTTTTTCTCCCAGCTTTCTGTTCCGTCTACTCCACCTATCTAAATTCTGCCCTACCAAAAAGCCAAGGCAGTTTTTTTTTTTATTTAACCAATGAAAGCAACATATAGAAAGAAGACCCTCCTACACCAGAGTCCTTCTCAGGTTCCTCAAATCCTAGGTCATAGCTAAAACCCCAATCTTTTAAAACAGACTCTTTAAAATCTTCGGTGCATTCTTAGTCTGTAACCTGTAACTCCCACATGACACATGAGCTTCTTTCAGTACTTATGTCTTTAAAATAATATTAAGTGAATCTGGAAAGAGAGAAGTGGAGTAGAGAACAAGATGATAGAAACTGTTCGGACAGATTTTGAGTTTGATAGTGACATCACACACACATAAAACACACACACATGCTAAAAGGTAAGGGACGATAAGACTCAAGGCAGAGGGCCAGAGGCAGACCCTGGGATAGGATTACGCTGCTTATGCAAGTCTTGGTAGCTGGTGGAGGAGGTTATATGCATCTCCAATGAGAGGAACTATGGGAGACACACGAGTCAAGTGGCCGGGGGGGGGGGGAGTTTTGAGGTCATCTCACTAATATCCAAAGTAGTAACTTAAAAGTGAGAAAAAGAGGCCAAATAAAGATCATTTCTCCAAGGCCAGAGAGGATGAGAGAAAGGTTGGAATAGCCAAGACTCGAAGGCTCCAAGTGATAAGTCAAGCTCCCTATCACATGTGCCACTGACTTTTCTGGCAATTGCTACGGGGTTCTACTTCCTTGGTGATGACTGTGTCAAAAGCTCCAACAGCCTCAGTATTGCTTTCTGTGTCTTGTAAACTTGCTGAGGGCTACAAGTGTGAAGAACTGTCTAGTCATCCTGGGAACTTTCGACTTTAGGAGGGCTGAGGAAGTCAGGGGAGCGCAGATTTACCTGGGAAATATCCTCACACCAGTAGCGAAGCAGGCAAAGAATGCTGGGTAGCTGTGAACTCTCTGGATTTTTTTCTCATGTTTTAGTAGCTGAAAAACCCAGAGTCCTTAGACTATCCACCCCCCCCCCCCCCCGGTTTGCGAGACCTGAGACACAAACTAGATCCATGATGCATGAAAAATGCCTGTGCCAGGCCAGGCCGGCACGCAGCCAGAGAGCCAGGCTGTTCATGTTTCAGAAACAAGGGCAGTGATATCCATGGAATCCCACAGCAGAGGAAGTGCGGCTCCAGCCTACTGTGTAAGTTACACTCTATGGCTTCTTCAGAGACAACACAAACCCACTGTGGTCACTCGACCTCGATCTGTGGCTTTCCCACCAGGGGATTGGCCCACATTTATCAACCATTCTCCCAGGGGGGCCTCCAACCTCATTCGGTCGCCATAATTTGTGAGAATTATGAGACTCCGCGTCTCCACCACCTTCCCTAGTGTGGCTGTGTAACCTGGCTGGAAGACTGTCCCGAAAGAGACGCTTCTCTTCCTTGCACCCTTTGAACGTTACCAACCTCAAACACAACGCCGTTCTGTTCTCAGGGCTCATTCTCATCAGCCTTATTGTTCCTCGGCCCCTGAAATGAGGTTTTTGCCCGACAGCCCCTCAGGACGGAGGGCACAGCGCCGGTACAGCAGCAGGTATCGCAGGGACAGTGACAAACGAGGAAGGTGTCAAGAGAGGTTGCGCAAATAAACAGCTGTATGCTTGTGAGTCCAGCTTGAAGACCTCAGCTCTTTCTCTCCCCCCTCTGTTTTCATTCCCTCCCTCCATAACAGAAGATTAAGTTTGCTATGGATATGAGCTGATGAAAAGAATTCAAATGGTACTTTGAATAGGACCCCAGGCAGACCCACAGGAGAGCTACAAATTGCCTTCGGAGACACCAGTCTCCTTTGCAAAAAAGCGAGCACTAAACCCACATATCTTCTTTCTATAAGGTACTAACTTGTAAATTAACCTTTAATGGTGTATAAATGATGCTCTGAAAGAACTGCTTATGCAGCTATATTTATGATCTAGAAAATTGCAAATATTTACAAGATTACAGGTGTTAATGGTCTGTCAAAAATGTTTGTATATTGTACATACATTAAACCCCGGGTTCAGACCACCCTGGTATAAAAGACCACCACTCTCTCTTCCCATATAGTGTTTCACTTTGATTCCATATATGCCAGTCCCTATAATTAGCCTGCTCCCTAATATAGATCAAGTCTACTTTATAGGGAATTCTCCCAATCGTTTTCATTTCATTGAAATCCAGTCCTCAGGCAGCCTGTGTAAACTGTTTGCTAAATGGTCCAGGATGGCCAATCGATCTTGGGTCAGCAGGGGCCTGTGAACTTGTCCATCTTGTTTCAGAGTGGGCCCCGTTGGAGGGCCCAAGTGCCCCTTGTTTGATTGCTTTTTGGAAATAAAATTAAACCTATCTGTGAGCTTCCAGGTCCTGCCTCTCTGCTGATGTTTAGCCATTTTGGAACCTTAAAAGTACCTAAGCCAAGGGCATAATTCACTTCAAAAGCTGCTTATTCATAAAAGGAACCTTCCACCAAGATCGTGACAATGGTGAGGACTTTCAGAAGCAAAGGCAAAGGAATCCCTTCTCCTCTCGTAGTCGCAACTTACAATGGTGGCCCTTGTCACTTGTGTCTCTCCAAAAGATCTTGCAGCTTGCTCTCTTACTGTGCTATGCAAGGGTATGGCAGGAAGCAAAAGGAAAAGGTCACGGGTTCTTTTGTAATGGCTCCTCCATCGCAGTTTGTTATCTCATTTGCACGTTTTCATTAATGTCAACGTGTTGGGGGGGGGGTTGTCTGGAGATGAGAGCTCCCCCAGGCATTTGCTAACGCTGTCTGCTTTGCGGAAATTCACAGAGCAAGCACATTGGAAAAACGTGATTGCCTTCCCACACTGCAGTAGGGTTGCTGAAAGTCCTGGAGGGAAGAAGGATAACACTGGAGTCCTTATATAGATCTTCAAATAATAGCCGATTCCCACACACTATGCCCACACCCCACCCGCCCAAGCACAGCAGGAACGCCATCCAATCAATTTTCCTTTGAGTCCTTTAACTAGCCCTGACCGTGCGTGCTTGCTTTCTCGAAACCAAACTAGGTGCTTGGAAGGTTGCAGTGGATTGGAAACGATTGAGGCCTTGGGCTGAACAGGTCCCAAATGAGTTAGCAACCCTCGATAAAGGAGAGGGGCTGATGAGCAATCTAAGCAGTCAAATAGTAGGCAGAGAAAAAGTGGTTTCCTCGAGAATCTTTGGTCCCCCAGGGTGATTCTCAAAGGTTCTTCTTCTTTTGACTAGTCTAGCATCTCAGATAGATGGGTCAAAGCAAAGCTAGGATTCTTGGTGGGTTCTGA
The DNA here is from genome assembly GCF_000317375.1 of Microtus ochrogaster. NCBI lineage: Eukaryota > Metazoa > Chordata > Mammalia > Rodentia > Cricetidae > Microtus > Microtus ochrogaster. The sequence goes on from NC_022014.1 coordinate 65,824,503, forward strand.
GGCAGAGAATTCCACAGTATTATGGACATCTGTTCACCTTGAAAGGTATTTCTGACCCCATAGATTACAAATTTTCTCTCTGGGACCCTAACTGTTCTAGAATCATGGGTAAAGAGAGATAGGTTTCTCTAGGGGGTGTACCTGCCTGGTTAGCAACACTCGTGGGGTCCCAGAGACAACTTGGTCCTGGAGAACTCAGAGACACTTGATTCATGCTGCTGTTGACAGAATGTGGTCAAGGTGCTACATTTTTAATGGTAATTTTTTATTGTCCTCAAAATGAGGAAATTGCTTCCTATAATTACTTGCAGTAGATATACAAAAAAGATAGTTCAAAATCTGGTATTTGAATGGAAAGGAAGACAGCAGACCTAGGAGAGGGACAAAGGGAAGCCCCTGTTTGCAAGGTGTTGCTTTGAGTAAGGGTCAGTGCTTGCTCTACTCCGGTGCCAAATGAAGACATTGAAAAACAAACAGGAGATGAAGGGAGACTTGATAAGGGACAGATTCTAATCTCTGTAGCGTGACCTCGTCTGTTGATCCAGGAAAATATGTGGCCAAACAGCCAAAAGCAGTGGATCATTCAGGAAGGGTCCTCTTTGGGGAAGGAAATGAAAGAGATGGGTTAGGTGATTTGGAGCCTAGATGTTCCCTGGAGATGCTAAAAAGAAGATGTCTAGGACGGTCACATACAGCCCCGCTTCTCTGCATGGCGAGGTTGGTAGGATCTGCAAGGGATTTGTCAATTGTTTCAAACTATTTCTTTTAACATTAGGGGTTTGGCAAAAATCCCAGATATCCTTTACCCAGTGCTTCCCACCGCCCCTCCCTCATTTTTAACTCCCATGTGTATTTCAAATGCAATCCGCATGTCACTGACTCATTTACACTCAAATCATCAAAAATGCTGGTTGGGATGAATTACTTGATGCCCAAGGAGAAGGATGGTACCCCTTTAAAAGAGATGTTAGGAACCTTTTCCCCATCCTTCTTCTATTTGCCAAGTGCAGTTCAAAGTAAATCCTTCCCCCTGTTCCCAGGCTCCCCCCATCACCAATATTTTAATCATATTAGAAAAGGAAATTCCAAGGAACACTAAATTTGGGGAAATTCTTCATTCCATTCTCCCGCCTTTAAAAAAATCATGTGTATTTTAAGGGAAATCTAATCCATATGCTTCTGATTCATTTACACTTAAATCATTAAAATGTTGTTTTGAACAAGCTGCTTGGTGTACGGAATGACTCTGAGTCTCCTTTTATCGTTATTTCTTCAAGCTCTTTTCTCCAAAACAGGAAGCCGCATTGAGACAAATCAAACATCTAAAAGTTTAAATTTGGCATGATCATTCTGAGGCTGCTGCGGTTTAGATAAGTCTAGTCCTGCCTGTCTTCCCATAGGACCTAGTGCAGCGCTCTGCTTGTACGGTGCATGAATACTCATAATTGCATGTAATCAGCTAAATTGCATCTTCGAGTCAGTTACTTCCTTTGAGTAATTTGAATGGTGTGCCTTGTGTGTGTGTGTGTGTGTGTGTGTTGTGTATGTTTAGAAAGATAGTTCTACTAAATCTTCTGACCCTCCATATACCTGGTAGTAAGGTGGGATTATAAAAGAAACCATATGCTGAGACGCAAGAGGTAAGTGACCCGAGACTGTTCTATTTGCCATAGCATGGATGAAAACCACATGTGATGTATGTTTACTAGTCCTCGTTATCCACTAGGTAAAATCCCTGAGCTCTCCTCATTGGGCTTTCTGGTGTGCTGCTTGGGTAGATCCTGCTGCTTCCTTCTCCCTAGCCTCTGTGACAATGGAAGTCTATCATCCATCCTTTGTGTTCTCTCTCTCTCTCTCTCTCTCTCTCTCTCTCTCTCTCTCTCTCTCTTATCTTTTCTGTATCTTTCCTGAATCTAATGGTATAAACTTTACTATGCTCACTCTCTACCCCCATTTTCCAGAAGAAGCCAGGTAACACTGAGTTTTGGATATTAACAGCTTGACCCCAAAGCCAGGCCCCTTTCATATTGATCAAAACTTAGATTCTTTTTGTTTTGTTTTGTTATTTTGAGACAGGGTTTCTCTGTAGCTTTGGAGCATGTCCTTGAACTAGCTCTTGAAAACCAGGCTGGCCTTGAACTCACAGAGATCTGCCTGTCTCTGCCTGCCAAGTGCTGGGATTAAAGGCGTGTGCCACCACCCAACAGGCAAATTTCAGATTCTTTTATGCCGAGGTCTGGCATGTCTTGTACATTGGTCTCTCTTTTGAAACAGTTCTCACGTGGTGGACAATGCTGCTCTTACTCCTCAAGTGCAGATGTGGTGACTTTGATTGAAGCCACAGAGAGCTAAGATGAACTTGTAGCTGGGTCTTTTGCTGAAGGACCGTGGTTGACATGAGCACTGTACAGCAGAGTCTGTTTGGATGTCACCTTCACCATTCAGTAGTTGATCATTATAGATCTGCCACTTAACCTCTCTCCATTACCTCCAGAGTGGGGATAATAAGAGTGTCCATTGATAGAGCTGTTCTGAAATGACCTAAGACATTCTATGTAATAGTGTCTAAGTATAATAGACACTCAGCAAGTCACAGCTAATCATTTCCTGCCCTCTAAACAAACACTCTTCGTCTTAAACACTTGGGAGATTTCATCACCACAAAAGAACAAACCTTATCATTTCAGGGACAAAGAGCCCGAGGCCGGTAGTAGCTCTATTGGAGGATAGTGTGTAAATGTCCTACACCTACCTGTCCCTAGCCACAGACCTCCCCACCCAAGGGCACACAGGTTATGTAGGCACCCAATTCTGCTGCACAAAGCACATGTCGCCTGCACAGAGTGCCCAGTAACACTTGCATTCTGTGGCAATGTAAAGGCAAAGCAGAGGCAGGAGGGAGGAAGCCCAGCTTCACAGCCACCTCTCCCTGCTGTATTCCACATCCAGCACTCCTGCTGTCTCTGAAACACGATTGTCATGCCATTAGGGGACATTAACATTTGTAATTGAGACCATGAGCTGCGAAAGTTCCTCAGAGTTCACCTTCCAGGTGAAGCCATCTGAAGCCTATTAGAAATGTGGAATGGAGATTTCACGGAGAATCAAAATGCTCTCTCATTTTAATAAAAAGCACCGTGTGCGTCTGAGCATGGAGGCAAGAAAGAACAACTCTGGGCACCCTTTCTTCCTTGGCCCTCCTTCCTCTGAAACCTTAAACCTTCGAGAGCCTCTCTCAACTCTGTCACCAACCAGCCTGTCACAGAAGCTGCTGCCATTGTCTACACGTTCTTAGGGCTGTAGTTGAGGGTGGGGTGGGGGGATACCGAGGTCTGGCATAGTGTGTGAATTGGAACAGGGCAAGCATCTGGCTGAGTGCTCTTGAAAGGGGGTTAGAGGTTGATGGGAAGCAAGGACTTCTTAGGTGATTCAACCAGGCATGCTTCTACTTTGATGCCAGAATCCTCTCCCCATGCTTCAAATATTGCTTGGCAAAATCCTGTGGCAACCTGTTTTCTACATCCAGGGTGACACATCCTTTCAAATTAATTTCTTGACTTGTCCAAAGGAAACTACAGCTCTGCCTGTTCCCCTGGTGCCAGACATCTGGGTGAAGGCTGGGGGAGGAAGTCCCCTGAAGAGGCCCCATGTCCTCATTTTCTCGTGGCCTGGAGGGTCAGTGACTGAGAAGACAGGCAAGAGTTCTAGAAGAGCATCATCCAGGAGAGTAGCTGAGGGCAGACTGTGAGGTTTCCTACACTGTTGGGAAATTCTCCTGCCATGTCATCTGGGTGTCTACAGGCTCTGTGCGTATGGGACCTAACCTTGTTTCCCAGATTCTTGAACAGGAGAAAGACTATTAGTGTTTAAGGGCCAGCAAATACCTAGAACATGGCATTGATGTGGTCTTAAAGTTTTATCTACAGCCAAAAATGTAAGGGTGGAGATTCCTGCAGGTCCTCCTTCATGAGGAATGTTGTCTCCGCCCCTAGTTCCACCACCATCATCATCATCATCATCATCATCATCATCATCATCATCATCATCATCATCATCATCATATTCATTATTATCATCAATACAAGCATTTGAATGCTTACTGTATCCAGGTACCATACAAAGAGATGTACATGACCAAATCATTTAGTTTATAGTAGCCCTTTGGTTGCTCCCACTATTATATTCTATTTGTCAAGCAGGAACCTAAAGTAATTGAATTGACTGAGGTTATCAAGCTAGCAAGGGGGCATGTCTAGTACTTGATTCACAGTTTGGCTAGTGTGCAGTTAGGCAGTCCTGGTCTACTGTGAATGAAGGGATGGATAAATGGATGCATAACAGCAAAAGCCTAACCTGCTTCACTTTAGGGACTCCTGATCATCCTGGGAGAGAGAGTATTTGGCAAAAGAGCTAGAATTAGATTTGAATTTCAGATAAGGAATATTCTTGGTATATGATCTTATGTTGGTAGTCTTACTAGACTTAAGGTCTCAGCCTGGAGCCCTAACAAAACCAGATTTGGCTACCTATCCACCATGTGAAAATTAAAGCAGCCAAATTAATATTAATAAGCAGAAAAAGACATTTATTCTTTGTGGCATATTGGTAAGAGGTACAAAGGAATCCAGGAACAGGAGTAGGTGGCCAAATCTAACAAGCCAAGACCCTAATTCTAAGCAACTAACTATGAATGTAATTATCTACCTATGAAATGGGAACATGAACTAGTCTCTAGATTTATTATAGAAATTCTTCATTGCTTTATTTTTTTGAGACACAGTAGCTTTGTTCTTGCTTTGTAGCTGAGGCTGGCCTTGAACTTCTGATCCTGTTGACGCTGGTACTCAAATGCTGAGATTGAGATGTGCATGCCAAGCATAACATTTTTATGGATAATATATCCAGTGCTTTTTGTACAGACGGTCCTGACTACATGTTATGTGTTATCCAATAATATTGGAAATGTTGGATTCATGGTTGCATATGGCCTAAGGCTGTCATTCAAGAGAACAAAACTATAAACAGGCAGCCTGCGCCGGCCCTGCTGCTCTTACGTCCTGTCATCTCAGATCTGAGGAATGTAAGATACCTGTGCTTTTAGTCCTCCCTCCACATTTTAAGCTTCCCATCATTTTATGCCATGCAAGAGCAAGTCCTGCGGCCCTCCTTTCATAAGGACAAAGAAACGGAAGCCAGTGGTCTTGTGTCCACCAAAGGAAAAAATGCCCAGGTCACAAGAGACTTAAATCATTTTACAGTTCACACAAGTGAGAGATGAAAGTCAACACTATTTTCCTTCCCAGTACTCTCTTGTGACCTAAGGCCATAAAACTGTTTCTATTAATCTCTCATGAGGCTGTGCAAACACCACCCTTTGGGCTGCACTTTGCTCCACAGAACCATGGATTCCATGAGTACTTCATATTAGATTGTGGAGGCTTAAATACTAATAAGGCATGATGAAGGAACCTGCATATTTAGATCTGATTGTCTTTGATGATCCGAAGCTTGACAAGTATATGCAAGAGCTGTGTAACATACACTGTACCACTAAAAAGTTGACCCTCGGGGGTCACACTGCCACAGTGACCTTGTAACCAGTTCTAAACTTGTGTAATTAGTTCTGACCACTTTGGGAACCAGATAAAGATTGTGTGTGTATGTGTAGTATTCAAAAACCTGTTTATCACAAAGACTATTGCTTTCTCTTAGGCTAAAGGGAGCAATGGCAGACTGGGGGATAGCTCAATCTTAGTTGGTCGGGCGTTTTTGCTTTGCAAGCCCAAGGACCTGCGTTCGATCCTCAGTCAGGAATGTTGGTGCACTAAGGGGATGGAGACAGGTGGATCCTTAGGGCTCACTGACTGGCTAAGGTAGGACCCGTGATGAGTTCCTGTGAGAAATTGGGTTTCAAAAAAAGAGTGACACCTGAGAAACAGCACACAAGGTCATCCTCTGGTATGCTTGTGCACACACATGCCACCAAGGGGTAGGGCATCTGTGAACATATGTCCTTCTTTGGGCTTATTTTCCTGGTTTTATTCTTTATTTTGGAAGAGACCTGCCTGCAGGCCTTTTGGCTATCCAGGAAGCCCAACAAAGCTTAGCTATTCCTGTCCCCTCTCTTTCTCTCTTGCCCTCCAAAGCACCAATGTTGTTACAAGTGTATTCTACAGTTGTCAGCTCAAGGATTATAGAGACAAAACCACTAGGGCGATCTACCAAATGCCATCCACATAGGCTGGTATAAAAAAATCATCGTCCATGATGCCAGGCAATGATCAAGGGAAGAGTGAGCAGAGGGGCCATTGCCTCTTCTGCCTTCTCCACCTTCAGACTGAGCTTCTTTCACTCTTCATTCTTCCCCCATAATGCTCCAGCATTACAGTAGGCACTTAAACACTGGGATAGATAGATTTCAGACTGTCAATAGGTCCACTGACAAGAAGAAAGATACCCACTGAGGAATGAAGAGACAAAATGTGTTTATGTCTGAGGGTGGCCAGGTTCCTGCAGGCCCAGCCATGGCTGGATTCCTTTCTGCCAGAGCACAAGTCCTTTACCAGCCCCTTTCCCTACCATCTCTTCCTCATGCCCCAGATTTAGGTACCAATCATCCAGGCTCTTGTGCAATACCCTCTTGATCTACTGGGTCTCTGCCTTAAGGAGCTCTGAAGCCTCGGTGTGGGGCTTCTCTGAGCTCCTCTAGTGAATCTGCTGTGCAGGAAGGGCTGAGAGGTACTGTTGCAGAAATCCAAATCAGGCCCTCCTCTCTCGAGGGTCTTATGAATAACAGGGAGATGTAGCTGCAAGTTTCTCTCCCCCCTGCCAGTTTCCAAATAACCACTCTGAGACTTAATACTAACTACAAACTGTTTAGTCTATTAGCTCAGGCTTATTATTAACCACCTCATACAACTTAAATTAACCTATTTCTATTATTCTATATTTTACCACGATGTTCATGGCTTGTTACCTTACTTCTTGCTTCTCTGGCGGCTACTAGCATCTCCTGACTCCACCTTTTTCTCCTTGTATCTCTGTTTGGATTTCCCACCTAGCTCTATTCTGCCTGGCAATTGGCCAAAATAGCTTCTTATTAACCAATGGTAATAAAACATATTCAGAGCATACAGAGGGGCATCCCACATTACGGAGATGGAGCAGCATGCAGTGCTGGAGAAACAAAGGCGCTGGAGACACTGGCAAGGACAGGGCACACAGGGAGGGCCTATGGCAAAGGAGTGTGACCATTTATAGCAGTTACTGAACAATGGACACGTAGCCTTGGATGGTGGACAACCATCCTTGAAGAACCTGGACAGGTCATCAGAGCAGCTCCGGTACTTTTCATGCATAAAATCACTGGCTTTGGTTCATCTGCACATAGGTTCATATTAGCCAAGTAACACCATCTCAAGGTCATAATTTTAAGACCAATGAGAACAGTTATGCTCGGTACTTGATTAGGTAATAGAATGATTAGGATAGTATATGGGACCAATCACTTGTGCTATTGGTGGGGCCAGGTAGCAGCTCAGAAACTCAACCAACAGAAGAATTAGTTTGTTTGTCTTTGATCTTCTGAACCATTCATAGCATACATTCTCCTCAAAGACTTTCATTTGCATAGAAGACTACCAAGTTGGCATTAGGAAAAGGCATCTCCTCATAGCTATCATTCGTGTCCATAAAAGAACACTGTGTGCCTGGTCTTCACAGTCTTGAGTGTTCCATGGCTCAATCTGAGCTGACAGCTCAGGCTTTCAGAGTACAGTGCCATGGGGCTTGGTCAGAAATGTAAAAGCACTTGTAGAAACGCCCAGTAGACATTACTGGGTTTCACCATAAGATCCCAATTGCTTAAGTTAACTTTTCATTGCTGTGACCAAATACGTGATGGAAGCAACCTAAGAGAGGACAGATTTATATGTGTTTGTGGTTCAGCGGGTACTACCATCATGGCAGAGAAGACACGGCAGCTGGGGTGGCACAAATTTTGTGGAGAGGCTTGCTTACATCTCAGCAGACCAGGAGACAGAGTGCTCTAAACAGAACCAGGAACAGACATTCACTTCCGGGTACATCCTCCCCCCCCCCCATCACACCCAGTGTCCCACCTCTGCTACCTGCATCATCCTCAAAAGTCCCACAACTTTTCCAAACAGCACCACCATCTGGAGACCAAGTATTCAAAAGTGGCATTGGGAGGGGTTTCACATTCAAACCAAAACACTGATCAGAGTAGAATTTAGATTCTTGGTACTGTATGAGTAGTTCCCAGACAAAGCTGTATGATCAGTGAACTATGTGCTTTGACCACAGAACGTTGGCTTCTTGTCCTGGTGCTGTGGTTGGCCTTGTTATCAGATTCTCATTGGCACAAGAACGGCCCAAGAACAGTCTGTCAAGATTTGCCTTTTGGTCCATAGAAACCTTGGCTTTTCTAAGGACCCTCAGGAGAAGTACCACTGGGGCCCAGAAGCACAGCACACCTATTTTCCCAAGCATTAAGACTTTTCTGACATGATCCCTTCCAGGGCCTAGATTTCCATCCATCCCAGAAAGCACACTTGTTGGTGGCCCAATTTTGGCACCTATATAGAGTCTTATGGATATGTTTGGTTTACTAAATTCATCTCTTACCTAATTTTTCTCGCTCCGTGTTCTTGCCCTAGATTCCCTCAATTATTTTCTATAACTGTATATTTTTATATTACTTTGTGCATCTCAATTAAAAATGCTCTTAAGAAGCGAGAGGAAGGAAAACAAGTACAGATGGCCTAGCAGTGCATTTAGACAACTCGTTTGCAGATTTAATGTCTTTGTCTTTTCTTTAATGAGAAGAAGATACTGCCAAGAGCCCGATTCCTGTTTTCCTCATTGGCTAGGTGTGTGACTTTACATAGAGCACGTGTTTCTCTCCAGGGAACGGTAATGAATCTGTGGGTGGGTTTATAGAGAGAAGTAGAAATACTTGATTTTTGAGATTCCTTTCAGTAGTGAAGGCCTCAGACATTCAAAGGAGGTTACCTTCCCTGTGTTCGTGTCATTACCCCTGGACAGTCTGAATGGCAGGTAGGAGCAGCTTGTAGGACTGAGTTCCAGAGATAAGCTGGAGTCTCAAACAGCAGAGAAAACTACCTGGTAGTAGAGAACCAACTTGACACCTTCTTTAAAGAGTTTAAAATCTAGGGGACATCCCCAAAATTCATTCTCCTCCATAGCTGGGAGGGCCAGCGGGTGGTGGTTGGAGTCCACATAGTGAATGCTTGATGAAGATCCACTAAGCACATCAATGGAGGAATGAATGAATGTAGGAACAAATTCTTGCATAGACCCTCCAGTTTAGGATTCTTCTATATGTTCATGTAGATTTATTCTATAGAAGTTAAAAATAATCAGTGGGGGCTGCTGATTATTCCTGTTTCTTCCCACTCTGATTCCTCCCCATCTTCCCTACCTTCCCCTTCTCCTTCCTCACTGTCTTCATCCTAGCCCCACCTCTCCTCTTCTTGCTCAACTGCAGTTTGGGAATGGAAACATGATCTGAAAATTTGAAAAACGGGGCAAAAACCCTTTGGGCAGTGGGAGACGCTCGTTGTTAACTTCCCTTTAAAACACATTTATTGATTTATTTAGAGTGGAGTGTGTGTGTGTGTGTGTATGTGCGTATGTGTGAGTGTGTGAGAGAGTGTATGTATGTATGTGTGAGTGTGTATGATGGGTGTGAGTGTACGTGTGATGCGTGACTGTAAGAGTGTATGTGTGTGTGTGATGTGTGAGTGTACGCAAGAGAGAGAGAGAGAGAGAGAGAGAGAGAGAGAGAGAGAGAGAGAGAGAGAGAGAGAGAGAGAGAGAGAGAGAGCATACGTATGTACATGACTGGAGGACAGAGAGCAACTTGCAGGAGTTGATTCTCTCCTTCGACCACGTGGCTTGTGGGAACCCAACTCAGGATGCTGGGTTTGATGGCAGGCACCTTTACTCACCGAGAAGCTGCTGCACCCCTTGCTAACAACTTCTTCTTCTTTTTTTTTTCTAGACAAGGTTTCTCTGTAGCTTTGGTGCCTATCCTGGAACCTAGCTCTGTAGACCAGGCTGGTCTCGAACTCACAGAGATCTGCCTGCCTCTGCCTCCCGAGTGCTGGGATTAAAGGCGTGCACCACCATTGCCTGGCCCTGCTTTGGTTTTTATACCACGATGAAACTAGTAGTGCTCATTGAATTTAGGGTCCCTCCGGGCACAGTGGAAGACAGGCAGGCGAAGATAGAAACAGGATCCCGGTCTGAGACAGCTGCCTTCCCTAGCTCTGTCCCGTGGCTCCTTTTGCAGAGACTGTGGAGCCTGGGCCACCAGATCACCCTGATGAAGGATCTGAGCTGAGCTGAGCACTCCGAGCCTAGTCCCCTTCCCTGGATGCCTCCTGACCCCCTCAACCCCATCCCCCATCCCATCACTCTTCTCCAGTTTGTGGATGTCTGAACAGCCTGGAATCCGGGCTGTACTTAGCTGTGAGCCAGTTTCTTTAAGCCCTGAGAAGACCGAAGACCATGTAGCTTTATTACGCTGTGCTTTTAGAGACCTTTCACTCAGCTCTGAGCCTGGAAGAAGGTTTCCAGGGTCTATTAGGCAGCAAGTGCTTTGATGGCTTTGGAATCATAAGGTTGATTTGAAAAATTGCCACCTAATGGCTTACAACTGGAATAAATTTCCCGAAATTGGACCTCGGAGGGAGAGTTGGGTGCACACATGGGGGCCTCTCCCCAGTGCACCTCACGCCATGCTGGGCGAAGGCTCTCCTCTTTGTGGCTGTCTGAGCCAGGAGGCCCCCGTAATTAGGCAAGGGACCCTGTCACTCTTCATTTCTCAATTTGGACTGAACATTTAGTGGCAGCAACCGTGGGGAGGCTTCAAACTGGAATTTCTCCCCACTGGCCTTTAAAAGGCCAAGGCCTGAGAATTCCTGAAAAATTAATGGGGTCTCTGTGGGTTCTTCCCACTCGCTGGTAACCTGGCCTCTCCCAGGCCTGCCTTGGCTCTGCCGGCATAATAGCTCTCAGCAGCCGCTCTTTTGTATGCAAATATGACCTAAAGAAGTTCGGGAGGCAGCAGGCCATTGTTGCCAGAGACTGAGATTTCAAACAGCCACAAGGCTTTAAAATATTCCAGGCAGATATTGAAAATGTCAGCCGCTGGTTTCTCCTCCATACTTCTTCCCTGGCTCTCTTCCCGCGCCACCCCACCCCCTCCCTCCTTCCTGCCACCCACCCCACCATAAAATATAATCAAAAAGCTGGTAAATAATTTAAAGAATTGCCTCAAAGGATTTGCACACTAGAAAGAGACTCCCTGGTTTTAAGTTGGGAGAGACTGTTTTCAGCCCCCCCCCCCCACACACACACGATATTTAAAATATTCAGGAGTGTCCCGCAGGGTCTT
>NC_022014.1:65837045-65864918 GCF_000317375.1 Microtus ochrogaster
CTCGAACTCACAGAGATCCGCCTGCCTCTGCCTCCTGAGTGCTGGGATTAAAGGCGTGCACCACCACCACCTGGCCCTTGCTAACTTCTTAACATGAGCCACTGTTGATCTAAATGCAACTAAGTCAACATTTGGCGTCACCAGGATAAACCCGCTCCCCCAAAGAGATTTCTTTTCAAAAGCTAAGCACTAAAGGCAAATTCCATTGTTACTCCCCTCACTTGAGTTGTGGGTTCTATCTTCAGCAACCCCTCTGATGAGCCACAGGTGAACTGTCTTACACCATTGCAAAGCTATGCGAAGTTCCCATGGAAAAGGGCACCAGCGAAAGATACCCTGGGCAAGGACAGTTGAGCTTTCTTTGGAAGAATGCTGAACACACTTTTTGGAAATGATTAATAACAAGGCTGTCTTTTGTTTTTTAGCAAGATTGTGTGTGGCTGCTGCAAGCAATTTCAGCTCCTTTTGGAAAGAGATGAAATACCAACCAATATTTTCAAGAAATTAAATGATGTGACAGTTTTAGCTTCCCCCACTTTCTTGCATGAGAACAACCATTCTGTGGTGGCTATGCTATCCTAAGTATCTGTGCATGCCCCATCATCTATTGTACTGTGTAGGAAAAGCTTAGATTGATTGCTCATATTTTCTCAACAGTGGATAACCCAATGGGGACAAGTCACTTACCCCTTCCTGTGTGCCCTCTCCTCTCAGCGGAGAAAATCTGCAGCTTAATGCATAGTCCTATTTAAGAACTTTGTGGGAAGAAATTCATATTTACTATTTTGAATACAACGTCACACCGCCTAGGTTAATGAGATACCGATTCTGCTTGTATTTCTGGAGGAGCGTATGCCCATTGAAGAAAAATAAATTCTTGACCTGTGTCATCACCTTCTCTTACTATGCCTCTGCAGACATTACTAATCAACTCTACTTTTTCGTATGAGCTGGGACTTGGTTTCAGGGTGTATGAATAATTCAGTGGTTCATTGAGTGCCACATGTGATGTAGGAGGGTCTCCTATCTATCTATCTATCTATCTATCTATCTATCTATCTATCTATCTATCTATCTATCTGTTGTTTCATTGGTTAACTAATATAGAAAACTGCTTGGCTTGATAGGTCAGAACATAGGTGGGTGGAGTAGACAGAACAGAATGCTGGAAAGAAGGGAAGTGGGGCAGACGCCATGAAGCCAGCCACCAGGTCAGACATGCTGAATCTTTCCTGGTAAGCCACTTCCTCGTGATGCTACACAGATTATTAGAAATGGGTTAGTCAATATGTGAGAGTTAGCCAGTAAGAGGCTAGAAATAATGGGCCGGGCAGTGTTTAAATGAATACAATTTGAGTGTTGTTATTTTGGGTGTAAAGCTAACCATGCGGGAGTTGGGTGGGACGAAAAGCAGGCCTGTCCGAAGGCTCCTCACTGTACCACATGCAAGCTATTTGTTATACATTTTGTGTCTATGCATATGTGTGAGTTCGTATGTCTCTGTGTGTGTGTGCAGCGTGCACATGTGTGTGAGAGGGTGTTCACATGTATGTGTTTATCTGAAGAGTCCAGAGGACGATCTTAGATGTTGTTCCTCAAGTGCCATCTACATGTTTGTTTTGAGTTGGGGTCTCTCATTGGCCTGGAGCTGGCCAGAAGGTTATGCTGACTAGCCAACACCACCAGAGACCTTCCTGTCTCCACTTCCCAGTGCTGGGACTGTAAGCACATGTGCTCCCACACCTGGCTTTTCTACATGACTTCCAGAGACCAAGCTCAGGTCCTTGGGCTTGGGTGGCAACCACTTTGCCAACTGAGCCATCCCCAAGCCCTTGCCATGCATTCTGAGACAGGAAAAGCATAATGAAGTGCAGGGAATGTTTAATATCATTGTATCCCCACACTGACTGGAAAATCGGGAATGAAGGGAAATGCCTGGCTTCTGCTATCTTTTCTGCAGGCAATGGGCTCCTGTTCCTACAAAGATGTGGAAGGGTGCGCAATAGGATTGGGGCAAACTGTAAAACTAATCTTCCAAAGGTCCCCACACCTTGGGAAAAGTGTTAACTATGGGGTAGTACAAGATCCGGAAGCGTTGGAAACATCCTCAGTGATTGACTTTCAGAAAGTGAGCCGGGACTTCTGGATTTTCTTAACAAAGAAGAAAGCAAAAGCTGTTGTTTTGTCTTCCTGAAAAGCCACTGAGGCCAGTGTTCTCCCCTGAGGTCTAATGACCTCTGCCTTTATCCACCATGACCTTCTGTGCTTCCATTCTGAAATTGCCCTCCTAGTGTGCTCCCCCTATGGGAACACAGACTGCTTCGATGACCTGGCCTTTGGAAGCCTCGCTAACTATTCATGGCAAACGTGTCCAACCTTCACCCCTGTTTGGGTTGTCTGGGTTAATCTGGGCCTTTCATTTGTCCACTTAAAGCTTAGAATCAGTTAGTCAAGTTCCAGGAATCATCTTACTGGGATGTAAAATAGGTTTTCTTCGAATTTTCAGCTGAGAGCATTGTAATTTTTATCATGTTGAGACTTCCTACGATAAAACAGGACACATCTGCCACTTATTCGGGATCCAGTGTTACGATCTGGAACAATCTCTTCTTTCAGATCTCAGTGGTTCAGACGAACTCAGATGTGGCTCACTTCCTGACTATCTGGTGTCCTGAGTTCTTCCAGGCAGACTCTGGATGACTTGGGGATTTCCAGCTCCATCCCAGTTCGCACATGGAGTGTTCTCTTCGCCCCCTCCTCCTTCGGTCCTCGTCTTGACAGTGGACAGCTTTCCCCCAGGGGCTCCTTTCTTCACCCTCTTACTCATTCTTCCTGGGATGACCTTCTAAGAAAACCACATGGCTTTCATCTTTGTCTCAGGGGCCACTTTCTGAGGCAACTGTGACAAGCATTAAATTGATTTCCAAGTCAAATGTAATAAAATAAATTCTCAGAACCTAACTGCAAAGTCTTCTGCTTGGGATAATCTCTGGGTGGGGGCAGATCTTTAGGAGGAGGGCCTGGCTTTGGGCTGAGGCTGTTGAAGTTTAGCTCCTTCTGTTATATGGTCTGCTCCCTATCAACTTCTGCCTTCCACCTACATCAAAATAACTTTTATGCCTTATAAAACTGCCCTGGTTATTAAACGATGTGTTAAATCTTATATTCATTTGACAAATATTTATTTCTTCAGGCATAACATATGTAAGGAACATGGTCAAGTGGCTGCTCAGACTGCTGTGTGACACATGGAACTCCGCGCGTGTGTGTGTGTGTGTGTGTGTGTGTGCATGCGTGTGTGCGTGTGTACTGATGAATATGAGACAGAGGAAGTTCTGGCAAGCTAGTGACAAACAAACTAGTAGTAGCATTTAGAGATTCATTTGTCTGAGATGAGCCTATCCCTCTCCTCTGCCTACAGTTGTTCTGTATTAGCTAGGTTTCAGGATCCAGCATGCTAGCTACACAGCCTTGTCAATGTAGTCCCTGGGTCCATCTGTTGTTAGATATCGTGACTTCTAACGAAAGACTGGGGTAGGATTCAGTGAAGATGTAGGTAGAAAGGCGAGGGGCTCAGCAAGGAATTCTTTCTTCATCCTCCTTCCTGCCCACCCCAAGTGCAACCCACTGCTGTCACACCAATGCCACACAAGCCCAGTTGGACTCCAGCTGGTGGAGGGTACCTCTGCCCAGTTCTGCTGCACTAACACAGTTGGCACAAGCGACAGCAGGACCTGCCAGAGGCATCATCTAAAACCTTCCCAAATGTGGCGTGGAAGAAAACCATCTAAGGCTGACCTGTGAGGCGAATAAGCATTGGCGTAAGCACAGATGGGCCAGACTTGAAGTGGTACTGGTACTATCTACTTATCTCTGATTGTCTGCCTCCCCCGTTTACCTTGACTTTTAGTTTTTGAGACAGGGCTTCATTCTATAGCCCAGTCTAGCTAGACATGATGATATAGCCCAGACTGGCCTCGAGCACAGGGCAATCCTGCTTTAGCCTCACAGTCCTGGGATTATAGGCATGAACTGATGAGCCTGGTTCTTAACAGTCAATTTCTTTTGTAGACTGCAATCCACATTCTGCAATGTCGTTTACAATATTAAACTAGGCAACTAAAACAAATATATATATATATATATATGAATCTGGTTTAGTGCTTGACACAAAATAAACACTTGATAATAATAAACCGCACCAATTGCTGTTGCAAAATTGTTTCATGCCTCTCATATATGTATCCTAGAGATACTTCAGGTACCAAGAAAGGGTTTCTAGGTTCTTGGGTCCCGGAACCAGGAACTGGACAGAGAAAGGCAGAGAGGAGCAAAAACAGGAGCAGTTTAGAGAGAAAAATTCATTGCCAAGGGAGGACAGAGAAAGCTTAGCAGCATCTGGGGCTCAGCTCCAGTCAGGGGCCTTGATGTCTGTCACATTGCTGGAACCTTCGAGCTCATTTGCGTGGTGTGTGCAAGCTGTGCCCTCTGTAGTTCTACCAACAGCCTCGTGCATCACAGCCTTGTTAGCATCTTAAATCACTTGCTACCCAGGGAAGTGGAGTTCGGTACTGGAAAGAGTCCCGGTCACCTTCAGACACTCTGGAACTCATCCGCTGATGCACTGATGGCCAGATTTAATGTGAGGATTCCCAGCCTTCCTCTATGCCAACCGCTGTCTTTCATATGCTAACTTGGAGCCTTTGCTCCAGGCCTTCTGGACCTCACTTTCTGCACTGTTCTCCTGCCTCTTAAGTGCTTTTTTTTTTCTTCTTAAAAACATGGGGTTGAAATATTTATGAAAAAATCTGTGTCTTCCACTGTACACTTGCCTATCTAATATATTATAATGCCCTAACTTTCTCTCTTGTAATCTAATTCAGACGTGTGCCTCGCATTGCCAACTAACTAGTTCAAGTATCTTTGCTAAGTACTCAGCGATGTGGTTGCCAAGCCACTGTCATCCGCAAAGCAGATTGTTATCCACCAGCTGTTGCAGTAGCTTATCAGAAGTTCGCTTGCTGTCATAGTTAGCTTGAGCTGTCAACTTGGCAGCACCTGGGAAAAGGGAACCTGAAGTCAGATTGGCTTATGGCCATGTCTCTGATACACTTTCTTAATTGTTAATTGATGTAGCAGGGCCCAGCCCTCTGTAGGCAGCACCATTGCTAGGCAGGTGGGTGTGGGCTAAGTAAGAAAGGTAGTTGAGCAAACCGGAGGGAACAGGCCAGTAAGCACAGCTCCCCTTTGGTTCCTGCCCTGAGTTCCTGCCTTTGCTTTCTTCAGTGACAGACAATGATCTCTAAACAGAATCAACCCTTTCCTCTCCAAGGCTGGTTTGGATCATGGTATTTACCACAGCAACAAAAGGCAAACCAGGACACTTGCTGGTCCATATCAATGAAAAGCAAATGCCAAGAGGGTGGCCATGGTCAGAATGGTAAGCAGAGCTTGGAGAAGGACTGCACACGCTAGAATTCGCACGTCTCTAACCTCACTTTGATGTTCTTTTGACAGAGGCTGGTTAACAGTGCAGTATGAAGCTAGGGCAACATTAAAAGGGATTTTGGAAAGAGTAATTGGTGCTTGAAATGCATAAAATATAAGAATCAATGGATGCATAAAAGATAAGACCTAAGTAGAGATTTTATAATGTTCTGCAGTTTCCCCTGATGTAAGACCACCTTTTAGCATTCATGGATTGGGTTTTTGCTTAAACATTAGTGGTGCATCACATTCATCAAAGGAAACGGTCTATGTTTCTACAAAGTTTATCTGATACCTTGGTCTAAGGTACCAGGCCATGCCCCTCGGCAGCTCTCTTTCTGGGACAGAGTTGTTAAGCAAGCACTTAAGAGGCAGGTGAATCTCTGAGTTAAAAGCTAACCTGGTCTATAGAGTGAGTTCCAAGACAGTCAGGGCTACACAGAGAAAAGAAAAAAGAAGAATAAAGAAAGGAAGGAAGGAGGGAAAATAAGCTGTGTTCTGAGCTCCACAGCCCCTCCCCATCAAGGCTACATGGTCAGTTTATGGTTCCACCTAGTGCCCCCCCCCCCCCGACCCAGGCCACTTTTTATGGAGGCCAAGCCAGGCCAGATTAGCTACATGAAGCATGCTCATTCCTCTGAAAACCTGAGTCAGAAACTCTCTTGATGTCTAGAAGGGTTTCTCTCTCCCAACTTGCTATACTGTGACTGTCTCTTCTAAGGCAGCCCTTCTCTGGATTTGAAGGGAGTCTCTCTCTTCAAGGTCCCACATGTCACCCATGTTATGACTCTCCACCTCATCTAACGCCCTCTCATGTCAAGGCTGGATCATGGTCGGCTGCTGCCGTAAGGCCTTTTCTCCCTACGAAGCTCATTCAGAGGGCTGGTTTCATGCCTGCTTCTTCCTCTGCACCTGTCTGTCTCCTCTTTCCTAATAGAAAGTTTCTTGGTTTCCCAAAGGAACAACAGCTCATATGACAACACTAACCAAAGGACCTAAATCAAAGCTCTGATTGGGAAATTCCCATTTTGATTGATTAAAAAAACATAACATTATTATTGAAACTATTTGGGATGTTGCTGTTGTTTTCTTCTCTGAGATACGGTTGCATGTACTCAAACTTGCTAAATGGACTCAAACTTGCTAAATGGCTGAGGTTGGTCTTGAACACCTGATTCTCCTGCCTTGGCTTCCTAAGTGTTGCAAATTACACACACAAGCCATTACACTCGACCCTAAGTGTTTAATAGACTAATTCCTTAAACACGTGCATACTATAGGGGTGGGACTAAAGAAAATTTATTTTAAAAAAATGGTAAGAGAAAGTTAGAAAGCAAGAAAACCCCCACAAACACAGTCTGGCAACACTGTAATATGAACAGCAGCCATGAACTTCAGTCAGGTCGGTGGCTGCCTCTACTCTCTAGATTAGGGTTTGATCTCCCAGAAGAGAGGAGTTTCTTGGGCAGAGGTGATAGAAAGTGGGGCTAGACGTGATAGACACGATGGAGAAAGGTTCTTTCCAGCAGGTGGTACAGAGTCACACTGAAAACATGATCGGCTTTGCCTTCATCTGCTTAGAGCCGATGGCGGTGTGACGTGGAGAAGGCTGGCATGGATGGGCACGCACCCCTACCTAGACAGCATCCAGCGCGGAGGAGACACACCCAGGAAGAACCCTTTCACCACGTTCAGAGAGCAGCCCTACCTGCTGCTTCTCCCACATTCCACTAGGTTGATCCTGCTGTCCCCTTCTTTACTAGACCAGGGCGGAGTCCTTTTACTAAAAGAATCCAGAAACACAACTCAATGCTGTGGCCATGGCCACAGCCAGTTATCGGCACAGCTGCGGCTCCATGTGGAAATTTCAGAATAAAATTCCCTTCTCATTTCCTCGGAGAAGCGGTCTCATCTCTCTTGATCTTGTTTCCTAGTTCCTACTTCTATTTTGTCTTCCATTTAATGACACAATTAAAACAGCCTCCAGTGTTTTTTCTTTTTCTTCAAAGCATTAGAAACAAATGGGGTGATATTTTTTCTCCCCTTATACAGATAAAAATAGTATTGTTTTATGGAGTAGATTGGAAATGTTACTGACAGAATTTCAGAGTTTACGATGAGATTTGGAGTCTAAAGTCAATGTGCAAAGTAAAGATGGATATGGTCCAAAATTATCAGTGAAAATTAATTACTCTCCTTCCATACAGTGTACCATGTCACCTTTTCCCAGCAGGACCAGAGCAGCCAGTGTGGCAGGAAGCGTACTGCTGGGTGCTGGATGAAATAGTTCTCGCGTGTATAGATGCCATTGAGACAGGAGTGAGCATCCTCCACGGAAGCCCATGGTGGGTCATGAGCCTCTTCCCCACTGACTGGAGGAGGAAAGATTATCTCTATGGTTGGCCCAGGAAGCACACATCATTGGTTTGTACCATAAAATGCTAAAAAGGAAATGACAATTCTCCATAAAGATCCCCTCAGACTCCTCCAGTTCCTACCATAATGTCCATAAAAGACAACTGGGCAGGAAAGCATGATGGGGTCCCTCTTGGAACCCCTTGCATG
This sequence comes from Microtus ochrogaster, assembly GCF_000317375.1. Lineage (NCBI taxonomy): Eukaryota > Metazoa > Chordata > Mammalia > Rodentia > Cricetidae > Microtus > Microtus ochrogaster. The sequence goes on from NC_022014.1 coordinate 65,845,098, forward strand.
CTTAGGAATTTTTCTTACTTGTATTACTTTACACATGACTTGCCTATGTATCTTGTCCTTGTATGTGTGGGATGGCAAATTCAGAAAGCCACAGGCTGGGGGCAACTTTTGTAACTATGATCACCTGGTACCCTAGTTCTTGGAGCTAGGCTCACCAAGAACTAAGAAAGCTTCCGTAATGTTAAACACACACACAGACACACACACGCACGCACAAGCATGCACAATACCAGAATTATTTCACAGCTGGTGAACTTTTTGCTGTGAGATGGGTTGTAATGGTCAGGGAATGGATTGCTTCCCACCGCCTCTCATCCTGGACAAAGGCTCATTGAGCAGGACCCTAGGCAACATTTCTTTCATAATGGAACTGCAATTTTTCTTTTGTTGTTACACAGCCAAATGTGCCCATTGTCAACATGAGCCACTGGATTAGAATTCAAAGTGATTTTTTGGAGTTATACCCAGCCAATGTTAAGGGGCTACAGACAAGTAAGCAATCAAAGCATTGAGGAATTCATACACGTACCTGGGATTACTGAAAGCCCTGCTTTGGGAAGCCTAATGCTCAGATTCAAAACCCATTAATTGCCTAGACTACAAAACACATTGGAATTTGAATGGAAGAAAATTTGGCCTCCTGAGGAGCCCCTTTAAGGTAAGACTTTACAAATGCAAAAGCAGTGGCTTAATTAGTTGCTCTGAGAAGCTAGTTTGGTAGATAGGTGTTTACAGGCTTGAGGTAGTCAAGGGTGGACCCTTCCTTCAACACCAGTTCCTGTCCCAAGAAAGGAACAGAAAGGGCAACTGTGGGTCCAACAAACAGATATAGGGGAGAGTTAGCAAGGGATGGGGTGGGGGCCTGGGAAGAGAAAGCTCTTTCCATCCGGTCAAGCCTGTTCTCTTTTCTTTCCTTCATTCTTTTTAATCTGCTCTGTTATGTCATGTCCTGTTCAAAACACTAGGACCTGAGTTGTCTCTCCAGCCTGAGATGGTGCCAGATAGGAAGGCAAGGGAAATGGTAGGGACAGGAAAAAGAGGAGTGCCTCACTGGAGCCTGGCTGAAGCCTCCCATCAGCCGAGAGCCAACTGTTCTAGCACAGTTAGCTACATTTGCTATGAAGGTTGCTGCCGTGCAGATGATATTCCTGTTAGGTCCACAGCGGACCCATCTCCCCACAAGTGGCAGAGCTGTGACAACGCCCTAGACAGAAGGACCCTGACTGACCAACAGAAGCTTCTGGGTAGTCAAAAACCTAAACTCAGAATTGCTTAGGGATCTTGTGAGGCAGGTTTCTGTTTATCAAGAGAGATACCACCTCCCTTTATCTGCCAACTGGTCAATTACCTCAGACAAGAACATCCAGCTTCCAAACAGTCCAGACTGCTTGTATCAGCTCAAATCCCCCGACAGACTGTCATATCCTGCTGACTTTCCCACCAAGTTGCTGTCTTCTGGTCTTTGAGGCAGTCAGGCATTTTGTTCCCCTAAGAAACTTTTCTTTCTACCCACAAACTGGTCCAGTTCAGTGGTTTCACGTGCCCCCACTTACAATCCTTTTCATGCAGAGCTAATTTCAAATAAAAATGTTTGGCGATGAACCCTGCTTAAGGATTAGATGTGTGTGACATAAGCTTGGGTTTACCTCTTTCCTGGGTAATTCTTGAGAATTTCACAATTTTTTTTTTTAAGTTTTGTTTACAGTAAACTTCCTGAGTAACCATGTGATCTAGGATGTTACCTTATCAACTTTAATCCTGGTAACTGAAGCTGGGGTACCAACACCCTGCAATCTCATTTAACTTCCTTAGCAACCCTTTAAGATAACTTCAAATTCCACCAGAATTAGATACATAAGTATCCAATATAAAGACAATTCTGACTCTCCTCTGAGAAGCCCACATGTGCTCTTGGGTGCCTGTGATTCTCTCCTTGAGTTCATCTTTGGCTTTTACACCTTATCTTTAAATTGAAGTTAAAATTCCTCTTAGTAAACTCCAACTCCCTTCCATGCTAGCTCATCTTGAAGTTCCTTTCTACAGCAAAGTCAAGGAACCAGCTCCAATCTGTGCCCTGTTGCCACTGATAGAGCCATGACATTCTAACCTCCCCTCCAAACCCTAAGACAGGTATTTGGTAAAGAAGAAAAACATATCAATGTCCCTTAAAGAGTTGATCCAAATGGACCTGTCGATCTCCTGGTCAGGAGATCTGTCTGTTTCAGAGACTTTAGAAAACAGTATATAACCTACCACAGGACCGAGAGTTAGACAGATTCCCTGGTAGGCAGATAGATAGGCAGAGCGACAGTGACTAGGTAATAAAGGTGGCGGATTTCCAAGTTGGCTAACTTTTTCCTCTCCACGATGGCTAACTTCTTCCTCACCCTCCAACCTGAGGAAAAAAAATCTGGAATTTTTAGACAACAATCTGGCAGTCTTTTGCTCCTTCCAGTAGGGCTGTCCTGATGATGGCCCAGCTCAACAAGTTCTGCATCAAGATGTATGTACACCAAAGCTGTGGGCCTCTCAGCCTCTTGTCTTTTGGCTCAAAGTGGCCAAATCTAAATTAAGATCGGAAGACCCCTCATAGACCCCTAGAAATTCCAGCCTGCAAGGAGAGATCATATTGCCTGACTTTGAATTTCCCCTTCTCTGTCGAGGAGCTCTCTTCCCGGGTGCCTGCTGAGTTATGTGTCCCTTCACCTCTAATAGAAGCCTCTTTTCTGCCGCTCGCTCTGTCTATGGTGTTGGAGATTCTCCCCACCTCTCTCTGCTGTGCTCCATATTCTCCCTGCCTTTTCAGGCTTTAACTGGCAGAGAAAATTAAGCGGATTCAGATCTGTAGATGATGACGCTGCCCAACTCTGTCCATTGCCTGCTCTCATCCCGGAGAGTACCTCATTCATTATACATCATATGTAAATGCAGTTCGGTCAGCTACATCTCCTTGTTTTCCATAGTCTCCTATGCTCTTGTTAGAGTGTTCACAGTTGGGCCAAGCTCCTGTAGCTGTAACACAGCCCTCACCTAAGGTTGATTCAGTCTGCATAGATGCATGGGCTGACTCAGCATTTGCCTTTGGGGCTGAAAGTGCATAGGAGGTGAAGATGGTGGTAACTCTCCTCCTTTGAGCTTTCTCAGTTTTTGATATGGACAGATATTTTCTTCGAAATGAGCAATTCCTTTCTTTTTTCCCCCTCTCCTTTCTGGATTTTTCCAGCATCCAGCTGAAAACACACACAAACCCTGTGAGTGTTGTTAACACTTGAGAGAGAAGGTATCTCACAAGGTAAGAGCACAGAAGCAAAGGTTATGATCAATCACTGGTAGAAACAGCCCAAAGGCTTCCTTGGGAGGCTGTAGGCAATGAGATGTGTGCACAATAGCATCCGCTGAATGCTGGAGAGATACAACTGAACAGCAATCTCGTAAGGAAAGTGAAATCCAATGGATTGTATTGCAATGCATCTGAAGACAGGCCTTCTGCACAGAACAGCATGGGGCCCAAGTAAAGAGTCAAGGAGCAAGGATTTCTTAGCTCTTTCTCATCATTGCCTAGTGCATCCCATTATTTTATCTGTGACATCTTAAAAACATTTGGAGTCTAAAAGGAATTTGTTGATGTGGAGAAAGAGCTATTTATAGGCCACACCCATGGGAATAATATCAATTGGCTATTAGGGGGGGCGTTTGGCAATACTGGTAATACATATGAGATACATGCCTGAGAACCCAGCAAGTCCATGTCTAGGTATCCTGGAGGAAGTTCTGCTCAGACGAGTAATGTCATAAGGACGATAATTCAATATTTTTGCTAAATGTGTGCATCTGTGTGTGTATGTGTGCATGTGTGAGCTCAGACATCTGTGTGTGGAGGTCAGAGGACACCCTCGGGAGCTGGCCCCTTGCCTTCCACTTTGTTTGGACACTGTCTTTGTTTAGCACCAGTGTGTACCCCAGGCTAACTCACCCGTCAGCTTCCAGTTTATGTCTTCTTCCTCAACACGTGAGTGTTGGTCTAACAGATGTTTGCTCCTGTGTCTGGCTTTATGTGGGTTCTGGGGACTTGAACTCAAGTCTTCATGTTTGAGCAACGAGTGCCTTCCTCACTTCATCTTCCCAGCCCGCCCAGCATGCTTTTTAATTGTAAAACTTATCAGTAATCTGACTGCTCATGGGTGGAATGGATAACGAACTGAGGCGCATCATACTGCAACATGATCTGTTCTAAAGACAGCAAACTGCAGTCACGTGTCCATTTGGGTTATCCTCAGAAACACAGAATGGGCTGACAGGAAGTTGAAGGCACCTATAATTTGATAGTATTTGTGAAGTCCTAAAATGTGCGAGTAAATGGTAGCTGCTGCTCCTGGATTAGGTTTGGATGAGCACACAGGACGTGTGTGTGTGTGTGTGTGTGTGTGTGTGTGTGTGTGTGTGTGTGTGTGTGTGTTTGGTTTGTAAGAATGACAGAGAAGAACAGGATGAGAAAGGAGGCATATGAAGCTCAGTTATAATAACTTATTTCTTTAAAAAGCTACTTAACAATGAGATTATGTTTCAGGAGATGATTGAGTTGTTGAGAATGCTTGTTCTGCAAGCATGAGGATCCAAGTTCGAGTCCCCAGAACCCACCGAAAAAGTCAGGTATGGCTGTGCTTATGCTTGTGACCCCAGCATGATGGGGGGAGTAAGAGGGGTGATGGATGAAGATAGGAGGAGTGTTGGGGATTTCTGACTGCTAGCCTAGTTCTAGGTTCAGGGAGAGATGGTGTCTCAAAGTAATAACGCAGACAGATATAGAGCAGAACACCAGATGTTCTCCTCTGGCCTCTGCCTGTGTGCTTACTTGCCCACATATGTGTGCAACCGCCCCCCCCAACACACAATGAAGCCAAATCCTGAGGTGTTGGTTAAATGTAAGATGGATATTTAATATTCATATTATTTTCCTCCTGCTACCAACCCACTGTCATCACTAAGATAAAATGTCACTATGTAGACAATGCTGGGTTCAAACTCTGAACCTTCTGGCCTCCAACTCCCACTTTGGACATACAAAGTATATGCTACCAGCTCAGCCAGAATGTTTTCTCTTCTCCTTTCACTTTGTTGTGGTCCTGGGATGGAACCCAGAACCTTAGATTTGAGGGGCAGTTTCTCTTACTATTGACCTTATATTCTCAGGCAGCACTTTGTTTCTGATGTATGAATTCATAGACACTGTGTTAAAAGGTTAATATAGGATCTGTCTTCCTAATGCTCCACAGTGTGTATGCTGGCTTTGTGTGTAGTTCTTGTTGTCCAGGCATGCGATCCTGTCCCTTTCTGCCATCCTGATGAAGCCACAGCCAAGGCAGTTAGAAGTGTTTCCTTCCAAGAACATGCTAGCTGGGGAAAAACCCTGAGCCGTGTAGATTTCATTCATTTGAGTTTGTACATCATGGGGAAGTGAAGCTCTAATGCCCACAAGCTTACGTCTGTGTCATGTAGGCTTTTATGCTGTCCATAGAGTCATTAGATTGACCCAGCCCCATGAGGAGGTGCAGGGAGAAGAGAGTAGCTCTCCTGCAAGTCAGTTCTCCATCTCTTATGGAGCACCGCCATCAGGTAACGCACTGCCTTCGTACACCGTTGTTCACTATCTGTGGATACGTTGGATATCAGCGTTCTGGCGACTCCTTTTCTATTCTCCATTAACCTTGCGCTCTAAAACACCATTTACAACAGATACAGTGATAAAGTCTGCAGGGAAGAGGAAACCATGTTCAGGGTGAGAAGGAGAGTGAGAAATGGCTTCTGGAGACATAGCGCATTGACCTTTGACCAAATTCTCAACCAGGTTTTAAGAAAAATGATTAGTAAGTCAGAGACAGACAATAATTGCAGCAACTTGTAAACAGCCACTCTTCGGCTCTTCTTCCCACTGTTGCTGAAAGTGGAAAGACCAGCGCTGTGCTTGGGAGGCTTTGTACAAGGAGCGATTGTTAGAGACTTCTAGGAATGTGTAAGCTATGTGCTAAACACAGGCATTCTAAGAGGTTAACTTATATAGGGCAGTTGCATAACTTGCGTTAAGAACAAAGGAAGAAAATACCCATAACTCATCACTTCCCAATTGCTTTGCTCCATCTTGTTGTTTTCCAAGAGTTTTATCTGTAAGCTGTAATGTACTAATGTGTGTTACTACATAGCTCCCTAACTCTGCAGTTGGTAACATGTCGGTATTGGGAAGGTCCAGAAAGGAGTGCACATTCATTAATCACTCATTCAATTTCCTGGTGCTTGGGGTCTAACCGAGGGTCTTATGCTTGATAGACAAGAGCGCTACAACTGAGCGAAACCCCCAGCTCCTTGAAGAAGCATTTAGTCCACAGAGATTGGAAAATACTACAGCTGAGCCTTTGCTTTACAGTCCTGTTGAGGGTCTAGATTAAGTTAATAGATACAATTCTGACAGTGTAGATGAAACGAACAGGAATACTCTGCCTACAGCTGTCACGTGATGATAGCATAGAAATCAGAAGAAATATTGGTTTGAGGTAAAGAGCTAGCATCCTGCTTAGCACAGAGTGTGCTCACAACATTGGGGAAGATAGAGTGTCATTGACATGCACTCTTATTTCGCTTTGGCCTTAGTCACAAGCATGAGCAGGGATAGCGGCTCTATTTACATAGAAACTATATTCATCCATCTGTTTCAGCCTTAGGGCAGCTACAGATAGGAAAGCTCAACACAAAATGGCAGCAGAGTGAAGTCAGAATCAGTTAGCTATAGGGAAGTTAGAACACTGTATTCCATATTTTATTATTATTTAATACACGCACACATATACACACACATGGGTATATACACGCGTGTGTGTGTGCAAGATTTACTCACCACTGCACAAGCCTGTGTCATTTTCAGAAGCAGTGGAGGAAGGTCATATTGAAATTACATAGGAAGTGGGGTTGCTGTGGAGAGAATACCATGGGCCAGTAGTAACTTGGTGATTCTGGAGAACTGGGTATGATTAAGGGAAGAGGTAAATGAGGAAGAAATCAGAACGAGGTGGGATTGCAGTGTAGGCAGCAATAGGGAGGAAGAGAAGTGTGGTGCTTTAATAGGATATGTCCCTAGCAGCCTCATGTATTTAACCACTTGGTCCTCTCTTAGTGGCACTGTTGGAAGAAGTCATGGAGCCTGTGAGGGCAGAGCCTTGCTGGGGCAGGTTTTGAGAGTTGATAGCTTTGCCCATTTCCAGTTTACTGTCTTGGCTTCCTGCATGTGGCCGATGCTACGATCTATCAGTTTCCTGCTTTGGCAGCCTGCCACGCTGCCTCTCTTGCCATTGTAGGCTCTCCCTCTGGCACTGTAAGTCAAAATACAGCCTTTCTTTCTGAAGTTGCCTTGTCGTGCTGTTTTATCACAGCAACAAAAAGGAACCATGCATGAGGGTTGAGCAGCCAGCACAAGCAATGTGGGTGGTCGCTTGAGATAGTCCACTGAGGCGCAAGACATAGTCCTTTCTGAAGCGCTTTTGTAAAGGTTGGTCATGTCTTCTACCTCTTTAGATATCTGTTTCCATTGAATGTGCAGCCTGTGAAATAGCTATTTAGTCAAACTGTACTGTCATTTCAAGTATGAAATGGCTATTTGTGATGATTAGGGGGTGCTGTGACCAAGCTAGGCCCAGATGTGTATGTCGCTGTTAACACAGGGAGATGACACCATGAGGAAAACAAAGGCAAAAACAGTGACACCCTTAACTATTGATTATTGCTGTCCTGCTACCAATGGTTTCCCTATATTGTTTACATGAATCCCGCATCATAATAACCCATGAGGCAGTTATAAAGTCATCATCTCACCTCAGGAACAGGTTCAGGGACAAACTGGGAAACACAGCTGGCAAACTCTAATGGGGCTCTGACTAAGTGACCTAGACCTGAGCTCCCACTGGAGTCAGCTCTAGCAGAGAAGATGGTCATGTACTAGCAGGCGAGCATCAAACTAGCTTTTCAGTTTCAACAGGGCCCCAACATCAGTCCATAGATAGGTCCCTGCTCGGGTGGGAGAGCTGCCTGTGTGAGAACTGGCTGATGGGGTTCAGCAAAGCAGCCACTGAACATTGGATTGTACAGGAGAATGCCACAGACATATTTCAGGGGGGACAAAGCTGAATAAAAAAAGGCTCTACCTGCGAGGAGCTCAAAATCCAGATGTTCCTTCTGTATCAGTCTCTTGAGTGAAGCCAAGAAGCAAATCAAACTGGTACAGGAATTTAAAGAAGTAGAAAAAAATCAAAGCCCCTATCGCTCCTTAGGAATAGTCTCAGACCGAGATTGTGTCCCAGGGATCCAGGTAAAGGTCTCACGCTATGGAACATTGTGTGCAGAAGTGTAGGCAAAGCTGGGGCAGCTTAGCTGTGTCCTTCCAAGGCCTCCAGGTTAACCTGGGGCCAAAATGCTGTTAAATTTTTGAATGTACTCCATGCTAGACTGATAGAAATCCTGCACCTGGGATGAAAGCGTCATTTCCTTTTGTTTTCCTGGAACTCTGTAAGGCCTGGCTTCTCAACAGTATCTTTTTATTTCAGGCTGTAACATTTTAGCACAGACATTGAGAAGGGAACCTGGACAAACTGTAAAGGCTAGCTAACCCAGTCCTTTGAAGGATGGCTAGAGGAACTGGGAAAGTAGGAGTCTGGACAAGGGAGACTCTGAGAGTACCAGAGATTAGATTCCAAAATATTTGCAGGGTCGTGATTGGGAAGAGTGGCTTTTTCTAAGCACATCCGAGACATCAAAGACAGCCCAATGGCCTGGAGTTATAGACAGGTGGGTCAGCTGTTGAAAAGGAGGACCAGGATAGCACGTGAGAGGAAAGGAAGGGGGTGTTGTGACCTCTTAGGTTGGTGCCTGAAGACATGCAATGTGTCTTCTCAAATTAAAACCCTGCAGTTAGTCCATAAGAAGGACAATTTGCTAACCCTTGGGAATACACACACGTTTAGGTCCTATTTTCTCCAAGACAGAACTCAGGGGTAGTACTTGACCTATAAATAGCAATTACTTTAACTTTCTTACAAATGTAAGAAACCATGGCACTTCGGTCATGACCAGGGTAGAAAAAGATGGCCTTGAGTCTTCAATCTCTGCTGAACCATGAGAGGCCCTGAGCAAGGGGAATCCACTACATGGAGACCTGGGGACTGAGTGGATAGAAAGAAACGAACAGAAGGGATCCAAGGTGACCACGGATGCCACTTCAGATTGTTCAGCTTCACACCTAGAAACTCCGGAAGCAGCTGAAGGCAGCCAAGCCTCTGCAAAAGCAGTGAGTAGAGACAGAACAAGCCATGCAGCCTAGATAAATGCCCATCGCTTACTGCTTGACGCCATGGACTTGCAAAGACCACTACCGCCATTAGGAAGGAGAAGCAAAGACCATCAGCACACAACCAAGGCAACAGATTCTAGCATGTGTGAGCTGGTTCACAGAAAACAAGTAGTCAACAAACAGGTATACACAGAATTATCCAAAGAAGAGGCCAGCCGGAGCCTGTAGGGGTGGGGTGCGGGTAAAACTTCTCTGAGCTTGGTGAATACAAGAAGAAAGAAGAGGAGAGGGAAGAGGAGGAGAAGGAGAGACTGACACTGTACCCCAGACAAACTTCAAGAGGATTTTAGAGAAAAAAAAAATCTTTGTTTAATCGATAAAAGTCCCCAGATCAAACTCTAGGCCCACAATTTATTAAAAGTTGCTTCTTCCCCCTGAACCCACCGACTTCCAATCTCAAACATTCTTTCTGACTTTTTCATTAACATTTCCTTATTTAAACCCTGGAGCAGACAGAGCTCTGGGGACTCCAGCCCCTCCCCCATCACCTCAGCCCCACCAGTTGGGCATTGAACGAGAGCCAGGGTGTTGTCTGTGAAGAGAGAAATTGCAAAACCACAAATAGCAGAAAATCCAGACTGCCAAAAAATCCAAAAGGAACACACAATATCGCCATGCCTCTTAAAAAGCAATTGCGCATTTTACAGGCCTCTGGATAGTTCAGGTTTGCTTGGCAACTCTCTCACCCGTACCACCCAGAGAGAAGACAACGCTCCATCAGAGGCAGTGGTCCCGAAGATGGTGGGTAGTCCGGTCCAGCAACAGTGGGGCCAAGGCTGAAGGAGACCGCTTCGGCTCAGGAGGATTCTGGTGTCTATGGCTGTATAGTGTTGACTTTAAGGCCCAAAGGCCCAAGGTTTGTTACCAGAATGTCAGGGACCCTCAGAAAACCCGAATCGTGAAACCAAACCAAACCGAACCAAGCAAACAAACAAGCAAAAACCTCTTTCAAATCCTTCACACATCCAATGCACTTTTAGGCGCCCTCACCAATGTAATCTTAGGCGATCAGCATAGCAACCTTTGAAACAGTCAGCAAAACAGTCTTTGATATTGTTAGATACAAAGGGACCTTTGCGGAGTCCCATAGCAGTCGGGCCCAAACCAAGGCGGGTGACAAAGTAAGCTGCACAGAGAGGGCTTGAGTATGATGTTTTATTAAAAGGGAGGGGGAGAGAGAATGGGAGAGGACAGAGAAACAAAGAGACAGAGACAGAGACAGAGACACAGAGAGAGAGAGAAGGACAGAAGAGGAGAAGCCCAAACCAGCTGGCCTGGGTGAGAAGAGAAAGATCAGGAGTGGGTGGAGCTTGTCTCCTAAAGGGCCCTTGGCTCTGTGAACAGTGGAACTGCTTGCCATAAACCAAGTAGTGACTGTGCCCAGGGGGCAGGGCCAAAGTGTACCTGGATACTAACAGATATCCCAGAATAAAAGAACTTAGAAGGTAAGGGTGGTAACGTTTTCAGAATCATGTCAGAGAGAGGGAAATGGATTTACCTGTGAGAACTCTGATTTTTTCACCCAGAAGGTTCCCTCCACAGCCCCGCCCTATTTTCCCATGGGGCATTTCTTCCTGATTTGGTTAAGCTGTCCTCTTCCAGTGAAGTTGGTATTCTGTGTTCTGTACACATTACTGATGGGGGGGGGGGTGCAGCCAATGGTTGTGTATCAGTTGGTTGTGTATCTGGCCCTTGTGCTCCGGAGATAATTGTGAACTGCCCTGTGGGTTCTGGGAACCAAATCTGGGTCCCCTGCAAGGGCAGTAAGTGCTCTTAACCACTGATAATCTCTCCAGCGCCTGTCTAATGGTTTTAATGCATTTCTGTGACTCCCTGGGTAAGATCAACCTTCTCCTTGTCACTCAGTGAAGACCCTGGACTTTGAGAAGACCCCTTCTGTCTAGATAGAATGAAATTCCAGTGCGTTTCCATGTTGGAATTCTTCCTAGTGGACTAGGTCACTGTGTATTGGGTATGATCAGTATTTGCAACTTCCATGGTGAAACCGCCAATTCCTTGCCCTCCTTCTGACCTGCAGTCTACAAGGAAAGAGTGTATTAGCTGAAATTTTGATAAAGAGATCTGGGGGTAACAGTCATCATTGATACACTTATATTTATACGTAATGGTTTAAAACACTGCTCTAAATTGTCTTTTATTGAAGCTGGAAAGATGGCTCAGTGGTTAAGAGACAAACTGCTCTTCCAGAGGACCTAAGTTTGGGTTCCAGAACCCAGCCATCTGTAACTCCAGCTCCAGGGGGTCAGTTGCCTCTTTCCTCTGCCCCCATTAGAACTTGTACACATGTACAAATGCATATGAGCGCTCTCTCTCTCTCTCTCTCTCTCTCTCTCTCTCTCTCTCTCTCTCTCTCTCATAATTAATACATAAACATAAATCTTAGAAAATACTGAGTCGAGGATTGGAGAGATGGCTCAGCAATTATAGGCATGTAATACTTTTTCAGAGGATCCAAGTTGGGTTCTCAGCACCCACATCAGGCGGCTACCAACCACTTGTTGTAACTCCAGTTTCAGAGAATTTGAACCCCTCCTCTGACATTTATGGGTAACTGCATGTATGTACACATAACCCCCCTATATATACAAAAACAATTAAAAATAGAAATCTTTAAAAAATTAAATTGCCCTTCACCTAATATTCGCCTGAACACAGGCAAACTACATTTAGGATTTAATATTTAATCACTTAAAACACTGGTGGAAGTAAGCCAGCATTGATGTGTGGTAAAGAACTCTTAAATATGAACACATAGGAAAACAACCTCAAGGCGGTTTCTGAAAGGAGCTCCATGTTCTAATGAGAGAAAACTGACAAAAGCGAACATCTGCACGAGTAATATGCTCGTGAGAACACGTGAAAGGGAGACCGACTTTATTGGTAAAAGCCACTTCACATGTTCCTAACATGCAGGTTTCTTGATAACGCATTCCAGACCAAAGCCATAGAACACGGAGCTTGACATTTAGAAACAGTCTGCTGAACGCACCACACTTGGACACGGAGTGGGAGAGATTCTGAGAGCGAAGCTGACACTTGAATATTTGGGGGCTAGCAGTGGGATCAATTTGCTGGAGAGAGCAGACAGAAAGGCATCACCCTGGGAAGCCAGGATGAACTAAATTCTGCTTGCAGCTCAGTTGAACACACTGTCTCAGGAATCCCAGTGATCCCAGGGGAATTTATTAGGACGTGCGTGGTATGCAGGATTCCAGCGAGACCTTGGAATTCTGATGGGTTAAGAAAGTCTAGTTAAGGCTTCAGTGACTGCGGAGATGCGCCCCTTATTGGAATTTCTGTGTAAACCAGGAGCTGCAAATGGCTGGCTCAACCTCTGACCCTGTGGTTGTTTATCTTCACTGACAGGGAATTCATTACCGTTTTTCAGATATGTGTGAATACTCTACCGTCTTCATATTGAACCTAAATCTATTCTCTGCCTTTTCAACTTACATCTTAGATTATTTCAGAGAAAGATTGGCTTTTCATAAACACACACTGAGATATGTATTCACATATTCATGCTAAAGGCAAGACTGTGAAATGCCTACCCTCCAAACTCAGACGCACTGCAATTATATCTGGTCTTCCAGAAGAGAAGAGATTTGGAGTTTGGTATAGACACTGAGAGTTTCAGAGAGAAAAAAATGTAATACATAGGAGATTCACTCTAGAAGAAACACGGGTTGACAGAGTGGCCACAATGTAGCAGACTCAGGAAGGAATTAGTAGGATAACTGCCCTACAGTTGAATAGGAAGGGGCCTAAAACTGACTGGGAAAAGAGAAATAAACTAGTCACTTGACGGGTGATGAATATTCAGATGTTTGATGTCATTGAGTCCAATATCATGATGAATCTGCATACCCTTCCCCTTCACTTTTATTTACATTGCTTGAGATGCAATATTCTCATAGCCACAGTCAGCTTCAATTTGCTTCCAAAACCATTTCTAAAACGCTGTTACACAAATCAGTCGTGTGAAACATTTGCTCCGACTGTGACTGGTTTTAGTTGCACCAGGCTTTAAAAGTGCAGTGGTAGGAGACGGGAATCTTCGAGATGAGGAGGTTTCAAGAATGACAGCTGAGAAGCAGATATTATTTTAGGGAGGAAATGTACTTACATTTTGCTGCAAGTGAAATGTCTGTCTTTGAAGGGTAGCCTCTGGAATAAAGAGAAAAGGAATACGTTTAAGAAATTGTACAGTAACTAATTTAAATGGGGGAAAACCACATTGCTTTTGAAGGTGTAACCACTGATGGAAAACCAGGGAGGACTCTAAAGATGAAAACTGATTTATCAGGAGGCTGTTCCCAGGGAGCAAGAAGCCGGAACTGCCGAGGAAGCATCTCAGTCAACCGCCTATCTCCTTGCATCCTCAGTTTGCAGCTTCTGAGCATCCCTGAAAGCTGATGCTCACTTTGCCTCCCAGGACCAAGTCTGCAGCAGGGACCAGGAGGCATCTAGTTGAGTCAGTCACCAGCTTAGACTGAGCAGTCTCTTGTTTCTGGTTCATATTGACATTCTACCTTGTTTTTGAAGGCCCAGTTCTGACACATTGTTACATTAAAAGAAAGGCCTCCCAAAAAAATCATAATTTTTCTCAATTCATGCTTATTGGGATAAGTGGACAGTTTTCTTTTCCAAGAAATAGAAAGCATTTGTGGGGGCTGCTGAAGGGGGGGACTGTGGTAGATGCCAGGTTTCTTTAAGATGGCAATGGCAAGGGAAAACAATTAAGCTACACGGCTGCTTGGAAGAGATTTGCCAAGTGTGCAGGCAATTTGTTCAGCATGGCAGCCCTTCAGATACTTCAGTGTTCTTCCAAGTCTATTCTTTGAAAAAAAGCTTGGTTGTATCCAGAGGAGTACTTTTTAGGGTGGCAGATTTACTGGGCAATGCCAACCATCATCCCCATGGCCCTCTCCCAACAGACTCTCTGCATTCTGAGACTTAAGTGGATCCAGGACGTAGCTTAGGCTAAGCATTCACATCATTCAAGGGTCCTCAGACCCTCACAAAGATCTCACTATTGACACTGATCTGGAGAAGTCCAATTAGCTACCATGTGAGCAATACATTTCCAACCTCTGCCCTTTGTGTATTTGACCCCCTTCCCCATGGCCTGGGTACATACACGTAGAGGCCAGAGGAAGGTTTCTAAGGCTTCTCTTCCACTTATCTTTCCCCACTTATTCCCTTGACATGGTGTCTCTCATGATCTAGAAGCTTCCATTTTACTTACTTTGGTAGGCCAGTGAGTTCCTAACATCTTTTAGGAACACAAGACCTGGTTTTTAAACAAATGCTAGAGAAGAGAATGAACATCCTGATGTCTGTTGTTACCAGCTGAGCCTCCCCTCAGTCATGACAGCTGTCATTTTCCTAAATAGTAGTGTAACTTCAAGAACCTAGTTCAATGCTCAATGATTGACCAAACAAATAACAGTGCTGCTTCAAAAAGCTATTGTAAGAGTTAAAATATATAATAAATGTAAAATAGTTACATAAAATAGTGGATACCATAGTTTGTATCTGGAATATCCCAGGCCAGGAAAGATCCCTTTATTATCTCTCTTTTCCCTCCTGGCCATGATAGGAGTGGTATCCCTCTACCATGGCTTCTACCACAATGTGTTGTCAGGAGCCCAAAGCAATGAAACAACCAATCATGAATTAAAGCCTCTACAACTCAAAGCCAAAATATCATTTTTTTTTCCTTTGTAAGTTCATTAGTTCAGATGTTGGTTACAGTTTCAAAAAGCTGACTATTACAGTAAAGACTTGCTAAATACTAATTGGCATTGTTACTGTTATTGTTGCTATTGGAAGGCCATGTTGGGAAACCAAATTAAGAAATAGGACCCAGGAAGACAGCAACTTTGTTATTCTTACTTGGGTAAGATGTTTCTACTATTGAATGTCAGAATAATCCCAAATTTCTTTCCGGGGTTAGTTTATCAGAACATTATTTCTGTCGGCTGGGCATAATGCAACTAGTATCTATATTAGAAAATCCTTTAAGATTTTAGCAAGCCACCTAATCGCTTATTACTTTCCATGGGGAGAGAACTGAAAGTTGTCGAATTACTAAGCTGCTGACTGGATGAAGAATGGGGATAATTGCTGTCTATGCAGGCAAGTGTTATATTTTTATTGGCTGGCTTTTGCAGATGGCCCTGTAATGTAATGTGTGTGCCACTAACTGGAAGAAGTTACAGATGCCTCTCTGTTCCCTGGCTGGCACACGGTCCCCTACCCCTCGTCCTTCTAAATACAAATGCGTATGGAAAACTCAGAAATTGTGTCCTCGTGCGTTCCTTTGAGGAACTGGTTGCTAAGAAACAAATTTAGAACTCTCCTACCTACTAAGAAAAGTTTTACTACTTCCTGAGATAATGGGTTCTTTGGTCGTGAAAGTATGAACAAAGAAAATTGTCTGCTATTACAAGGATTCAATGGACAAGGACTCTTCATTTGGGCAACAATTTTATACAACATCATTGATTACTTTAAACACTATTCAAAACAGTCCTCGAGAGAGCATTGTGCAACTCCCTGATGTGGTGGTAACCATCATTTTCCCCAGGGTACAAAATAAGTGAACGGAGACTATGCAGCTATGCAAATCTCATCTTTGCTTTCTTAAGGCTTATTTCCACCACAGACAAAAGAGAAAGAGAGCTCTTAAGAAGATGGACTAACTCACTCACTGACCTGTTGAGTACCACCGTATGTGGAACACATTGCCGGCTCCTAATCATGTATCTCATCATTCCCAAAATAAAAATCTGTCTGGTTCTAGAAACTCCCAGACAGTTTGGAGAGACCCCTTGACAACATGATTCAGAATTAAGAGTGCTGGCTGGTGAGGGGGAAGGTGGGGATCTGGCTTAGAAAGAGAAATTCACATCTGATAATGGTAGGAAGAATCCTGACACTGACTGCATCGTGAACTACCTCCAAGCTTTTACATGAGAAGTTTCTTCCTGAGAATCCAAGGAGGTTGGGTTCCTACTCCTGAGCAGGACAGAAGAAGGCAGGTGTGTGTATGTGTGTGTGTGTGTGTGTGTGTGTGTGTGTGTGTGTGTGTGGTTGGGGGGGTGTCATAGACCAAGCAAAAGTCTATCATCAAGGACAAGGGGTCTTGGCAAGAGGAACTGGCTCCTTTGAGGGACTAAGCCCAAAGTTGCCATGTGCGATTTGTCACATACTGCAGAGATTCCAAGACTGTAAATTTGGAGATGAAGTGGCTCTTACCCTCCACGAAGAAGACTCCACTCATTTTGTCTCTTTTTATGTTAATTTTACTTATTTGCTCAACGCTGTGATAAGAGTAGTTATTTTGGATTCCATTTATTCCCAGCAGTGCTGGGGACCAATGTTCTTAAATGATCTGGTAACTCAAGAATGAATAGATGAAGGTTTTGTTCAAAGAAAATATTGCTAATTATCAGATAAGACTTTATGAATAGTGGGTGCCCTTTGCATTATGATAAAGTACTCTTTAAATAGAACCTGGCATTTCAGTGCTGGGCTGTAGCTCAGTGGCGGACCATTGGTCCAGCATGCGGGAAGTCCGAAATTCTGACCTAATACTTCCAGCAAAACAAGCCCCCTGACCTTTTCTACTGAAGGCACGAGGATCTGATGTTGGAGTCCAAGTGCCTTAGTCTACAGCCCCCGCTGAGAATAATCTGGTCTCTGTGTTTCTACCAAGCAATATGGCAACCCATAGCTAGGTAGTTGGCATATTTAACTTTGGATGCCTTTATTCTTAAAAATGAGAATAGAAGCAGTCCCAAACCTCTCTCCTGGCTGCCATGTTTACTGAAAGACTTAATGCAGATAAGGAACAGGGCATACACTCGGATCATCCTAAGTGCTTAATGCGCCAATAATTACAACTGATATTAATAAGCTCCAACTGAGAAAGTACCGTTTAAAGAATTGCACCTTCTATGTGGATGAAACATTTCTCATCTTGCTCCTTAAATGCCACAGTCAGGCACCTACCTTTCTAGCATTTTGTCTCAGACTTTGGGTCCAGTATTGACACGCGCCAAAGGCTTAACTTGGAAAAGTCCTGTCAAGACGGTTTCTGAGACTCCTTAGGCACAGTAGCGTTTTAGTGTGCAGCTCACTCCTCAATCCCTGCCGATGTTTAAAGAATCTTCTAAGCATTTCCAACGGTCTCTCTTATGGCACTGGAATTTGGCTGGTTTCCCTCACAGCCTCAGCACTGCGTCTCTGCCCAGACTTGGGTGGGCGCTCCACTGCCTTACTGTGTTTACTTATAAATGGTCTCTTGTGTTTTGATTTCCTTCTGGCTTTTTAACAGTTAAAGTGTTTTTTAATTTAGACAAACAATTTTCGTTTCAGAAAGTTTGGAAACAACAGAAAACACTAACGTGAGCAGCAAAGGGGCTCAGAGCGGCACCGGTTTATTTCGACGGATGCAGAAAAACAAGTGCTTTGCTTGTCGATGGGGTCTTGTGTCTAGGAGACAGTCCTGACTCTCGGCGCATCAGGGCATCCTTCTTCATGGTCTATGCTTATCAGAGCAAGTGTGCGCGAGTGTGTGCACACACTCCCCCACACTCCTTTACATGTATAAACCTCTACCATCAAGTTTTTCTCAATGAAATAAGATAATGCCATATTATTTTATATAATGTGCTTTTATTCCTTTTTAAAAGGTGTGTATTATTTTCAAATATGTACATATGTGGGTGACTATGCGTGAGCATGCACAACTGTGTGCAGGTACCTGCAGATGCCAGGAGAGGGTATTTGATCCCTGGAGCTGGAGTTGCATTTGGTTGTGAGCCACCCAATGTGGGTGCTGGGACTGCTGAACCTTTACCCAGTCTTACTTTTATCCTTCTTATATTATATTTATGTATACTAGTCCCATCGTCATCCTTTAATTGTATTTTAATGGACATATATCACTATGTAGCAGATGTTTAAAATGTGTTCTAGGTGTTGGGTCTGTAATTCTTATTGTATACTACCAGGGCATTTGATGTCAACTAATTACACAAGAGACCTGCTAGAAAATGGACCCCCTTTATATTGAGGTGAGGTACCCGGTGTGGCAGAGCTAGGCTACAGCAAATGAAGTTTTTCCTACACAGAGCAAGAGAGACTTTTTCCAAAGGAGGCTCATATGAATTTGTGGGAAATAGTGAGTTTAGATCACAGATAGCTAAGTCGGCACTTCTATCTTAATCTACTTTGGAACTTTTAATATTTATTATAAGCCCCAGGGAGAGGACATATTCTATATTTATGTATCAGATGAACCTTCTTGCCAAACATTTTGAAGGACATATATGAGTTCCAATGGCCTTGGTGGCCAGGGATCCATCTCCTAGGTCACTGAGTTGTCACAGTGAATTGATGTAGGGACACTCCTTATAGAGCACAGCATGCAGACAGTCCCCAATGCAGGACACCTGCCAAGGTAACACGAAATAGCACGCAACTGTTGGATCAGAGAATTCCATGTGGAAGAACAAGGAGAGGTGGGGAGAGAAACAAACATGCTAGATCATCTCAGCCACACTGACTGTTAGGTTCAAAAGTACAGGAGGCATTTAAAGGTTGCTGACATAGCGAGAGATGTAGATGGGGTTCTGTGTCCATGGTGGCGGGAGTGTGAGGCAGTGGCTGCTCACGTTGTACAGACCAGAAGCAGAAAAAGCATCTGAAGGATGGGTACCATTTTCAAAGGCCTGCCCCTCACGAACTACTTCTAACAAAGGCCCAGACCAGACAGACCTACTAAAAACACTTCAGAGTCAATCAATAACGGGACTTCTGAAGTATATGATAATCTATTTTTACTTTTTGAGTCTCTGTACTCTACTAAAGAGCATTTGAACAGGCGACGTTGGCCTAGGCCTTGAAGAGATGCTATAAGAGCTACTTTATGCTACAGAAGAAAGGGAAAAGGGTGGGATTCCTCAAATTAGCTTGTGGTTGGCTGGCCTGCAGGGGAGCTGGGTCTCTTGATGGAAGGATGGAGGGCATTTATTTGTATGGATGTTGAATATTCAACCCTAAAACCAAACCCCAAGGTATTTACTACCCTGCAGCATAGAAGTCCTCCATTGTTCAAGCCCTTAAGTGGGGGCTCAGAACAATCACCCAACTATGGTGTGGGAAAGTTATCTCCAAAATTAACATCATTGGAACGAAACTTTTAAGTCTTTCTCCAGTTCTCTTCTCCATATTTTTTATTTTTAATGAAAATTATGCTTGAGAATAGACTTCTTTGTTTAGAACTACCAGGAAGTTCAACCAACCTGTGGTAACTGAGTTTCTATTATAGGAGACCAGGGAGGTTGTTTTAAATCAGACCTAGATAGAACTGCATCCAGAGAGAGAGAGAGAGAGAGAGA
>NC_022014.1:65865018-65894527 GCF_000317375.1 Microtus ochrogaster
AGAGAGAGAGAGAGAGAGAGAGAGAGACAGAGACAGAGACAGAGACAGAGAGAGAGAGAGAGAGAGAATGTTAACAACATGAGGTCTTCCTGTCTGATGCCCCCTTTTATTTTTTTTAATTTTAAAGAATTTATTAAAAACTTTTTATGAATTATTGTTTAAAGCATATAACATAGCATTCAGTTATTTAAAAATATTAATGCTGGGGAAAAGAATAGATGTTGTGATCATGGGAAAAGCATAAACACTAAAATCTAAATTATGTTTTAAAATTATATACTGAGAGAATAATTGGTAACTTTGAATTCCTTCTATGTGTAGGGAAACTGAGGCATAGGTTCTCACAGGGCTGCGCTTTAGAGACCAACACAGAACGCTGTGTGTGGAAATCACACCTCTGGTGAGCTAACACTAATCCTCTAAAAGGTCCTTAATTTCTGAACCAGGAACTTCAGGTAACAACTCAGCCAGAAGGAGAAAGGCAATTACAATGGTGGTCTGCTCTTAGAACGCCTGAAGTTCCACTAATCAAATCTCTCCTCCATGACATCATTGAAATAGGATCTGGTTTGGAATATTTTTCCGTTTTCAGACATTTGTTCTCCTGTTTCCCAGTCTGTCGATACAGACTCCTAGAAACCTTTCATGTCTCCAAAGTGCTGCCTAAACCTTATAATTAAATGATGAATTTCTTCGGATTAATTATTCAAATATCAAAGTGATGGGTTTGAGGAGGGAATAGACACTATCTTTCTAATCTGTGCTAAATAACATAATCTGGACTGTGTGTGTCCATACTCAGCTATCAATTTTAATGAAGCATTGCCTTTGAAGTTGCAAGATATTATGAAGCTCACATATTAAAAATCTGAAGGACTAGAAATAAAATAAAGGAAATGGCGCAAAAATTCTTCCTCACAAAAGCTGACCTTGATTGCTACTATTCTAAACTTCCTCCACCGGGGGAACAAATGGCTTGATTTCACAGCACATGAACTCTGGCAAATTCCACTCATCTTCTGCAGTGTTTAGAAGAATGCTCTGCACCTTGTGTCTACGCAACAGAAGGTGAGCCTCCAGGCATCTCATGCACCAAGATTTCCACTTCCCTGAGGCTTCCCCATCCACATCATCTCTGTCACTGGTACCTCTGCTTGGGACCAGTCGCAGAATTTGGGCATCTTGGTGTCAAAATGAAAAGTGGGGTATCTTGTTCTAAAATGTCTCAATTTTCAAAATATTGACAGCAAAGCCTTTGATTAGCCCAAAGAGATAGTGATGTTTTAATGGATGACCTCTATGCTTGTGCTAAGATGGCCAGCTCTGTTAGCCCAGCATCAGTTGAGAGTAGAGCAACCTGGCTTCCCAGCATCCATGAAGCTTGCCAGCTTCTGTGTTTGGGGCCACTGGCTACTCCCCAACACTCAGTGTTATTGTTATTTCGAACCCCACACATTGAAGAAAGAGTAAACGCTTAGTGAGCATCCCAAGCCCCAGCAAATCACAGCACTGTTTAGAACACTCTGAGACATTAAAATAAGCACAAGAACTCAGGTGTGAAACCTTGACTGTTGGAATAGCTCTCATGACCAGAGTTAGCAGGATCTTGCACCGATCTACATCTCCAGTTCTTTGTATCACTATGTAGCACGGGCTGCCCTTGAACTCCTGTTCCCTTGCCTCCTTGGAACTGGGGTTATAGGTATGGTTCATTATGCCTGGCTAGCTTTCATCTCTGACTTGCTTTGGGGACTTGCTTGCAATAAATGTGCTTTTGAAGTCAACAGTGCATTATTCTGACTTCGAGTTACACCAAGTGCAATTCCACCCAAAGGAGAGACTCTAGAGTCTCAGCTTTGGACTTCAGTTTAGTGCTAGGTTCTAGGAACACCAGCTCTAGTGATCCTACCTGGTTTCTCTTTTTGCCTCATCTGGAATTGCACAGGCTGCACGGAGGATAGGGTGGAGTGGGTGGAGAAAACCTCTTCATCCATGTGGTTCAAATAACTCATGGTGGCTTTTCCTCATAGCTCATGGTATGTCTATCTTAAACACTCGACAATTTCTTAAATCTTTCTTTAATTCCAACATGGATTTGAGATTCCCCAAACCAGGTAATGGCTAGAGAGAATTAGGCCTCCCAACTTACTATCTTAGGCGTCTGACTAAGGCATGTTTTTAAAGAGCTGTTGTCTTGAAGCACCTGTTTCTAGGATAGAGTTTCTCTGAGTTTAGTGAGACTTGCTAGGTTTAGGATATTGACTTGGGCTTGCATTTAAACATGACCTGTTGGAACCAGAGCCATGCAGTCTTCCCATGGGATGGAAGCACTTCTCTACTTGAGAGAAATGTTGATCATCTGAAGACCGCAGGAAAATATGAATCTGGAAAGTTTTAAATGCTGCTAAAATTAAAACTAGAAAAGGGGCATTACCGGGGTCTAAAATATAATGGAAATGAACAGCTTCTGAGTGTACTACATGGGAGAAGGGTGGGAAGAAAGTTCTTTAAAGTTACTCAGTTGAGGGACCTGGAGTGTCTATCTGTATCCCCACAGAGCTATACAGGTAGGCTCTGAAGGCTAAAATGGAGTGCTCTTGAGTTCATCCATTTGGCCAACAAGACAGGCTTTGTTGTCTGTCTGTCTGTTTGTTTGTTTCTGTAGTGGCGAGGCAGACTTAATGGGTGTTATAGGAATTGAATGCAGCCACCCTTCTCTGGAATGCTCAAGAAAATGAGATAGCCAGTCTGGAGGTTGTGATTCTCCACTGAAGGATTTTGCCCTTATCTATTATCTTGTGACATTTGGCAGTGTCTGAAGCGTTTTTTTAGACTGTAATGATTTGGACCCTGCAGGAGCTACTGACTTCCTATGCTGCACAGAAAAAGGACCCACAACATGGTCAAGGCCCATGTGGGTATTGCTGGCACTGAGAGCTCTGCCCGCACCAGCTACTTCTCACATCACTGTAATACAGACAACTTAGAGTAGGAGAAATTAATCTTGGATCATGGTTCCAGAGGTGTTAACCCATCATACTGGGGTGGCTGGGTGGAGCAGAACAGTTGGCTTCATGGAGGTCCGACAAGTAGGGAAAGGGGGTCCTTGCACTCTGTTAGCTTTCTCGTGTTTACCTTTGTATGTGGTTTAGGAGGCAGGTCACGGTACCCACAATCCTCCTTGGAAACATCCTCATAGATCCACCCGGAGATGTGCTTCACTTGTGTCTGAGGTCACTCTAACTTCAGTAAATTGGCAATGTAGATCAACCATTCCACAGTCCAAGAGAAGCCTTGAGCATGAATGGAAGCAGACTTTGGATTGACCGATCCATTCCTGCGTGGAGAGCTAGCTGCCAACAAGACTTATTTGAACCATTGTGTTTTTGGCAGCTTCTGAAGTGAGTTACATCACCTGCCTTAATGAAGGATCTCAAATTATAAAATCAGAAATTGTATCAGGAAGCCAACAAACAGATAGGTTTGGAAGCAAAGGGGAAGACTAAGGAGAGATGTTCTGGGACGCAGGGCATCGGCACCACGTTTGGGTAAGGTGAGGGTCCACGTAGGGCCATATCTCTCTTAAAAAAAAGGGCTGGCTTGAGAAGAGAGGAGGCTGAAAGGGAAATGAATGCTAATGGCTTTCACGGATGTAGTAGGTGGATGCCAACAGCATGCCATTTCTCCCTATTCATCAAAACGGTGTGATGGTCTCAAGGCCTGGGGACTTAAACTCAGAGAACAGTCATGGTTTGGGGCAAGAGCATGCTTGAGCCAGTGCCAACATGAACTGCATCAGCAAGAGTTTCGCTTACAGCATCTCTTGAAATCAAACGCTCTGAGGTGAATTTGCCAGCAAAGGAAGGTCATGGTTCAGGACTGACTCCGATGGAGGGCTTCCCATCACCACCCGGGTGCATTGTCAAAACCCAGGATGTGAAGCCCACACCCAAGTCATCCTTACAGTGAAGCTGGGTGGGGCCTGGGAACCTGCATGTCTGACACACCTCTGGATGTGGCTGATACTGCCTGTTGAGGGTGCACAACCTAAACACTGGCCGACAGAACCCTGACATAGAATTTGAAAGGTTCCCCATAGGTTCATATGTTTAAATGTTTGGTCTTCAGCTGGTGGACTGTTTGATATGCTTGTGAAAGTTTTAGGAAGTGGACCTCTGCTGGTATATGTGGGTTACTGGGAGCTGGTCTTGAGGCTTTATTCCCTGACTCCATTTTCTGTTTGTTACCTGCTTCCTGGGTGTGGATGCAACATGGCCAGACAGTTTTCTGCTCCTGCCACATTCGGAAGGACTGTATCCCCTTTGAACTGCAAGCCAAAATAAATTCTTTCTCCTTCCCGCTTCTTCAGTCCAAATATTTTGTTACATTAGCGAGGAAGTAACTAAGGCAAAGGGACAGAGATGGACAATTCCAAAGTAAAACAAAAATTTGAGGAATTTGAGGCCCTTGCAAAGAACTGATCCTTGGTTTCGTACTTGGTAGAGGGGGTCAAACTGAACTGGAAAGGAAGGGTACTAGAATATGGAGCAGAGGACTGAGCCACAAAAGACCCAAAGGAAAGAAACAACATTAATGTCTTGATTTTGCAAAATTAAAAGAGAAAGAACAGAATCATAAATATATAAATATAATAGACAAACTGCAGAGATGTCTCATTTACACAATCATGTTTATGATTCTGAGAGAAGGAGGAAAGGAGGGAACAAGATGTGCAAATTTGCCTACCTCTCTGTCCCACGGATATGGGGAGCCCACGGTTATAGTGAACTTCTTCACCTCTGTTGGGTCACAATTGTTATGCTCCATGGTCTATGATCTCAGACTCAAGTAGGACACCCTCATGAAATGTCAGTAAAGAATACTTTTCTTTCCTTCATTCAAAGAATTGGCTTCTCTCTGGGACAATACTTAGGGTTGTGCTGATAGCCAAGACTGGGGTCTGGTATTGTACCTCGCATCTTCCTTGCTGTTTTCTGTGTCTTCTAGCAGGAAAGTAGACTGAACAGTCAGATCCAGAACAAACTACTTTTCATGCTTCTAAATTAGTAAGAGGATGTTTAATGAAAGCATGACATATCCATCCAATAAGAGACTATCTTATAGCCACTGGGGGGAAAGATATAGCTTTATGACCAGTTGTAATTATGCAGAGGAAGTGCTAAGATATAATGTTTAGGGGAAATGAAATTGAATATGTAATATCACATGTACTGGGGAAACATAAAAATAAACCATTAAGAGGCAAGCTGCTGAAGGGGATGCTGAAAGTACACTCGAGAGGTAAATGGCAAACAGTGAGGATTTTCTCCAAGTCTTCCCATGACGAACCTGAGTTTCATATACAGTGGGGGTAGTAAACTGTATCATCCTCAAGCATCTTAATGAATGTGTTGTATTCATCTTAGCAGGAGATGGAGAGGGATTTTTTGCTCCTTGCAGAAAGCAGTTGAGTAGATGGACTTCAAAAGCAGAAAGAAGATGGGAAGACTTGCTTAGACGAGATGGAGAGACTTGTGGCTGAGGGAAGACTACAGAAGAAAGATCCAAGAGGGATTATTGACCAAAATGCGCTGGCATTTCGTGATACTTCAGGACTGAGACAGAGTGGATACACGGCAGCAGAAAAGATACCCAGCGGAGCTGACTGATAATTGCTAACCAAATGCAGAAGTGTGAAAGTAAGTTTTAGCACTCTACAGATATAATGAAAATCAACAAAGTTGGGAATTGCTTTAATGAGTACCACATGGAAAAACAGAATGGATTGGCAAAAAAAATCAGAGTTTTCCCTTCGAAAGGATGGCTGCAGTATCACTTTCCTTTATAAGTGAGGGATATAAACACATCGTCAAAAATACAGACGTCAAGTGAGCCTAACAAAAATATTTTAGCTCTGCCGGTTCAGTCGAATAAGTTTAGGTAGTGATTTCAGCATCAAGAGGGAGAAACTGGTGTTCTATGAGGGAGCTTCACAGAGAGCAAAGTGCAACTAGATATGTAAATAAATATTTGCATCCTCTGGCATAAATATTTGGACGTGCCGACAATTCCCAATTATTTTGTTTTAATTGGTTTATACAGAAGCTAGTTTTTGACAATTGGTCTAGGCCAGCTAACACTTCAGTAGCTGAGCTAAGGCCTTTGATCTTGAGAGAACTTTTGGGGGACGCAGTTCCCTGGGTACCATGAAACTCCTTTGTGCCATGGAAATAAACTCCTCATTTACGCTCCTCCCCCACCCCTAGGCTCAGGTGTTTTCAAGTCTCCTGCAACCAAGGACATGTTGGTCTAAGAATGGAACTAGGACAGATGGGACATAAGGCTCTCGAATCCAGTAGCGTTAGGATGAGATGGGGAATTCCAAGACGGACAAAGCTTGTAGAAGTGTTAGATGTTAGCTGAGCTGTCTACATTGAGACTTGGCTTCTGATCAGTAGAGTATGGTCACGAACACGGCCTGGCTTTTGATAACAATGGGAAAGTTGCCCATATCTTGTCTTCTTGTCCCTACTCTATTTCCTAATATCTGCTTATTTTTTTAATTACAGATTTTTATTAGAAAATTAGACATCTGGCTATAGCCTGTTTTATTGAGCTTCAAGGTAAGCATGCAGCTAAGGAAAGCTGAGTGGGAGCAATAGTTTTCCTTAGGAAGGAGCATACCAATTGACTATCCAATACCAATGGTCAGCCCTAAAAAAACATACATACAAATAATATTGTACAAACTGAGTGTGTGTGTGTGTGCTGACAACTCCTAATGTATATGCATGTAACAATAATTAATGAAGAAGGAGACCATGAATTTGAAAGAGTAAGAAAGGATATATGGGAGGGTTTGGAAGGAAGATAGGGAAGGGGAGATGATGAAATTATAATCTTGAAAAGTAAGAGAAGTCTGGGAAAAAAATGTAAGTTTGTATGTTCTTCCCTAGTTTCTCCGACTCTTTTCTACCTGTGTGGGAGATTGCTTTCCTGGCTCCTTTATGAACAAAGTCACATGACCAATTCTGACCAATGAATTTCGGAGTATATATGAAGTCATTTGGAGAAAACACAAAGTCACTTTCTTGAGCCCCCAGTTCAGGAACTGGGGGGTGCAAAGGTCTAAAGTGCCCCTTCTTCCCTGTAGAAGTCCGTATGTGGGGAGGTCTTCAGACTGATGCATGGCAAGTAACACGTGTACTGATGATGCACGAGAGAGATCTCACAGAGAGGCGGTCTTCTCCCAGACTGAAATGACCTGTCTGGATTATTTAAAAATGTTTTCCTTCAAAATAAAAACAAAGCTTGTTTGTGACAAGGTTTAGAAGTGATAGAATTTGAAAAAGATGGTGACAATAACGGCAGCTTCCCTGGCCTGGAAATAACAATGACTATCACTTTGGTTGACATTTTACCTTAGTGTTTCTTGTATGCCTATTTTCCCCCCAAAGCACAGCTATAAATGCAGGTGTGATTTCTGCCATTCCCTTATGTTACGACGAGCTCTCCTTCTCACCCTTAAGTTCTTTAGAAAACCTTGGTTCTAAAACAGTTACAGGGCGTTCCGACATGTGCAGAGTAGAGTCTCCACCTCATTGTTTCTTTCCGTTTTCAGTGTCCGTTCTTGTACAGGGCTGGGGAGATCAGGGATGTCCGTTCTTGTACACGCCCATGTGTTCTCACTAGGAAGCGCTGCATGGGGCTGGGGAGATCAGGGTAAGGCTTTTTCTGTTCCAAGATTGCTGGAGACCTAGGTCATGTCTAAGGAGTTTGCAGAAGCTAAGGGCTGGGACCGGGGCTTGGCTCAGGCAAGGTGGAGCAAGCAGGGATTGGATTGTCTCTGTCCTCATAGAGAGGCCAGCTGAAACAGCAAACAGGGAGGGGGCTTACACTCCTAGGATGAGAAGCTCTCTAGCCATCCTGCAAGGTATGGAGAGAGTAAGGAAGGCCTCTATTGGTGCCCCCAGGTGCATACCAGTGTTTAGGGAGATTGTTCTGGTGGCCAGATGCAGGCTATCCAAACCGGAGGCAGGGCAGCCAACTAGGGGAGCTGTGTGGAAGGCGGTGCTGAGGAAGAGGGGAAGTCTTTCCCCCTTGGTATTCATTCGGGGTGCTATATAACTCTTCAGGGTGTTTCTGTTACTGTTCAAAATGATTTTTCTGTCTGGGACTGACGAACATGGGCCCTGTTAGTTTCTTCAACCAGAATTGCCATCATATCTTTATCTCTAAGTGTGCAGGTTCTTCATGGTAGTTCATTTTTTAGTGACCCCCATCATTAAAAGGCCTCTGCAGAAATTACCCCCTTTTAAAAACGAAGAAACAGAGAGTAGGAAGGGGCCATGTTTCATCTAAAGTCAAATGCCTAATTCACGGTAGAGCCAGAATTACATTTGAGGTCTCTTGACTCCACTTGGGTACTTGTGGTTCTTTAGAATGAACAGAGGTAAAGTGTCACATCCCCTGTCTTCTGAATTTAAGAAAAACCCAATGCTGACCATGAAAACCTGGCTTCCCTTTTCTCTTTCCCCTGTATGCTTTGGGTAAAGCCATACCTACTTGTGCCTATACTTAAGCATCAGAACTTTTCGCATTCTGTGTGTTCCATGAATGCTCCGTACATATTTCATGGTCTGCTTGCCATCATTCATGCATTTTTAAAATTCAGCAAATCTATAGGCATTAGGTGCCTGGGTTCTGCAGTCTTCTCTAGGTGTGGGAATACAAAGCTCCCTATGAACAGATCATTATAGGAAAAAGCTAACAGACATATAATAGGCCCATGCACATAGAGATGTCACAGAGGAGAAATTGGCTTAGGCATTGGAAGGGGTACTAGGCTGAGTTTTGCCAAATAAAAACTTGAGGCACAGAGGCAGGCCTAAACTTCAGAGAAATCGTTTCTTTTAAAAAAAATCCTCTTTAGTATAAATGTGTCCCAAATATTGCATGGGATGTACTCATGTGAAAAGCACATTTGTTATTGATGTATGAAGTTCAGCTTGAACTGGGGTGCTGAATGTTGTCTGGCCAACCCAGGAGGTACACCTGGGCAGGATGGAGAATCCCAGAGTTGGTGTGGGCAGACAGGGGTCCCATCCAGGAGAGAGAGTTGTTTTCAAGCACCACATATCACAGAAAGTGAGGACTGTAAGAGCCAGAGACAAGGAAGGAGAAACTCAAAACTGAGTTTGTGATCTCCCACTGTTATAGGAGTTCTAGGGGATGTCATGAAAGTCAGACCCAGAATGAGGAGCACGACATTTGCTTGTTGGAAAAACGAAGAGAAATATTTTTTTTTTCTGAAAATGCCCTTGAAAAAAATCCCTCAAGAGTAAGATTTAAAAAAAAATAAATAAATAAATATGGTGGACTAGATGAGAGCTGAAGAAGGTCATTAAATATGAAATAATAAGAAGTCAGCCTCTTCCTTCTACAACAGCCAAATGGAAATAAAATCAGCAAAGATTGTATATGGAATGTCAACAAAAATACAAGACACCCATTAAACTATGAAATGTGCAGGTCTCACCTGACAAAACGAAACAGAACAGCGAAAAGCAAATGAGTTTATCAGAGATGTAGAAGGAAGGGGAGGGCTACACTAGATCCTAACATGGGAAGCGCCAAAAGTTTATAGACTATAAAGATGTAAATAGTCTCAAAATTTAGTTTTAGAATTAACGAAGTCACACTCAAGGGGGGGCTTCCTTGCCTCCTGCCTAGGGGGCTGAGGCAGGAGGATTGCTGTGAGTTTGAGGTCATACTGTGCTAGACAGTGAATAAGCAGACCTTCCAGGGCCACACAGGGAGATTCTGCTTCAGGGAAACAAACCATAAGAAAGTGAGCGAGAGGTATCACTGGATACAAATGCAACTTCAAAATGACTCTAATAGTTTGTTGGATGAATAAATCAGTAAGAAAACAGAAGAAATTTAAGAAAAAAAATATTCACAGTAGAGTTGCCCGTCTCTTTCTATCTCTGGTGTTAAATTGTTCTTTCTCACAGTGTCATTACTTACATCAGAGCTGTGTTTGAGGAGAGAAAGACAGAGGGCAACAGAATGCATCTGACAACCCAGAAGTAGGTTCCAGTGTTCAAACACCCTCTCACGTGGAGGAGAGCAAAGGTGGACCCTGCCAGGAAGGAAAGGGCCACACAGGGAAAGGTATTCAAAATAGCTTACTATCTAACCTGCAAAACAAACAAGCAAACAAAACCCCCAACAACAACAGGACGGGACGGGGGGGGGGGGGGGAGTCATTTGTTCCACATAGGAAACAGTAATTGTGCGATGCATTAAAGACTTAATAGTGTAAATAAAATAAAAGGAAGACAATAAGAGCAAGCATTTATCTGGTCTTTGGAGTTTAAGTCTGTTCTTCATGGTATAAAGGTCTTTGAGTGATACACATCCAAACACTGAGAGGGGACTTATTCTTTGCAAAGCAGTTGCTGACTACAGAGGGAGCAGGCTGGGCTGACTAGATAGAAGATCATTGGAATAACTCAGCTAGAGATACCTGAAGTTTGACAGTGGACAAAGAACAGGAGAAACCTAAAGAAGCAGGGTCAGCCTCCTGGGGTATTTGGCCTGCGGATTGTGTGTCTAGACCAGAAAGAATACTATCCCTTCCCCCACAGTTTGTAAAAGGGGGATTTTTGTAAAAGGGGCGATCCCTTCCCCATAGTTTGCAAAAGGGGAGTTTTTGAGTAAAACCTATTTTTATTATCGTTACATGGAAGACCTCCCCACAATTCAGGTCTTTTAAACACCATGCCTTGCATAATCAAATTCAGTGTTTCCCACTTTCTATGTTTTCTTTTCTCTGTCTCTGGAAACATGATATAACTAAGTTCCCCTGTAATCGATAAAATATTGTACGGTGTGTGTGCAATCAGATATGTCTGTGTTTTCATAAACGTACATTAGAGAGGAACGGGAATGGAACAGAACAAGGCTGACTTGTTCGTGCTTTTTAATATAGATATGTTGTACTAAACAGCATGATATGTCATAAAGCGAAACCCAATACTCCAAAATGAGATTGCAGTCTCTCCATGTTTCGGCGACTTTCCTGGGAGACAAATCTTCTTTCATTTGAACAAACACACAAGAGCAGTTTTTATGGAGTATTAGGAAATACCCAGCCATAAAGTGGCATGGCTGAAGCAAGTACCAATGTGATAACAATCCAGTTACACTTCGATCCACTCCCAGTGTCAGGCTAGACAAGGCCATTTGTGTGGTACGGTGTGCTGGGTCTCTCTGATTGGCCACACACGTTCCCCAAGTACTTAATATTTTAGGAGGTCCCAGAGTCATCCTGGTGGCTGACACCAACAAAAGAACAGCAAGGATCCTGGTCTGGGGAGCAAAGGACACTTGGTGTCATCTAGAAGGGAAAACAATGGTTTAAAATATTGGGTCCCTTCTCGTTTCATGAGAACCGCTCACTGCACTCTCATTCCAGCCCATGCACATGCGCAGGAAATAAGTCTTCACATCTATCTGCTCAACCCCCCCAGTGGAGGCATAATTTCAGATCTCAGAGCCTCTACCAGGGGTGTCCAGTCAGGCTAGCTGGGAGTGTGATCCAACACAAGATAATGAAATTCAAACATTATTTGATTTTTTTTTGTAATTTGTTTCTATAACTCAACCACATGGTGTCTCCAAAACAAATGTTACAGATAATGTCAAGTTTCAATGTCGCACAATAAACATACGTATATATGTATGGGCCATGAATTTGACACTGCTGGGTCATGTGTCAAAACGTGTGAGAGAGGTACAATTCAGTAGCATCTCATGCGGTGCATGTATGTGCACAGCGTTTCAGTCAGTGTCTGAGCGTCAGAGTAAACTTTGCACAGGAACAACCATTAGTACTGATGTGTGCTTGTAACTGAATGCAGGCTGAAGAGCTGTAGGCATTCACAGAGCAAAGGGAATCAGATGCTGAGTGACGTTTTATGTCACTACTTCTGAGTCTGGCTGCTGTCACAGACCCCAGAGTTTTCTCAGTGGAAAGCTAGAAACAGCTCTGAGTTCATTCAACTTTCGGTCCAGAAGAATCTTCCTCTTCCCACAAAGTGAGCTCTGTAAGAGCTGATGTTTGACAGCAGGCTGAAGGTCACAGACAATGACCCAGCTGTGATGAGGAAGCCCCAGGTGGGGGCTAAGAAAGCGGAGATATTGGGAACTGTATTTTTTTTCTAGAGCCTGCAAATACATAACATAAAACACGCACGGTACTACACACACCACATGAGCACTGATTAAGGGCCTGTTTATGAGGGATGGGTAGACATGGGAAGATGCAGAGAGGAAAAGACCCAGCCCCTCAGGGAGCAAAGAGTCTAATGCTGGAGAAAAATCGGACTTTTCAAGACTTGAAGTGCTGAGTGCTTGCTCAGTGTTTTGTACAAAGTGTGTAGGTGTGCTAAGAATGTACTGGGGGGATGGGGAGATATTCAGTGGCGAAGGGCTTATGCAGCAACTCTAAATCCCAGCCTGTGTTCCCAGAAGTCATGTAAAGTCAGATGTGGTAGCACACATATATAATCTTAGCAACCCTATGAGAAGATGAGAGGTGGGGACGGGAGAATCCCTGCAGACAGGAGAATACCTGGGAGCTTGTAGGCCAGCTAGCCTTGTGGACATGGCAGAAGCTCTATCTCAAATACAGTGGAGTAACACACGAGGTGTCCTCTGGCCTCCGAATACAACCAGTAGCTGGCATATACCCCTTTCCATGAATATGCCCACACACATATAAACAGAGATTAAAAATAAAGAGAAGGTACTGGCTTCCTGACAGAACCCAGGAAGAAGCCAGCCAAGGTTGAGGAGTTTGAAAGTCAAAGGGTGAGGTGTTGATATGGGTTGAAGAAATATTCCTCCTTGTGAAAAAAGGATGGGAAGAAATACCACTCAGTAGCTTGCTTCTATGGTCTCCCCTGCCCCCTTCTCCTCCCCTCTCTTCTTCTGCTCTTCACTCTGCCTTCCTGTTCTGTGCCTTCGTAATTATTTGCTGACATGGTATTTACTAATTGAGAGTAGTGATGAACTGTGGCAAAGAGGCTAAGGTTGCCTTACACTGTTATTTATTTGTACGCATCTGTGCAAGTGTGCATGTTTGTGCATGTGCAGGTGAATGGGGTGGGGTACAGTGGACATGCACAGGTGTGTTCAGGCCAGAGCTGAACCTCGGCTGTCATTCCTCTGGTGCTGTCCACCTTGGTTCTTGACACAGGGCCTCCCACTGGCCTGGCATTAAGTTAGGGACTCACCCTGTCTCCCTTCCCCTTGCTAGAAACACAGGCAGCACACCAATATGCCTGGCTTTTTCATGTAGACACAGAGGATGAAACTCAGATCCCCAAGCTTGTCCACAAATGCTGTATCATTGAGTGCGTAATCTCCTCTGCTCTGAGTTATTTAGTTTTTAAAAGACTCTTTTTAGAACAAATTTAGGTTCATAGTAAAACTGAGAGAAAGGAGTACAGATTGCTCATATACCCCACTCCTGTATGGCACTGTCTCTTCTATCATCATGATACCTTTGTTAACTGTGGTACTTCTATGCAGCAGAATCTGTCCAGCATTAAAGGAAATGAGCTATCAAGCCATGAAAAGGAAAAAGATTACAATGCATATTAATAGGTGAGAAAAGGGGGGTACACCCTGTATGTGTCCATCTACAGGGCCATTCTGAAAAAGGCAAAGTTGTGCAGATATTGAAAAGATTGTCTGCCGGTGGC
This sequence comes from Microtus ochrogaster, assembly GCF_000317375.1. NCBI lineage: Eukaryota > Metazoa > Chordata > Mammalia > Rodentia > Cricetidae > Microtus > Microtus ochrogaster. The sequence continues at coordinate 65,878,794 of NC_022014.1, forward strand.
TAAGGAGAGACAGGGTGGGGGCTGAACAAATGGGCCACAGAGATATTTAAGGCAAAAGATACTTTACATGATACTATCAAGGAGAAATCACAGGCCATACAATGGTAAGAATAACCCTAATATAAAGGATGGAATCTGAATGGCCATGGGGTAACAAAGTAAGGCTATCAGATTGTAATGAAGGTATCATAGTACCTGCTTAAAGGGTTGCTTTTAAGTTTTACAGACAGTGATTCAAGTTATGAAAATCTACATGCAGGTCTTTGTGTAGATCTAAATCCTCAACTTTGGGTGAATTCCAAGGAGTGAGACTTAGTTATATGGTATAGAGATGTTTAGTTTTGCCAGAAACCCCCAAATTGTCTCCCCAAAAGGCTATATAGCATCCCACATTCCCATCAACGATGCATCAAGAGTTCCAGATGCTCCACTTTCTCTTTAGCATTTGGTATGGTTCATGTCCTGAACTCTGGCCATTTTGAGAGCTGTACAGCAGCTTACTGCTTGTGATTTAACTTGAATGTCCCTAGCAACACATAACAGCCCTGTATGTGTGTGTGTGTGTGTGTGTGTGTGCATGTGTGTGTGTGTCTACAGTGAATGTGTGTGTTCATGTGGGTATGTGCAAAAATGTGGGGCATACACACATATAAGTGTGTACAGAGGACAAAGGTAGATGTTGTTCTGGGGATCTGAACTCATGTCTTCATGATTATGTGGCAAGCCCTTCACCTACTGAGCCATCTTCACAGCCCCGTATCTCAATTTTCTAATGTGTGGTTCCCTGGTAGCATACGATGTGCAGCCTCAGAGGCTATTTGTGACCAGCACATCTATCTTCTTTGATGAGGTGAGGTGCCTCTTTAAGGTCTGTGGTCCATTTCTAAGTTGGGTTCTTTCTTCCTTATGGCAGAGTTGGAAGAATCTATTGTAGTCCACATCTGCAGTGCATTGTATAATGCCTTGGGCCCTATCCTCTTCTGGGTGGATGGTTTTTCTGAAGCCGATGGAATCTAGGGATGTCATTTCCTGTGACATGGCCTTGTGTTTTTTTCTCCCTTCTTCCACAAAATCACCTTAGAATTTTACTCTAACACATGGCTCCCATAGATCATCCTGGATCATGTTGGAAGCAGAAAGCTATTGGGAGCACTGACTGATGTCTGGTAGCTCTGTGACCTTGGATGAGTCACTTAACCTCTCCCAAACTGTAAAATGGGATAATGACACAGATCGTTCCTGACGCACAGGGCGGTGGAGGATCAAACATGATAATATATGTGACAGGCTTTTTATAAGCTCCATAATGCTACTCAGATGTGAAGGATTATTATTTTTATATGCTCAAGAAGGTTGGCACGGCTGCTGTCCCAGGTGACTAAAAAGCATATGTGATTTTATTTGCCCCAATAATTTGATTCTTATTAGTACTTGTCCAGTATACTACATGGGCGTGCACAAGGCACAAAACATTTATTCTTATTTGGCTACAGTAACTATGGCCCCTCTCACCAAACTCACCCTTGTAAAAACAAGTGAGACTCGTAAAACAAAACAAAGGCAAAAGAAAAGGAGGAAATGGAGGGCGGCACTATTCGTGAGCTGTGTCCTCAGAAAGGCTCACCTGCCACTCTGCAAATGGTTTGCATTTGATGATGGACAGCAGATTCTGCTGACCAAATGACCCCCAAGACACATGGGTCTATTGATCTTTTGCCTCTCTTTCTTTCTTTCCCTTTAATTTTCCCCGTGGTTTCCTAACCCTCCACTTTAGGAGGTAAACACAATTCTGGCAGAGTCCTGGTCTAATTTAGTTTATTAGGGCTTTTACTACAAGTTTTTAAGCACTCTCTGATTTTCAAAAACACATTAAAATGGCCATGGCCAATCTTGTAGATTGGTACAAGTCCACGTTTTCCAAATGGCTTAATAGTCTGCAACTTGCGCCAGACAGAGAGTGAGCTCCCCCTTCATTTTTCCCACCACTGTGAGGCTGGACATTGTGCTTCTGCTCCAGGGTGGAGGGGGGAGACATTTGCTTCTTCCCCCATGATGCTCTCCTCCCTAGAATTTCCTCCTACCATCTCATAGGCTCCACTGTCCTGAAGGGCACATTAAGTCCCCAAAGGATGTCTTTGTGGACCATTTCTGGAATCCGGACATGCCCCAGCCCATTCTTGAAAAGTGGAGCTGTAGGGATGCTTTTCTAGACAAAATTTGGTATTTTGGGTGAGGGGTTGTAAAGTCTGTGGAGATTCTGTCTAGTGGCAAGACAGAATTCAAATAAAATTGAGATTTATGTTGCTGAATCTTTTCCTTTTGTTCGTTTTTTTCCCCAATCATTGAAGATAAACTCAGCAAAAATTTATATAGAACAAAATGTATGAATGGGTAAATATTTGAGCACTTTCTACTGTCAGGTTATAAACTTAACCGTAGACTCACATTTTATTAGAGGGAAATTACACATAGACATAGGTACACACAAGCGTGCGCGTGTGCGCACAGAGAGAGAGAGAGAGGGAGGGAGGGAGAGAGGGAGGAAGGGAGGGAGAGAGAGAGAGAGAGAGAGAGAGAGAGAGAGAGAGAGAAGGACAGAGGGATAGAGGGAGGGACACAACAACACACAGAGATACAAAATACACACAGACACAACATATACAGACACACACAGACTTGTTCCCCCATACATACTGTGTATCACTCTAGGGTAACAAATGGATTAGAATTTTGGTCACATTTCTAGGTGGCAGAAAGGAACTATGGAGAAGGATATTGATAGAGACTTGTGAAAAATCAAGGTGATTCTTACCCCCCTCCAAAAAAAAAAAAAGCAGCCAAAGAACTCTTCTCCACAAACACTGTGTCTGAGATGCAGGCTCCGTTGCTGATGTGAAGACTGCTATTGTTTTTTAACCTGTCAGAGCATCATTCTTTGCCTGGTGCCCCACAGAGCTAGCACAGCTCTCTAGACTCTTGCTCGGGACCCGACTGAGTTCTTTTCTGAGTGGTGACCTGACCCTGGACAAGTCACTTTGTTTCTAAAATAAGACAAAGATGACACACAAGATTTGCTGGCTTTCAGGGATGATGTGAAGATCAGATGGGATAGTGAGAGTTATGCCTCAGATGCAGATATTTGAAATTTTCTAAAATAATTTCTAAGAGCCAGAGGGGACGCCATCTTTGAGTAATTATAGCTTCATGTACACGGAAGTCATTTTTGAACAGTAAAGAAAAAGCTAGTTCTTACATATGTTCTTTTACGTAGATATGTGAATGCAGATAAATTCACGCACGTATGAGTGCATGGCAGAAATATGCACATGCGTATATCTGCTTGTTTACTGTTTGTTTTAAAAGGATGACAATGCCCATGAGAAAGCAGTGGGCAGGCTGAGGTCTGAGTGCTAAGAGGCTCCATTGCATGGGCTGCAGCTGTAAGGAGTACTTAGGAATGAATTCAGGAATTCGTCTTTGGAAGCCAAGCTTAACTTCCAGAACCTTCATTTGTCAGTGAGCCTCCATTTGTTGCAGAGACTCCATTTGTTGATATATCACCTCCACTAAACCATTTCACCTCTCTGAGCTTAATTCATCATCTATGAAATAGAAAGGACCAGTGTCTGCCTCACAAAGTGTGTGTGTGTGTGTGTGTGTGTGTGTGTGCGATTTATATATATAATGTGTGCGAATGTATAATTGTAAAAATTCTATTTTGGGAACTGGGGAGATGGTTCAATCATCTTACTGTCTAAACATGAAGACCTAAATTCAGATCTTGGCACTCACATAAAAGCTGGTTACAGCAATGGGGAGGTAGAAACAGGCAGATACCTGGGGCTTGTGGCTAGGCAGTCTAACCAAACTCTTAAGCCCCAGGTTTACCGAGAGATCGTGTCTCAAAAAATAAAGTGGAGAGTGACTGAGGAAAAGCTCTGTCCATGCCCTCTGGCTCCTCACTGATGCGCACACACTACATATACCTGCTCATGCACACACAGATACACAACATATACCACACACACACACACACACACACACACACACACACACACACACACACACACACAAACAGCACTAAGGCACCACGCAGGAGGGACTCAAAATACCCCAGATAAAAAGACATTCACCTAGGAAAGACGAGACTTCTAGGCTGTGTTACGCACGTGTCAGACAGAACCGACACTCTTGTTCTAATAACAAACAGCATCACTCATTCCCTAGACTCAAACAGCCAACCGGACCCCGGGGAAAGGTGTGTATAATGTTAGCCACTTGAAATAGAAACTGTCTTTGAAAGCTGCTCAATAAAGAGCCCTTAATGCGCCACGCGGAACGCAGGGCCACGTGGTTTGTAGTTAATGAACCTAGAAGCCGAGGCCAGTAGTGTGGCTTTCAGGGCGGTGCTCCTTCCTTGATGCCATGAGGTAAATTAACATCACGTCTTCTGTCGTGAAACTTTCAATAAAGGACTGATTATAAAGGCATTAAGCCTTTTGGTAATTATGGCTATAAATATAGATAGATAACCAAGTCATTTTGAGCACTAAAATCAATTTTACTGTTTATGTGCTCACCCCGCTATATATTTAGCTGTTGACTTTTAACTAGAGACATAAGCAGCTGGTGAAAAATACCCTTAGAAATACTAATTATGTTGTCATGGGGAATGCCAATAAATGTTGCCCTGAGGAGGCTTAATCAGGATTGAACACACTATAATTGTTTTACCCACTAAAACGCTATATGTGGGGAGAACCTATGATTTCATCTCATAAATCCAAGGCTAAACAGTTTCCTCTGGCTATTTTAATGGTGTCATCCCTATGGGCCCGGAGTTCCATTTGAGTGCTTAGCTGCACGTGCGGGCTTGGGGCTCAGTAAAGCCATTCATTCTGCATCACAAGTTGCAAAGTGGATTCTATGAAGAGCTATAAATGGACTCAACAGAGCAGCCTACCTGGATCCTCTGACATTACCAAAAGCAGAGAGGATGAGTGCAGGCAGGGGTGGGGGACAAAGTACAAAGCACCCCATTTGGAATGCCTTCTGAGACGGTCCCTCTTCTGATTGCACATCAGAGAGAGGAAGTGAATCTAATGACTCTGTCCCCCTAAAAAATGTGTTGTCATGAACTAGCAGAGTGATAGCACTCTTTTCTTCGGGAGATCAAACAAAGGAGAAAGAGAGGCCCAAAGACTTCCTACCCGAACCACATATGATGATGGTACATGCCTGTGATCCCAATGCACAGGCTGAAGATTCCAGCTGGAGGCTAGCCTGGGCTACACAGAAAGATCCTGTCTTCCAAAAACCAGTTGTCTACAGTTCTCTTTGTATACCTACATTTCCCCAGTAACTATTAGGGTACGTGGAACTCCTTTGGTCACTCATCAAGCCATACATAAACTCAGTTGGTTGTGACAGAACCCCCTCCCCCAACAAATGCTTCTTTTGATTTGAAGGAAAGTTGCTGCCATCTTGGGAGAAGAAAGGTAGGAATGTTTATCAAACACGTCAAACCCACGGTCTTTCCTTGGTCAGGCCCTTCACCTGTGACACTGAAAGATGTTATATATCAAGCTCTAGCCAGAGAACATCAAGTTAACAAAAATAAATAAATAAAAATAAAAATGGTATCTTTGTCATGTATTTGTATGTGTATGACTCATGTTTGAGTCCTCAATTTTGCTCCACCAATCTATAAATCCTTACAGATACTAAAAACCTAGTCAATTACCCAGGCTCATAAGATCACAGATCTTAGAGGAGACCCTCACAGAAAACCACAATTGGTTATAGTTCAGAGATCAACTGATCATGCCGAGATTCGCCATAATAGAAACATCTATAATACAACTCTTGTACCTAAGGCTCAGGGAACATTGCAGAAGAGGGGGCTGAAAGATGATAATAGCCAGAGGTCCAGGAAGTAAGAGTATGTCTACTAGAAGTGAAGGGGAGGCAGCATCCATGATACCTCAACATCATGACTGCCAAAGCAAAAGCTGAACAACAACGCCAATAGACATTCTGATTCGGAAAGAAGAAATTTCAGGGCCTCAGTAGCAATGGTAGAACGGTGGGGAGGTTGTTTCCCCTCTAGACATCGCTTTATAGGTAATTAATGATTGATTAGGGAGGAAGGAAAATTAGTTTCTCCCAGGGATGAGATCTCTAGTTGGTTATCCAATACAAAGTGGTCAATCATGAAAACCAAACAGGCTCAATGGGTTACATTCATGTATCTATGTTCAGACATATGTAAATATATATGTAACAATAATAAACAAAGAAGAAAAGGCCATCAATTTGAGAGGGAGTGAGATAGGGACCTTAGAAGGGGGAGGGTACACGGGTTGGAGGGATCTAAGAAAATGAGGTCTAAGGAAGAGGGAAAGTGATGTACTGAATTTTAATTAAAAGTTTTAAAAATTGTAAACTATTCCAGTCCAGTCCAGATTGAAACACAATCTGAGATCTCTGCATTTTAAGGTCATGAAACCCTCTGTGCTTTAAGTAAAATTTATGATTTTGGATTGGGGCCACACTCTTAGCACATTTGGCCTGACCCCACATACTTCTAGCTCAGGAAAAAAGAAAAAGAAAACCATTCTTCATTACTATGAAAACCTTTTGTTATATATATATATATATCATCATCTGAATTCTATGTAGTTTTTAAATTAATTTCTATATTCAAAACAACGGGAAGTTCAAAAGATTCTAACAGTTTTACAATTATATATGCAATTACATATATACATTTATATCATACAATTATAACATAATTTTGCCATTACTATATCACATTGCTGTCCACAAAACTCATCTTTAAGGACTGTGCAATCCAGTCACAAATAATGAATGAATAAAAGAAATGACTAGAGTTGCAAAGCATTCTGGGGTTGCTTTGAGTAAGACTACGATTTGTGTGAGTGTGTGTGTGTGTGAAAAGCATTCATAGCTCTTTTGGGCTGCATACAGCCTGTGGGCTGCAGGCTGGACACGCCTGAAATTCTACACTTCATGGACCTCCCTCTGAGGACAGAAATCCCACTCTGCCTCGGTGACCCAGGCCACCCTAGAGTCTGTTGGGAGAATTCCCAGAGAACTTGAAGCACCCTCTTAAAAATATTTCAAGTAATTTCCAGAGGACTTTAATACCTACCTATGAAATCACCTCTACTTTTGAGATTTTCCTAGTGAATCATCGAGTCTGGGTCTAGGCTAGCACTCTGTTTATTCAGGTACCCAGGGGCTAAAAATGTTCAGCAACCAATAATGCTTGAGCCTGCCAGTTACTTACACTGCTGGTGTTCCATGTCTAATAATACTGAACACCACAGAAGTGGAGAACTCAGTCAGAACTCAAGTTAATGTCCTCAAAGTAATAAATTTATATTACATTTTTGAAGATGCCCAGTTGACAGGCGTCCCCTGGAAAAACGCACAATTTATGGATCATCCAGGGTGGGCCCTATGCTGGGCTGGGTGGTTATGGCTTTATCTGGTTTTAGCCACACCCATTTTTCTGAGTCTTTGGAGATGCCTACATCAGCCTTCAGGGCTTTTGGGGGTTGCTTGCAGCAAAGTGGTCGGGGACTTGCAAGAGAAGGGTGAATGTCACCTCCCCTTGGGACCAATAATCAGCTGATTTTAAAGGTTAGTTCCATTACCACACAGGGACAAGAAGTGCGGGGGGAATTCTCCAGCAGTCGTTCTGCCCTTATGATCAACCCCATTGTGGCTTTCCTTCAGGGATCATAAAGCCCTTGTAGAAATTATGAGCCTTGCTAGAAAATGCTGGGAGTAACATACATCAGTGATATGCTAAAGAAAAATTCCCGGGATCTCAAAAACAAAAATAGAACATACAAAAGCAAAACAAAAACAAAAATGGCCCTGGAAGCTACCGTAAATAAAGTAAAATAAAGCCTCTGGTTCAAATAGCGTAGTTTTACACCTTTATTCCTATGGCTACAAAGATTATGGGCTTTAGCTTATACGATGCAAGCTTTCTCAAACAAACGCTATAGTGGTTATTTATTTTGAGTCTCTTCCTGATTCAGTCTAGCCAGAATGATGGTGTCTCTTTTTTGTTGACGTACACAGTAGCTCAAAGCAGTAGATTTGCTATCGGTGGGCTATGAAAACCTCCCTTGAAACTTTTTACAGAATCGATGGACCACGAATCTCCAGGCTGCTTTTGGTGCTTGACTCTGTGCAAGGCTAAGGTGAGACAGTGCTCCATCTCATACCTAACAACCATGGAACCCTGGGAATTCACGCCCATGCTGGAAAACCAAAACGCCATCTGTGTTGTTGAGTGGCAGCCGGCAGCATTCACACAGAGGCCTGCTACTAATTCTCCTTGAGCAGAGGCCTCATCAGGCGTAGCCCTGCCATACAGCTCAGGAGGAGCAGTCCGTGGACAGATGGGGACTCTCCTTGGAAAACCCAACAGCTGCTGAATGAATCTGTACTTAGCTCCTCTGTCCATCAGTGGGGGGACATTGTCACTCATGGCAGAGTGGTCATTCTAGTCATGACCAGGGGCATGATCACTTTTGACAATCCAGAAGGCAATGGTGGCTCACAGCCCCAAACAGATCCGGTCTGCTTCCTTTTCATCACCTGCATAGTTGTTTTCTCAAGCAGTAGCTGGGTGGAGACAGCAGTATTTAGGGGACTGTCGCACATTCTGACCTGGCCAGGAGCTCCTGTGTCCCGAAAGAGCCCATACTTCAAATGATACAATCTTTTCTCCCACAATAATTACGTAATGGTTACCCTACTTGTAATGTAGGTAGAATACAAAACATGGGCTATGTGCACACATCTTCTGGCTCTTTCTTCTGCTTTGGTGTTTGCTTCCATAACTTCTCCTTTAGGGGATTATTTCCTGTATATACAGCCGTGGTGTGGTTCCACCGTTCATTCACATACAGGTGAGGGACAGCATCTAGGCACTTAGGTCTGATTTCCCCCTCTCATCGAACTTCTTTTGAGGCCAATCACATTCAAAACACAGGGTGAGGCACTGCCCTGACAAAGCAACCACAAGGAATGGCGAGAGAACTCTGCTTTGCTATAAATGGAATTCCCTTAACTCCTTGTGCATGCCAACCAGGAACCGACATAGCATATCACACACACCCTGATCCCATGCGTTCCCAAGCTCATATCCATCAAATCTAAACTTTAAACTTGAGTAGTAAATACATCTGTCTCACAAAGTCCAAAGTATTTATTACAGGGATCACCCACTTCAGGAATTTAAACAATGTTCAGACCAAGGAAAAAATTCTCTACCAGGGTATGAAAAAAAAAATCAATTTGAATTCGAAAGTCATGAAAAGCTTTGCTTGTTTCTGCCCCTCCTGCCTTCGCCCCTCCCACTCCCTCTTTCTACCACCCAGTAATAGGCTATTAATTCCAGCCACCCCTAGCTGTCTGAGGTGTAGTATGTGAGCTGTGGCTACATCCATCTGAGCCGTGTGTCTGGTTATTTTAAGCACTCCTGTTAGCAGAAAGAAAGGCTGGTTTGTCCACCCCCTTGCCCACTCTAGCTGAGATAGTCACTGGTTGATACCTGAATCGCAAGGGGTTGGAAACCTCTAGAGCTGGGACAGAAGGCCGGGCACAGCAGTCTCCAGCAACAGAGGGGGCGGGTTTGGAGCAGGAGGAACGTACCCTGGAAAGGGAGGTGGTGATCTGGGTGGCCACACTGGCTCTCACTTCATGAGCTGAGTCACTTGTCCTTGTGGGGGACCCGCAGGGGAGCTCCAATATTGTCTTGGGAATACCCCAAACAGTGCCAACCAATATTCACGTTAGCCACAGAGTCATTATCTATGATATCACGGTGTTTTGGTGGGGACTTAAGAGACAAGTAGCTATGTGGAAAAAGTGTCTACACACACACACACACACACACACACACACACACACACACACACGATTCTTTTCCCTCTCACTTTTCTCTTTGGGGGTAATGGGTTAATCTTTGTCAACTTCTAGACTGTAAAATGGAAGCACCAAAGGGTCCCTCCTCACTTGGAGGACGTGTTTTCATATCTTGCTGTGTTTATAGCTAAAATTGTGCCAACACTATGAGCCTCCGCTTTATCTTTAGAGAGTAACAGAGAAAGAAGGGAATCTGTGTCCAAGTGCCGGTGAATTCACATGTAGATAGAGATTTCTTCCCACTATTCTTCAATTAGAAGGTGAGTGGGCTGATTAGGGCACAAGGAAAGAAATTGTAAGATGGAGAAATAAGATCTCCCTCCCACTGAATGGCATTAAAGGAGGCTCTCTTGAGAGAGCATGTTTGACGATTCCTTTTGACTGGAGTTGAGCCCCCTCCCTCCCAGGCCCTGCCAATTACCCAGGGTGGAGTTTGGCTTTCAAACTCTGACCTCCAGTCGGCAGAGGAGAAAGATGAAGGTGGGAGGGGATACAATTAGGGAAGGAATCTTGGTTCATTGTTCATCTTCATTCTTCTGACTTGAGAGCAAATGACTGAGTATGAGATGCGGTGGGCAGTTAAGCATCCCCAGAGCCTTGTTTGGGCAAAACGCTAACCAAGAGCTGTAACTCTTGGGCTCTAATTATAGGATCCTTAACAGGCACCAACAGCTGATCCACAGGGCAGGAAGCGGCCACAAATCCTAGTGAGGCTGAGGTGAGGAAAGGTCACCCCGAGGGCAAAGGGGGGGCTCACAAGGAAGGGCAATGCACAGTGTATCAGGTCTAGCCAAAGACGCTACAATGTGCTACAAAGATCACTGTGGCATGAATTATAAAACCCAGAGACAGATATTGAGCTTCAAGCTGAAAGATCAGAGAAGCAAAGCAGCCGGCCTCTAGAGAGCTTTTACCTCTACCGAATCTTCAGACTGAAAAGAGCGAGTTTCTGTCTCATCCTGCCTTATATTCCTCTCTAGGGCTGGGATTAAAGGCATGCGCCACCAGTGCCTGGTCTCTATGGCTTACTAGTGTGGCTGGTGGGATTAAAGGGATGTGCCACCCACCACTGCCTGGCTTGTATGGCTGACTAGTGTGGCTAGATTTGCCCTCTGATCTTCAGGCAAGCTTTGTTAAAACACACATTAACAAAAAAAAAAAAAAAAGATTATAGGTTTAGTTCTAGTCAAAGATGCTACAGTTTGCTACAAAGATCACAGGTTTAGGATCTCTGGAAGCCAACCTCAACTCCTGCTCCCCTGGAATGTGGAGGCTCTACCCATTCACTAGGGATCACAAGTAACTTGGGTTCCCATGTGCCCTGGCTGGGCTAACAGAAATCTCTCTAGCAAAGTATATTCAGAGACTCAAAGGGACTCAAACCCTGAATGCCTTCTAGTAAAGGTAACTCCATGGCATCTGACTCTCTGGTCAGCCCAATAAAAGGCCACAGAAAGGCAAAGAGACAGAGACGATTGCTCCCCGCCCCCGGTAAAGGACTGCCATCCCATTTCCCAGACGCCGATGAATCACCTACAGTGTCTGCATGACCTGAGGATTCTCAGAAGGTAGCAACACAGCCGACAGGGTAAATGCAGAGGAAGCTGCCTGGAAGCTTGGACCCAGCAGCCTTCTACACTAGTGAGGAAGGAATGCTCAAGGCAGGAGAAGGAGATGGGCAGTCATGTGATCCCTGCTGTGGTCCCAGCCAGCAAATTTTCACCTTCCCCAGGGGATGCTCACACACTCATCAAATATTGATTAGGTCCTTCCAGGGTGCCAGACATTGTTCTTAGCTCTGGAGAGATACTAGTGAGCAAAACAGATGCAAACTCTGGCCCTGGAACTGACATTCGTGGGGGGGGGGGGGGGCTGGAGGCGGGGGACTAGTGAAGTTCACAGAGGTGGAAAGTGCGGAGTTCTACAGAGAATTAGAAAGGAGCTGACATGTGGATTTATCAGATTAATTAGGTCGGTAGGAAGAGGAAGAGAGGACTTATGATAGAATATTCGAACAAAGGCTTCCTCACAGTGAAGTAGTCAGCCATGTCATCTGGGGAAATGCATTCTGGATACAGAGAATAGGTAGAGGCCAGTAGTCATTGAAGACATATATGAGTGAGTGACCTCCAGTGGGGACACCAGAGCCTAGAGCCCTGGAGACAGCTGAAAGTGAGAACCAAGAACACAGGAGGGCAGACCGCTAGACACAATGGAGTCACCAGGCTAGACAAAGCCATGAGAAGTTACTAGCCCGTCCTGGTGAGGTGGAGGCCTAAGGATTTGGTTGAGTGTAAGTTAGAGGCTGGTGAACGAGTGAGGAATCCCGTTGCGTGTGTAAGTGACAGCTCACTTGCATCTGCCCTGTAGAACCTCTTGTCCCTACGATGGTGTCTGAAGAGTGCCGGGAGTGTCATGTGTGGAGCAGACTGCAAATGCCACAAGCTCCCCACGGAAGGGAAGGACTTGTCTGTCACTCTCTAGTGAGAAGGGGCCGTGGAGAGAAAGAAGACTCTTGATGAGTTCTCCGCAAGTGCCTGATAGACTTGCCAGGGGAAGGGAGCCCATTTCAGCCCGTGTGTTCGTGTTCTGACTCCCACTTTCTCTACCCTTCCCTTCTTTCTAATTGTGGGCTTTGGCTCTGGATGTTTGGGTGGCATCTCCCATTTCTATCCTACCCTTGGCTTCTCACTCTGATCTCTCAGCGTTGACCTTGATGACCTCTACAGCCCTGCCGTTGCTGTCCTGCTCAGCTCCTCGCTGGTTTACAGCTTCCTGGTTCCAAGCTGATGGAAACGATTCCTCCTAGCATAGGTTTGATGCTTCATCCAATGTGTGTCTGGTGTGATCAAAAATCATATAAGATACACAACTGGAACAATGGCCTTATATTGTTTTAATAAAACACTGATTGTCCAGTAGCCAGGCAGGAAGTATAGGCAGGGCAACCAAGCAGGAAGCAGAGGCGGGGAGATGAGAACAGGAGAATTATGGGAAGAGGAAAGGGTCAGTCTGCAGTCACAGAGGAAGCAAGATGAGAATGCCTCACTAATAAAAGGTACCAAGCCACATGACTAACATAGGCAAGAATAATGGGCTGATTTAAGATGTAAGAATTACTTTATAAGAAGCCTGAGCTAATAGGCCAATATTATTTTATAATTAGTGTATTTTTATGATTAGTATAGCCCTCTGTGTGTTCCTTTGGAACTGAATGGCTGCGGGACCAGGTGAGACAGAAACTTCTGTCAACACATCCACTCAAACAGGGTGGGCAGAGCTAGGCTTTGGGAGAATGGTAAGTCTCTGATCCCCCTAAACCCTGGTGGTTCCTGCTTATCCCAAACACCCAACCTTATGGTCTTCTATAATGATTTCTCTAAAGAGTAAATAAACATACAACTGATCAGGATATTAGTTTCGGTTAGGGTGTTTTCAGATAAAAATGGTAGAAAGTCTCAAGTTAAATTTATTTAAAAAATAAGCTGGCATGAATTAAAATGTATTTATATTTCTTATCCCGTACAAAATTCAACTCCAAAGTGACAAAGGATCTCAGCCTATGGCCTGATACTTGAATATGACTGAGAAGAAAGGAGAGAATATGCTTGCATTCATTGGCACAGGAAAGGGATTTCTTAAACAGGACCCAGATAGTATAGGCATTAAGACCAACAATTAATTAATAGGAGGAGCTCATCGCATTAAAAAGTTTCTGCACAGCAAAAGACACCAACAAACAAAGATGCAGCCTACAGAACGAGGGGAAAGAACTCTGTGAATTATACGTCTGACAGAAGTTTCATATCTAGAACATACTAATGACTAAAAAAGGAAACTGAGCATCAAGAAAACAAATGACCCAATTAAAATGGAGCATGGCACTAAACAGAGAGTTTTCGAAAGATGAAACACAAATGGCTAAGAAACACTTTAAAAATGGTCGATATCCTTAGCTATCAGGGAAATGCAAATTAAAACTGATTTGAGATCTCTCATCACAGAATAGCCAAAATTAATAATACAAATGATACTAGATGGTGACAAAGATATGGAGAAATGAAACATATTCATTCCTGGTGGGAGAATGAACTGATACAGCCACAGTGAGGGGGTTCTTCAGAAGGGTGAAAATAAATCTACCACAATATCCAGCTATACCACACTTGGACATCTTTCCAAAGAGCTCTTCATCTTACCACGGAGACACTTGCTTATTTATGTTCACTGTGGTTCTATTCATAATAGGCAGAAATTAGAAATTGCCTAGATACCCACCAACTGAAGAATGGATAATGAAAATGCACATCTATACAATAGAATATTATTCATAAATAATAAATGAGATTGTGATATATGCAGGTAAATGGAGGGAGCTTGAGGCATTCTGGATGAGGTAAACAGAGGTCCAGTAAGACAAATGTTGCATGTTTCTCTCCCATGTGGATGCTAACATTTATGCTTTATGTGTATTTTACCTACAGTACCCACAGAGGTTAGGTAACTAGTGAGGGACCAGAGGGAGGAGACATGAAATATAATGTGACCAATGGATAAATGAGAAATTAAAACAGAGGAACTAAATGGAATGGGGGTGGGAAGGCAAGGAAGGGGAGAGAATATGGGGAATGATAGCAAACGCTAAAGATCTTTTGAAAAATGATATGAAACCTAATACTGTAGAAGCCTCCTTAAATATATACGCACATAAATGAATTTAAATAGAGATACCATATAATGTGGGCAATACCTTAACTGTGGAATATTCCTTTATATGATGTGAATGCATGTCACTGTGATTATTTTAATAAACAAGCTGACTGGCCAGTAGTTGAACAGGATAAGGTTAGACAGAAGAGCCAAACTGAGAATGCTGGAAAGAAGAGGGTGGAGTCAAGAGTCTTGAGCAGTTGCAGAGAGAAACAAGATGGACATGCCATATTGAGAAAGGTACCAAACCACATTGCAAAGTATAGATAAGAAATGTGGTTTAATTTAAATGTAAGAATTAGCTAGTAATAAGCCTGAGCTATTGGCCCAGCATGTATAATTCATACTAAGTCTCCACATAGGTTATTTGGAAACTGGTGGGTGGGAAATGAAAGTCCAGCTACAAATGGCACCCAGACAGTCAGCATCTACATCCAAGTAAAACCTGAGAGAACTTGGGAAAGATTTATAGATGCACAAAAATATAGCCAGAAGCAACTTCCTAGTCTTGTGTCTCTCATGATGTAGAGATACATCTCTCAGTGGCTGCCTGCAGACTTGAGCCATCAGCCTGAGCCCTGCCAACACATCATCAGCTAAGCCACTGGGTGGATTCCTGCATTTTCTAATGTGGGTCATGGGACAAAGGGGCACCTCCTGGCAGCTTCCTGCAGGAGGGGCCAGCCACCATGCACTACAACCATATACACCAACCTAAGCTACTCTGGCAGCAGATGATAATGCCAGTTTAAGATTCATTTCATGTGATCAGAAAGCAATAGAGATGCTCGGGACAAACAGATCCAGACAGAAACAAGCCTCTGAATGGTCACAGTGTTTTAAAAATATACATAGGAGAGAGAAGAGGAAGAGTACATGCAGTTGTAGATTTAAAACAAATACAATTTTAAAATAATGAAGTCTCTGCCTCACCCTAGATTGGTATGCAGCAGAGTTTGAGTCCCAGGCCACCCAACCATAGGAACCAGAGTACTTCCCCCCTTTCCATCCTCTGTGTGTGTGTGTGTGTGTGTGTGTGTGTGTGTGTGTGA
>NC_022014.1:65894627-65925311 GCF_000317375.1 Microtus ochrogaster
AGAGAGAGAGAGAGAGAGAGAGAGAGAGAGAGGGAGGGAGAGAGAGAGAGAGAGAGTCTCTCTTGTTCTTTCACTCTCTGGCAAAAGTGATAATGCACATTCTTCTCTTGTCTAGTAGGGTGCAAACTGGGGCATATGTTTATGACTCAGGTTCTTTCCCCATTATCTTGCTGCAATGGGGGTCAGGAGAATCTCACAGTGGCTGTAGTGCAAAAGGAGAGAAGGAAAAACCTCGTGTGGAACCAATACCACCATCATGCAAACACCGTGCCTTATAATAATAATGAAGTATATTTATCAACAAGTTCTGTGTAGTCTGAAACTGTGAAAGACTAAAACAAACTAAAAAAATAACCAACTAAACAATAAACACCAAGGAAAAACAAAGAAAATATTTGTGGTGCCTTATATAGAGTCTAGAAAGGACAATTACCCCCAAATATTAGCCTAATTTGTAATTGACTAGTTTGTCTCAACAAACTAAAAAAAAATACATTCCCTTTATAGGGGTGGCACCACTCATAGTGGGCTAAGCCCTCCCATATCAATCAACCATTAGAAAACTGCCACACAAATTGCCCACAATTCAATCAGATGGAGGTTTTCTCATCACATGTGACTCTAGTTCGTGTCAAGTTGTTAAATACTAACCAGCCCATAAATGTATGTTTACCCCATCCCAAGTTCATCAGAAGGAAAGAGGAAAGATGCCAGCTGTTGTTGAAGATCAGTTGTTATATAGAATTCTCCCAAGAGTTCTTTCTACCCTCTAGGTACAGTTGTTCTTAGTAGGCATGTCTACTACTCTTCAATATCTGGTTCACCTGTCTTTCTGACCTAGTCTATGGAAGGTTGCACTTCCCAGGTCCCTTGAGTTTGGGTCTATGACTACCTGACCTAAGTCATTTCCGTTTTTTGCATTTGACTTACAAGATAACCTTTACTCTCCTTCTTCTTCTCCCTGAGCACTGGGATTTTCATTTGTTTCAAATAAGACAGGTACAGAGTGGTAAAGCATCCTTCATTTAATTTGCTCACTAAGATCATGAAGTCATGACATATCAATCTCCGTGCCTGTTTCTTTCTTCCTTCTGTCCAACAAGTAAACTGTTTTTCCTTTAGTTTAGTAGCTTCACCTGAATCTGCTGATGTTTTAGCTCTTATCTGAATCCTATGGGCTGCAGCCAGTACCCTGCTCCACAGGCTGTAGCCTGGCAGAATCTCTGGTCCCACTAGCACTAACTCTGCAGCTGCAGCCACATGTAGTTTTTAAACTAAGTCCCTATCATTCTATTTACCAATAAAGAGTCAGAAGTCAGATGTTGGGGTGAAAATCTGCTAGCTCAGAGAGGCTGATAAGCAAATCTTCCTTTTAGGCCAGCGATCTAGCAAGAGAGTATCTCTCCAGCATAACCAAAACCAACACCAAAACAAAACAAAAGGTGTAACTTCAAGTCCCTCCCTACTCCTTTCTCTGTATCTCTCTATCCATCTTCCTGGATCCTCAGTACTCTCTATGACTAATTCCTGCCAAGTAGTTGCTGGTTCTGCCCCTTAATTCAAGGTTGATTTTATTAACACAGTCTCAGGTTTCACAGTGAGATCAAATATCCCGCAATAGTAGGCATTGATTCTTTCTGCTGTAACAGGCTGCTCTAGCAGCTGGGTAGGCACTGGTGGCTGTCCTGAGTATTAGTGTGATCCAGTGACTTGTCTGGAGGAATCTCAAGAACTGATAGGAAGAACTGGATTAGCACACTGGTTGGAAATGTCAGGTCTTAAGCTAAGAACACCATATATGAAGATAATTAAATACAGGAACTGAAAAGGTCGAAGAAGTGGTAGGAGTTTTTCTTCAAAATATACTTCAACTGAAAAGGAGAAAAAGGCCTCAGACAGAAGAAGTGGAGGGCATGATCACAGGCTGCTTGGTTACTAGGAAAGGTTTCAGTAAAAAGAGTTTTGCATGATGGGTAGGACTTTGATGGGAGACTGTGAAGCTGAGAAATTAGAGGGCATCCCAAGATCTAGAACTGTCCAAACTCACTTGAAGGCAATGCTCAAAACGCTATTTGCTGCAGCGTGGGCTTTGCAGCAGGAGTCGTGGGTGGTAAAAAAAAAAAAAAGACTATAGAATAGTAGGATGTCAGAGAAGGAGGTGAACTCGGATGTTAGCTCCCCAGAGAGACCCAAGGAATTTGATCTAAAGATTAACACTGATCTGCTGGAAGTGGCTTTGGACAGGTTTTGAAGTTTACTGGTTCAAGGCAAAGATCAGTTCCTGGTGGATTTCAAGGGTACTGGAAGAGAGCAGCAGTGCCCGAGCCCCTTCCATCTGCCATCGTTGGTGTTGTGCAGTTACTTCATTCCACATGCAGAGGAATTGAGATCTAGAGAGAAAAAGAGAACAATTCTCCCAGGTTCTAGCCAGCACTAGAACAAAGGCCACCTGCTTTCTCTGTCTCTGCCTTCCCCCTCCAAACTATGAAGCTAGAAAACCTATTGCATTTGGATAGTGGTCACACAGAGAACAAACTTACGCAGTTTTCCTCAGGAAGGTGACCCTGAGGTGGCAGTAACAGCATGCTGCACTGGCCTGTAGAAATCAGAGGTGGGGAGGGTCAGGCAGATTCTAAAGGAGATGTCAGAATCCCATGACAGGACCTGATTGAGGACCGAAGAGGTCACAAGGATGCATGCACATGAATGCAGCAAAGGAGGAAAAATTCTTCATGCAACTGAGGAGCCTCATGCTGCTGTACATAAACAAGATCAATTTGCTGTTCTGGAAAGGGATGTTGAAAAGAACATGCCTCCAAGAAATCACAGAGGAATACCATGTTTAAATAATCTGTATTCTAGGCTAATGTTGCCTGTTTCTTTTAATGCCAAACACTCAGAAGTTACTGGGAAAAAAAGCCCAGCACCCAAATGTTTGGTCTTTCTGATGCCAAGCATCCCCCATGGCTGGTGCAGAGGCACAACAGGAGATGTTGTGCTGACCACTGACACGTCATTCTATAGATTTCGCCGGAACTCTGAGAAACTTGGGGGTGTAGGACACGTTAACTCAGGCAAGACTGAACTTCAATCCTTTTGGACATTCACTTCCTGGACAAGGAGATGAAAGAGGAAATGATTTAGCTCACTCAAATCAAGTTCTACTTACGATGGCAAACGGTCTAAATAATAGCAGTCTTGGGTAATAGAGACAAGTCTATACAATGCCAATTAGCGTGGCAGGTGTTGCTGACTATCTGGGTACCTGGAAGTGAGTTCCTAAATCATAAGTTACAGGGTCTGAGTAAATACTTGCCATGCAAGAGAGGGGACCTGAGTTCAAATCCTCAGAATCCATGCTAGTAGTGGCTGTGTACATATATAGGTCTGTGCTTCTATGGTGGACAGGAGAGACCTGGAGGCGACTGGGTTATGTAGTGGCAAGCAATGGAGATATTTTCTCAAATAAGATGGAAAGTAAGGACTGATACCGAGATTGTCCTCTGACCTCCACACGCATGGCAGTATTCACACACATGGACATCATGTATGCATGGACATGTGCACACATACACACGCATGGCAGTATTCACACACATGGACATCATGCATGCATAGACATGTGCACACATACACACACACATGCACACCATCTACACAATGCACAACATAAATACATGGGTTCTAAGGCCTGGGCTAGAAAATGATGGCATGGTAAGGACGAGAAAGCACATGACTTTTGTGGGGGAGGGGGATCCCTATCTCATCTTTAAAATGTTTAGTGTATCAAAAGTACATGTGCACACAAAAAGTACATATAAACTTTAATTCCCCAATAGAAATGTTGAACTTAAAATTCACTGATGAAGCTCGTTTCCTTTTGCAGAAACAAGGGAGCTAGCTTTGAACATTCGCTAACTTGCCCAGTGCCACCAACCTTAACAAAGCAGGGAACCAGGAATGAACCTATCGCCTTGGCCTTAAGTCTGATGTAAAGATTTTGGGACACTGTAATATTGAGCACTGGTATGTTTCCATTTCTTTTCAGTGGACTATAATTTTGGCAGTTGTTTTCCGCTGTGGCTTGTGCAATCGTTTCCACTACTGTGTACTTTTAACAGAGAGGACAGGGTTTTACTGAGAAATAAATTGACACATGATCCTGAGAAATGGGCTGAGCTCTGTAACACGAAGCTCCAAGAATAGATGGGAACCATCAACCATTTTCAACTTGAAATCAGTTTGTATGGGGAAGTGCTAGTCTCTATTAAAGGGACGTTGCTGCTTTCAAATGAAGAGGCATTAGAATCCTCAGATGGCTGATGTTTTAAAAGCTAGGTCTTCAATTTTCCTCATCCTATTTGTTTATTTAATCACTCAGATCCATTAAACGTTAACCATGTCCTAGATACGGTACTAAGAGCAGAAGGTTATGATGTGAGACATACAATCCTCACAATCCCCAAGGAGCTCACATCGCAGGTAAAAATAGACAAAACAGCCCGAGAACAGACACCGTGGAGACAAGCAGAGTATTATAGGATAGTCAGGACAAGTATTTGACTGACAACTAAAAGGTAGGGACGAGAGAAGAATTCACAGAGGATCTCTTGTCTAGGCTGAGGCACAAAGTATGATCTGAGGTTATCCGGGGCACAGGATTATGGAGTACAACAAAGGTTTTCCTGGGCTAAGGGAGACCCAGATATAAAGGCTCAGGATGATGGGAAAGCATGGTGAGCAATGCAGCCAGAGCAGAGGAGACAACAAAAGTGGAGATCGGGACAGATGCAGATACTTCTTTTCTGTTGGGTGCACATGGGAAAACTTTTTATGTAAGTGTTGCCCACTGCTGCAGATGGAGATTCATCTAAGCTCCTTAGTTGGGCTTGTGAAAACTAGCATGTGCGCACACACACACACACACACACACACACACACACACACACACACACACACACAGCATGCTAGAGCCATATTCACACATCTGGATTATTTCTCAGTCATGGATTAGACCTGATGTTTTCATTTGTGGTACCCATGTGCTTATTGGATTTGCCTTCTGGGAATGGTGGATCAGTGTTCATGAAGAGAAGAAGTAAGTGATCGCTACTAGTCAGAGCTAGATGGACAAGTCCCCATCAGTGACTGGGTCTCATGACACCCTTGGGACATCTCTCACCTGTCAAAGATCTTGATGGTACAAACTACCTCTCAATTTTAGAAGCAGACTCTTGAGTATTGGCCAATAGATTCCTGCTGTCAAGAACGGCACCTCTCCAAAGAAACACAGGCACGAAGGATAAATCTTAGAGAAAGTGGGCACAGGTCATGGAAGAAGGTGACAGATTAGTGTGCCAAGAACATGTGAGTAACAGCGTCATGAATGACGGGAGCTGGAGGTTTGAAGGGACAAGCTAAACACCCCAGGAGCCAGCCAGGGCTTTCTGCCCCACAGTGTTAGTATTGCCTGTCTCCCATACTGCTCAAGGCTGGACAGCGCTGAGTCTAAACAGTGGCCAGAGTCCAAGAGAAAATCTGTGTGTAGTGGAGGTAATAACGAGTCATTCCTGCTTGGCTCTGCTCTGTCCGAAAAAAGTACCTCTCTGTAAACTTTTATAGGCGAAATTGGCGTCTCAGCTAAAAAGTGGCTCCCACTGCTCATCGTTCAGGCTTTAACTGTGTGTTGGAAAAGGCAGGGAGGAGAGACCACTTTATCTACGCTTGATTAGATCATCCAGCAGCTCTGGAATGCTGAACATCTTGGTGGACTTTCTTGAAGGACTGATTATTCTATCTTTGCCAAAAGTGTTACGGACACAGAGATGCTTGTCAGTCCCAACCTACTTGTGTTTTCAGTGTAAAGTATGGGATAAATTGTGTTCTCTCACCCAAATTCCTCTACTGAAATTCTAATTCTGAATACCCTGGGGTTCAGTATCCCTTGGAGTCCACAGAAGATTTGTTCTAAAACCTTTGTGGGTGCTAAACATTTCTGGATGTCAGGTCTTTTGAATAGAGGGAGTGTTTGCACATGCCCTGTGCCTACTTCCTGTATTCTAGACTAGTTACAATGCTGAATCCAACCCACACAGTGTGCTGATGGGTGCTTTATTATGTTCTTTAGGGACATAACAGGAAAACAGGTCTGTACCCATTCAGCTCAGATACAATTCTTCCCATCCCCATATTTACCATTTGGTTAAATTTGCTTAAATCCACAGATGTGCAACTCAGGAACAACAGAGAGAAAACTACCTAGCTGTACGTGGAGATATAAATGGATTGAAGATAAAAACAATAATAGCAACGCATTCCCAGAACTGAGCAATGAGGGCTCGCTCCCATGTAGATTTGCCTTGCCACTTGGCTCTTGCAGTTCTGTAAGCATGCATGTTTAGCATTTCCAAGGATTCTGAGGTCTGTCATGAATTTTCTATAAATTGTCTTAGCTTAAGTTAGAAAGCCACATTGTCTGCACACTGCAAGGGATTCTTTTTCTACTGAAATCTAAGGGAAAAGATAAACATTTTATTAATTTAAAAATATCTCCCTTGCATAGTTCTCCTTTATTCTTCTTTAAGTCTGCCATTCATCATTCTAGGAGCACATGTCAGGCTGTGTGTTAGATTGGCCTAACTGCACACGGAATGACCAAGTCCACGATTACTGAGAGAATTACTGAATATTTACAAATCAGCATTTTGCGTATTATCAAATTTCATTCAGCAGAGTCTGTGTAAATTTACAACTGAGAGGTCAAATTAAACAAGCAGAAAAGCTATTTAAGCTTAAGACAGTTTTAACCAGCCATGGTAGTACATGTTTCAGTGCTCAGGAGGCAGAGGCAGGAGGATTCCTGCTAGTCTGAGAATACCCTAGCTACAGTGAGTTCTAAGCCAACCAAAGGTATATAATGAGAGTCACCTCAAACTCACTTGATTCTGCCAAATCCTGATGACGTGACCTCAGTAGCATCCGTCTTGCTTACAGCATGTAACACCCCTCCCCCCCTTCGGTCCCACTGGATCCCCACAGCACGTCTCAGTGACAGGCGACCATTGTGATCTTCCTTCCCTCACAGAGAAGGAAGCCAAACCTAAGCAAGAACACCCCAGTAACTTCATGATTCCTAGCAGAACACTGACACATGGACCCCCAAGAATGGTTTCCTCTTTGCTACCATCAACATTTGAGTATGAGAGTCCAAAATTATACCTCCAAACAGTCAAGAACAGCAAGCAAATGTTTCCTTAAGGGTCCAATGGTACTAGAGTCTGTAGTCCATGAGTCTCTGGCCCTGTCTTTCTCAAGGTTAGATTTCTGTTTTACATAGACATTCTGTCTTCACTTTCTTTTTTTTTTTTTTTTTTTTTTTTTTTTGGTTTTTCGAGACAGGGTTTCTCTGTGGCTTTGGAGCCTATCCTGGAACTAGTTCTGTAGACCAGGCTGGTCTCGAACTCACAGAGATCCACCTGCCTCTGCCTCCCAAGTGCTGGGATTAAAGGCGTGTGCCACAACCGCCCGGCCTGTCTTCACTTTCTTAAAAATAAACCGTGAAAACAAAATCTGTGTTCTTTGACACTTTCATACGTGTAGGTAGTGCATTTTAATAATTACTACCTTTATTGCTCTCTCTTATACGCCCTCTCTTTTCCACATGACTCTGCTACTCAAGTTTGTCTCCAACTCCTGTACGTGTGTGTGTGTGTGTGTGTGTGTGTGTGTGTGTGTGTGTGTGTGTGTGTGAGTGTGTGTGACTAATTGAGCCTAATTAGGGTTGTTTGGACGAGCTTGGGTGAGAGGCTACTCACTGTCTTGGTTGCTTTTCGGTAGGTATACGACTGAAGAAAATGACACTCTGTTTCCAGTAGCCATTAACTTCCAGCCAGCCAGCCATTGGGAGGAATAGAGCCTCGTTTGTTCCTTCCCAGCCCGTGATGAGATGTTGACGGGCCACATTTTGTGCAGGTAGCCAGAGCCACATTGAGATGAGTGCAACAGCCATGTCCTGTCCAGGAGACATCCTTTGGTGGCACCCTGTCTTCTCTGCTTCCTCCCTCCCTAAAGCCCCCTCTTCCTCAGTGCTCCCTGAGCCTCAGAAGGCTCAGACCCCTCTTAGTGCCCAGCACTCCACCGCTTATTTCTGGGACTTGGACCACTAATGAACCTCTGCCTAATCACTACCAACATCTATAAAAGGCAAACAAATAAAACCTCTCTTCTGAGGACAGCTTCTCTTTCAAGCATTGCAAACGGCTCATTTCTCAGCCTGGGGTGAGGGGCTTGAGATAGAAGACTACATACTTTGATAGTACCTCCTAGAATTGCAGCAGAAATCAACACGCATCTCCCCTGGAATTCATTGCAATGGGATTTTGATACTTGCTATTACCTGGCTCCCAGATTCATTCGATGTAGGCCAATTGGCAGCTTGCACCTCTTATAAGTTTCCACTAGAGCTCTGTTCCATCTCCCCCACCCCAGTATTTTTTTTTAAATCTATTATGAGCATCAATAATCAAAGTGGCATTTATCAGCCTGGCAAGCTTTAATTTCCCACACGTTCAGTTAGGGGCATCAAGCTTTCCTCAAGTTTCCAGAACAGACACCCGAGTGTTGGGTGAGAGGCCACGGAAGAAAAGAGAAGCCGCTAGCTGTAAGGCGAGCCTGGGCCAGGGGCCGCACTGTTCCTTTGCTAGCTTTCTAGTGACGGGCAAATGTGGAATTTTTTTTTTAATCATTTACCTTTCTCTCTACTGCACCGATTCCTAGGGGAGCGCTCATTTTTTATTCATTCTGAAAGTTTACCATCAATCAACCTCTCAATAGAGCTCGCCAGAAACTTGGACAGACCCTCGTAACAAAATTGCAGAGACAGAGGGCTAATTGATTTCTATAAATAACGTTTAGCTGCAAAGATATGAAAGGTGGTTAGAACCACATGTATTAATCTCCGATTTGCTCCATCTCTGTCTGCAGAGGCTGACTGGACTTGAGCAAAATGCCCCCACCTTGTCGCCCTGCAGACACACTACAGTAGATGAACACCAGGTGGCCCCTCCAATCTCCTCCATGCCCTCCCATCCAGCCCCATATCATCTGACCAAATCTATCAATTACCCTCTGCCTCTACCCCTCCCCCCAAGTTTCTCCCCTATTTTCTATGTCCATTACTGGTAGGGGCCAGTAACACTCAGGAAAGTTGACATTCCCCCCCCCCCCATTTTTAACTGCCCCCTTTCCTGTCCATCAAGGAAAAATACAACCAAACCCCAAATGCAAAAGCATTTAATCATACTATAAAAACCAACAGTGTTTAAGAAAATGGAGTGGGGGGAGATCAAATATTCTGAATTTGGGGAGAACGAGGTCAGAGTTACAGTGTGTCTACTTTGTCACTCCAGTGGATACTCCTGTCACATGATCCAGGATCATTCCATATTTTCTACTGGTCCATGTCACAGAATATGGAAATGACATCATATCTTGGGAGGTAGAAGTGAGCTAGGGAATAACAATGCTGTCAGTTTGATATTAATTTACGAGAGCTGTTGAGAGAAGTCACAGGTGAGCCATCTATACGGGCAAACTGTAGTGCCCTGAAGTGCAAAGCAATAGCAAGGCAGGGCTGAGCCCGTGCGGTAGATACCCAATTCAAAATTAGAAATGCCAGCTGATTATGGACACAGAGGATAATTCATAAGGGCAACATCATTGTCGGTTCAGTCAGTCAGCTGGTGCCACTCCCAGCTAAACAAAACAGATTGTCAGGCTTAGCATGGACTGTCACTTCCTGACTATAGACTGAAGACAAAAATCAAAGGTTAGTTTCTTTTGAAAGAAGGAAATTATCACATGAGCTGGATTTCAACAAATTGATCTTCTACCACCACATGAATTTTTACATCAATAAGGGTGCTAAGAAACCTTTCAAATGTATCAGCATAAAAGAACAAATGGATTTAAATAAAACAATTGCATACTAGTGTTTCTTTTTTTTTCTGATAGCATTAAATATTTCTGATGGCTAACACATTGGAAATACAGTCCCGGATTTAAAGGCCGTCAAACATACCTTCTTTTTCTGATGGCTAACATACTGGAAATACAGTCCCGGATTTAAAGGCTGTCAAACGTATCTTCTTTTTCTGCAGTTGTTCATAAGAGGCAGAGAAAAATCCTTTCAAAGCTTTTATTTTGGGGTGTGGGGTGGGGATGCATACTGTTTGGTAACTTTAGGTCTCAGTAAAGTTAGCCACACTTGTAAAAGACCATTTACTTTTATTAATAGGCTCCTATGACATTGATTCCTCTCCACATTTTGTTTTGTGCATCTGTCTTTACCTCCTTGACTATCTGCTGGCTCAATTCCTCTTGGTAGGTTGTATTTTATTTGAAAGCTCCCTGAAGGCCAGAGGTGGTCCAGTTACCCTGCCTTTACCTCTGGTCCTCAGGTCCCAAGTGCTAGAGGCCTAGTATCTTTTCTCATTATTTAAATTATCCCTTTCTTACAGTTTCATTAATTATAATGGTCCTAGCCTTAGCTACATACCACTGGGGAAGAAGTCAAAGGGAACTGGATAGAGTTGTCTTTCTTCTCCCTCTTTCCTTCCCTTCTTCCCTTTGAGTGTGTGTGTGTATGTTCACATAGTATACACAAGTATGAGCAAGTATGCATGAAGGCCAGAGATCAGCCTCCTAAGTGTTCTTTCTCAGGACCCAACCGTCTAGATTTTTTTGAGACACGATCCCTCATTGGCTGTCAATTAGGCTTGGCTAGTTAACCACTGAGACTCGGGAATCTGCCTGTTTCCACTTCCCCAGCACTGGGATTAGAATGGGGATCCACCATACTCTTCTTTTTTTTAATGTGGGTTCTGGGGATTGAACTCAGGTCCTTATGCTGGCCCAACAGGCAACTTTACTGACTGAGCCAGCTCCCAGGCCAGAGACTGTCTTTTTCTTTTCTTTTAACAAGATCTGGGTGAAGAGGATAAGTCCATACTGTCATTAATTGTCATGACAATTGTCCTCACAGTAGCTGCTCTTCTTCTAAGAATGGGTCAAGGTTCTTGGGTGTCTGTGAAGGCAGTTGCTCAGGCTGTGCCTTAGCTGGAGTGTTAAGGTTGATGACTAAGCCATGCCAAGCCCATGGTCTTCACATGGCTGAAGTTTTCTGAGCAGATGAAAAAATGAACACATCTGTTCATTTGGGTCAATGGAAGACCACAGTGCTCTGAAATGCCATGGCCGAGGGGTCTGGTAGATGATGTAGCATTGCAAAAAGCTGGGGTGTTCTCCAAGGAGGCTGGCTGGAAG
This sequence comes from Microtus ochrogaster, assembly GCF_000317375.1. Taxonomy (NCBI): domain Eukaryota; kingdom Metazoa; phylum Chordata; class Mammalia; order Rodentia; family Cricetidae; genus Microtus; species Microtus ochrogaster. Next base: position 65,905,950 of record NC_022014.1, read on the forward strand.
GCGAAGAGTACCAGTTAATACAGGGTGCTGCATGTTCGTGAATCGGACTTGGAGGACTGTGCAGCACACTTTCCTCTGCTCAAGACAGCAAACTGGGTCTGCAGCTGGGAGTCAAGAGGAAGAGCTTGGGGCAAATGGGAAGCTCTGCTTCCATACATCTGCTTTAGGGAAGCCTGCCTTCTGAGCCATGCTGCCTCCTGGAAATGTGTCCACAAACACTAGATTAACACCTTGAAGGAGGGAAATGGTCACTTGTGAGACTGAATACAGTTCAGGGGTTGTCGCTTCGCCATAGAAGCAACAATGCAAGTAATTAATGGGAGCATGGATAGCAAAGAGTCAGGCCAACCTATGGCATCTTGTGTCTTGCAGGCAGAAGTATGGTCCCTCTCGAGACACCACAGTCCTCCAATATACCTACTGAAGAGAGAAAGAAGGAGCCCGCAGAGAGGTCCATAAGCATTTTCCTGGTGGACTCTGAGAACAAGCAAGTATTGTTTCCCAGTGTGCCGCCAGTGGTTATAGGGATCCGGCGATATGCTCCGGGGTGTAAGACTTTCCTGATCAGTGAGTCCGGGACAGATACAACCTGCAAGCCACTGACACAGATGTGGCCAAACACAGATGCCACAAGGATCTCTTCTCCGCATTCCTCATCCACTTTCCATAGCTGACTCTGGAGTTAAAGTTGCCAGGGGCAAGGATTCAAGGGTAAGGAGCAGGGCGTGGCATACCGAGGGTTGTGCACCTACATGCCTGGGCTCTCTTGCCCATCTGTGGCTGGCAGCACTCAGGTCCCGAAACTGGTCCTGACACTAATGCCCATCATTTCAAGCATCTGTTCTGAGCTGGCGTGTTTTCTGGCTGCTTCATCTTCGGCACTCACTGAGGCAGGCAATGTTAGCATTTAAATAACATATCCATTAGTGTACAGTGAGCAGGTCTCCAAGTCAGGACTCGACTGTCTCGGTTTCACAAATATCATATCATTGCCCATGGAAGCCGCTTCCCTTCCAAGCATGGTGGACTAACTAACCACATGACACATACGGTTTCTGGGACATGTTTCTCTCCACAGTTGCTGGAGTGATTAGAGACCATTATTTCTGTGTGACAATATTTTCAATGACTTGGACCAGTCTCTACCCAGCCCTCCAGGGATGGAGACCTACAGCATCCTACTCTTCCTCCTCTAAGCCCTCTACAGCACTGCCTTCGTCTTAGATACCCTTTTTTGCTTTAAATATGCCGAGCCCACCCCCTCCTGCACCAAGAACTTCATACTCCTGGTTCCCCAGCCTGGAGCCAGCTTAGTTTGTACCCATTCAATGAATCCTGCAGCTTTAAATGTCACCTCCTCACAGGGAAAGTTTCTCATCCACTCTACCAGAGAAAGTGGTACCTGTTGATCGCTGAGTAAGTGGAAGGATATACTGGAATCAGATGGGCAGAATGTGGTGTGGCTGGCTCGAGCTGAACAGCTCACTACCAAGGGCAGAGTCAGGTCTGTCCGAGGAGTTTCATTCTCCCACCCTCAAGCCGGCGTGCTTACCTTAACTAGAAATATTCAAGACATGACCGTGTCTTATCCTTTAAAAGTAAACATTCTCAACATAGAAAAGGTGACACAAAGCCGGGATGACTGGTGCCTTGATTATAGGATTTCCAAGTTAGAAGGGATCACATCCTGGGCCCCGCACCGTCTAGCTGCCAAGCCATGAGCCTCTTTCAATTCTGTCTTTCCATTTCTTAAGTCGTTGGCATCTGCCCCTGACCACTCTGGCCTCCCCTTCCCTGGTCCTTCCTCAGGCCGAGGCCTTCAGAGACTTAGTTCTGGTGGTAACATGCTCATCTGAACACAGTCACTAGACAAACAGAGATAAGCAAAGGGACTCGAGTGAGGTCCTACTGTGGGGTAATGTCACCTATCATCCAGAGCCCAAGTCAGTCCTGCTCACAGATCCACAGTCCAGGAAACCAATGGTAAAGACAAACAGCTACGATACCTCAGGATGTCCCCTCAGGAGACTACTCAAAGCCTAGCTTAATGGCTCACAATTATAATCTCAACACTTGGGAGGTGGAGGCAGGAGGATCAGTAGTTCAAGGCTAACATTATTTATACAGTGATTTCAGGGCCACATTGGACACACTCTAAAAAGGCAAGTGAATTCCATAACCACCTATGGAATATTCAAAACATTTCTGGGCCTTTGATTGGCTAGCTCTGAGAAGTTGCAGAGAAAACAGAACAGTCCTTGTCCCAGTGGCTTTACTGGACAACGGAACACAGAGGGGAAAGAAATCAGATTATTTCCTATTGTGAACAGGACGATGCAGTCGCCAGTGGAAACTTGGAGCGCCTCTAAGCACCTGCTTGCACAAAACAGCCGTGCTAAGGCGCCTCCCCCTGAAAGTGGTTTCAGAAAAGAGAGATGAGAGAAAAAAGGAAAGGAAGAGAAGGGCTATGTGGAGGGAGGAAAGGAAGAAGGAGAGAAGTAGGAGGGAGGGAAAGAAGGTGAAGGAAGGAGAAAGGAGAGAGAAGGGGGTGATCCATGTTTATCCTTTACTTCAGCCCCTATCTATCTCTGCTTCCTTCCAGGACTATAATACAAGCCTGTCGGTCATTTTCTGGGGTGATCCATGTTTATCCTTTACTTCAGCCCCTATCTCTGCTTCCTTCCAGGACTATAATACAAGCCTGTCGGTCATTTTCTGGGAACACTTTAGCATCCTTAGTGCCCGCTGAAGTCCTAGGGTAGAAGGGATAATGGGTTTCCCTTCCCTCAGTATTCATTACAAACACCCCTCCTCTACCACACACACAGAGGAGCCTGGACTTGAGTAACGTGCTTCTGAATTGCCATAGAAACTGTTGGTAACTATTTGCCAAGTCAGTAACAGACATTTCTTCCAACAACCAAGCACACATACAAGGTCTCCTGGGTCAGTGAAAGGCAACGAAACAGCTGCACGACTCCCAGATAGGAGGACGCTTTTCAGCAAACTGGTTGCACCCCTCCTAGCCTTGTTCTGCCATTCAGAACTCCGCCAAAAGTGCTCGCTACTCCATCAGTGTAGAGGAGAGAGGGGTGGGGAGGGAGAGACACACAGAGAGAAACATTCCCAAGTAAGTGTTAGCAGCAGGAGTGGGCACTAACCTGGAAATGAGCGGTGCCTGGTTTCCGTATATTCATAAACATAAATAGCCAAAGATAAGAAGGCAAGAAGAAATGCTTACCCCTAGAGGCCTTTCTCCTCTGCTCCACCCCATCCTCCCACCTCCCTGGAGACAAAGGCACACTTGACAGTCCTAAATTCTCTGGGACCAAAACTTGCCTGTGTCCAGAAGCAAAACGCCCCCTGCCCCCGCCCCAAGGATGCTCACCAGTTTGCAGCCAAATTCATTCACCCACTCAACTCACATTTTCCTGCCTGTTGAATGCAAACCAGTTGCCTGCAAATGACAATTATGAAATGAGAGCTGTTGTCCTACCCTGTTTAGAGATGATTCCATGAAGGGCACACACCGGGATGAGCTCTAGAGTTGCAAGAGGTCTGGGGACTGGAGCTGGAGGGAAACCCCTTTACAAACGTGAACACGCTGCGGTTGCCAAGGGAACCCTGGCTTTGTCCAGGGAGGCTGCGAATGGCTGCATCTCCCAGGGCCTGGCTCCAGGAGGATCCAGGCAGGGTTACGAGCAGAGGTAGGGGAAATGCTGCATGAGCTTGGGGATAAACATACCCCTCTCAAATGATGAAAGAACTTGGAGGAAAAGATATTGTAGAGAGGTGCTGGTGGAGTGGGGGGCAGTGATGAATGTTGCTGCCTTCAGGGCTGAGTTGGCTCTGTAGTCCCTGGAAGGCGAACTGGAACATAGATCTGAAAGGAGTCAGGTAGGAAGGACAGGGAGGCAGAAAGTTGAAAGAGGTGTATGATTTGGGGCTCCTGCAGATACTGCATGTTAAACAGGCCAATAATGAACTCCGTGAAGACGCTTAGATCAATATTTGGACTGGATTATTTGACCCGCTGGGATGGGGGAGAGCGATCATGGTGGTCTTCTTCAAGTGTGGTGGGGAGCGTCGAAGGATGTCAGCACCGTTTTAAGAGTCATGTAAGTTCTCATGTGGCTGACACTTTTAAAGGTCTGGGTTTAGGGTTCCTTTTCTGAATCAAAACTCAGAGGGAACACACTAAGGGAGAGGGCAGCGTGGGTGTGCTTACCGCGAAATACTTCTGTCAAGGGGAGGCCAGGTTAAGGAGTAGATTGTCAAGTTTAGACAGATTACATTGCCCAGCCTAGTGCCTGTGTGCTCAGCAAAACTCCTGCTGCCTACATACCTGTTGGAGGAGGACCATCTAGAAAGGGTAATACCTGATGGAGCAGTTTGTGCCTCTGAAGATCTGCCTTACTATTGACCAGGACATGAATTGCAGGGAGGGGAAACATGAGCCTAGAGCCCGTTACCGTTATTATTATATCTTTTTCAAAGATGGAGAGCTCAAGAGAACGGTCTACCCAGTCTTGCTCCTGAACAATGTTGGGTCTCCGGAGGGTGGGTATTATGAAGCAAGGCACAGTGATAGGTTCCCTCTGCATCTGCTCTGGGTTAAACATGCAGGGAGGTTGTTCACGCTAAGTCACAGATACACCAAGAAAAGGGTGTATCTTCACATACACACAGACACAGACATACACACACACATGTGCACACACATGTGCACATACTTCTTTGCAAGGTGGAAAACATCTTTTATTTGTCAATCTCCTAGGGCACAGCTTTAGCATCAGTCGCTTCTAGAAACTTCTGTCATTATTCTCAAGTTCAGCTTTCATAACACTTTTCACAGATTGCCCTAATCACAATGGCCGTGCTGATTTCGTCACTGGTACGCATGACTCTTGTATTAGTTTCCCGTTGCTATAACAAAACATCCTAGGCTTGGTGACTCGTAAAAGAAAGAGATTTACTCAGCCCACGGTTTTAGAGGTTTGAGAGTAGTGCCCTCCATGATCTGATCAACGTACACTAAACTCCGACTCATAAAGGTCCCATTTTCTCCCCCAAATCACCATGGTAAAAACCAAGCTGCCGTCACAGGAACTGCGAGAGACACTTGAATCTATTCTAAACCACAGCAGTCTTCTCCAGAACAATGATGAAGCTACCAAGTTTCATGCCTTTTACCACATTTCTTTAATCCTTAGATGCCTCTTCCATCAGAGGTGAATGACATAGATAAGTTGAGCATCAACTACACAGAGCTCAGGGAAACATTCAGGAGAAGCTGGACGTGTAGCCCCCACCACCACTGAGAGGCTCAAGGTCTAGGCAAGGTGAGGACTTGGAGGCTCATATCACTCCAGCTTATCACAGTAGGTGCAGCTGAGTTTAACGGGAATGGAGTGTTTATCCAGCAGATTAGAACAGCTCACTCCGTGCTGCTGTCTGTCAAGGCCATGGCTGTGACCTCCCAGGAGCCCAAGCTGCAAACAGGCTCTGCTAAACCTGGGGGGAGACATGCTTGCTTCTTCCTATTAATACCCTTTACTTTTGCACCCTAAAGAGGTCTTGGCTAATTAGGGTGCATTACCTTGGGTAGCATGTTTGGAAATAGTCCCATTCCAGCCCTGATCCTATTTTATGGATGTGGCTTCTGTCTTACGTTAAAGACTAACCTAAATCCAATAAAATCTACTGCCAAGATGGACAGGTTTCAACTGGCACACATCCAGAATGTACACAGGACTTTAGATACTGTCATCATTTAGGGATAGCTAGGTCCAGAGCTGCCCTTTTCCTGGATCTCTGCTTAGAGAATGATGATGACACCATATTAGTTTTACTGACATACTTACAATGCTACCTTGGGGGAAAGAAATCTATCAAGATTTGCCAAGTGGGCCGGGCGATGGTGGCGCACGCCTTTAATCCCAGCACTCGGGAGGCAGAGGCAGGTGGATCTCTGTGAGTTCGAGACCAGCCTGGTCTACAGAGCTAGTGCCAGGACAGGCTCCAAAGCCACAGAGAAACCCTGTCTCGAAAAACAAAACAAAACAAAACAACAACAACAAAAAAAAAGATTTGCCAAGTGGGGCTGATTCAGACCAGTGTGAGCTGGGGCCTAACCTTACTGCGTTTGGGGCAGAGTGACAGCAGGTGGGGGGACCCTGGATGGCAAGATGAATAACAGAAGCCTGAAGCTTGATGGTCAAGAGGTGGCGACACACTAAGAAAAGCCCAGTCTAGACCCTGAGCCTGGAAGCACCTGAGCATACCTTTCCCAGTGGTCTCCCAACCTAAGGCCAGTTTCCTGGTCTCCTCTCCAGCCCGCATCCTTCCCTGGCCCTGGCGTGATCTCTCTGGAGACCACCCATTCTTTCTAGCCATGTCACTCACTTCTCAGACTCAATGTGTCCACAGGTCTCGAATACCCTGGGAACAAGTTCTGGTCCCCAAGTTTTCTATAATCTGTGTGGTTTTTTTTTTTTTTTTTTGGTCAGGTTTTTTTTTATTGCTGAAAAAAAATACTCAAGACAAGGAGGGGAGAGTTGCTTTGGCTCATGGTTACATCATGGTTAGTTAGTGCCATGACAAAGGACTTGAGGTGAGGCAGATTGTCACAGCACTGGGAACACGGCATACCAACTGCTCATTTCCTGGTGGCCAGGAAAGACACAGGAAGAGAAAGAATGCCCGTGTCAGCTACCCTCTTTCTTCCGTCCAGGCCCTTAGCCTACGGGGCTGGGTCATTCACAGTTTGGGAGAATGCCCCGCCTTGTATTAGTTAACTTTCTCATTGTTGTGACAAAATCTCTGACCAAGGCAATTTAAGGGAGGAAAGACTTATTCTTAACTCACAGTTCCAAGGGCTATCAGACCGTCGCAGCAAGGCAGCCATGGCAAATGGCTTGGCCCATGGCAATGGGAGCCCAGAGCTGCTGCTGTCACAGTGGTGGATCAGGAGCTAGAGACCAAATTGGAGCTCAGCTATATCCTTCAAGGCCTCCCTTCCCTTAGTAACCTATGCTGTCAAGGAGGCCCCACGTGCCGAAGGTCCTGTGATGTGTCAAAGGTGTCCCACTAGGTGGGGATTGAATGCTGAAACACATAAGTGCAATTGTCTCCCTCTGGACAACATTCCAGAGTCAAACCATGACACCCCCTGAGGTATGGAAACTCCCTCAGGCGCACACAGAGGGGGGCTTTATCAATCTCCTAGGCGTTTAGCATCATCAGTCAAGCTAACCTTCACACCTGTCCCTCCTGATTGTGCCCTGACTCCATTCGGCTCTCCAGTGCCTCGCATCTTTCCAAATATTCAGAAAGTTGACTTCACCTCACCATGCTCTTTCTTTTGTAGTGACCATGCAGAGTGACTCAAATGACCGCAGAGTTGCCAACAGCTGCTAGAACAGCTGGCCAGATCTCTCTGCTTGTATCAGGGAGCTAAGAGAGAGGCGTTATGGAATCGGGTTTGGCTGATGGAGGCCCAACCTGGGATTATATTGGTCTATATTGTCAGGATGGGATATTTTCTTAGTGTTGAGCACTCACCATGAGATTCTGAGTGTTATGTAACGAGGCTGTAATTAGAAGAACACATAAAGGAAGGGCAGAGAATCTGGAATTGAGCCATATTTATCCAGGCACATTCATGCCTTCTGGGTATGAATTAACTTCTACCAGTGCTAACAGGATTGTCATACATTAGGATCTCAACATTAAATGCCTGGAGGATTTATTTATCTCAGTTAAAATAAACTGAAGGCATAAGGTTTTGTGTCAGGCAATAAGGAGGGATGGAGATTGTGGCAAAATAGAGACAAATACTATGTGTCGAGAGAGCAGCAACAACCGAGCTCCAAGTAAGTACTTACCAATGTGTGGGGATTCAGTGTTATATTTCCAGAGCTTTTTACCTTTATTAGAAAACTGGATGTAGCTACATCTAGGACCTGATGGAAGCAAATGCAATAATCCATCGCCAAGCACTGGGCTGAGCTCCTGGTTTTCAGCTGAAGAGAAGGAGGAGGGACCATATGAACAAGGGGCATCAAGATCATGATGGGGAAAACCACAGAGACAACTGACCCGAGCTAATGGAAGTTCATGGACTCTCCACTGTCAGCTGGGGAACCTGCGTAGGACCAAAGTAGACCGTCTGAAGGTGGGTGACAGTTATGTGGCTTGATCTGTTTTGAGGGTCCCTGTTTGTGGGAACAGGACTTATCTTGGGTACATGAGCTGACTTTTTGGAGCCCATTCCCTGTGGTAGAATACCTTATTCAGCCTTGATGCTGGGGGGGGGGTGCTTGGTCCTGCCTCAACTTGGTATGCCAGACTTTGTTGACTCCCCAAGGGAGGCCTTACCACTTCTGAGGAGTGAATGAGACAGTTGGATATGGGGGAGGTGGGAGGGTGGGAGAAGGGGAAGGAGAGGGTTCTGGGGTTGATATGTAAAATTAAAAAAAAAACACTTAAATAAAAAATGGAAACATGGGAATGTGAAAATTCTCAATTAACAAATGTTGTGTAGGTCAAACATAATGTATTGGTCGGCTATGTCCAGTTTGTGGGCTGTCCTTTTGTGAGCTCAGGACTTAATAAAGAACTCTCCAGAGTGCATGTGGAAGCATCTGCAGGCAGGAGTGTAAAGATGCTGTTAATAATCAAGGCTACAAAACTTGGGTGAAAGCATCCACAGGCCAACATGGCAGAGCCCCTTGTGATGTCATCATGCCACTAAGTGAGCAAGAAGGTGCTAGAGTGATGGATGGAAGAGCACGGGAGGAAGGTACTTGTGGGATCTGAGTTCTCCACTGGGGGAGTGGCTATGTGAAAGCAGGGGGTGTGGCTGTATGAAAGCAGGGGGTGTGGCTGTGTGAAAGCGATGATGGAACTGATAAGGCCTCCCTAAGATCTCCAGAGCTGGACAGCTCCACGCTCAGCCCCCCGTAACTTCTACAGCGAAAGGAGGCTAGGCTCATAAATGGCCGACTTAGGATGTGCAGGGGGTATCACCATGGCAACAAGGTTGCCATGCCAAGTATGTAGATATGTGTTTCAGTTCAGGTTTGCTTTTCTCTTTGGCCTCAATATGCTTTTTCCAGCTCTCAGCCAGTGTAAACTCCATCTGGGGAGGAGCAGGCAATGGTGACATTCTCTTCTCCAAAGGTGATCTCTTCTTGACTGTGACCGTCTGCAGAGACACTGGTTTGACAGCCTGTGACTCACTGTTCCTGTTCTCAGTGTCTGCCCTACCTTGAGGCCTCTCTACTTCCTACCAAGGATGGGACCTCCTAAGTCTGCACACCCTTCTCCGTCTCGCCCACTGACTTCAGTCTCATGGTTAAGGTGATGAAGCATCTACCAGGGAAGTCACCTTCCTATCTAGTTCAGGTTTTTTTTCTGTTTCCTTTTGTTATAATTTGAATCTCCCCTATTACTTTCCCACAGCGTCTACTGGTCCCAAAGCGCCAGTTTCTTTTCCCAGAGTCACTGTTCTTCTCCAGATGCTCAATATTCCAACTGGAGTTGCGATTTGTAATCTCTGAGGTCTTTCTTGTCTCTGTTCTCTTTCCCACCCACCCCCAGCCTTGTTCTCCATCATGCCCTCTCTTTTGTTCATCGTCTCAGTTTAAAATACAAAAACATGCTCTTAAGAGAACAGGAGAGAGGGTAGATTTGAGAATCATGCAGATCCAGGTTTAGACTTCACCCCTTTCACTTTCTGCGTTCTCTCGGCAAATTCTATGACCTCTCTTGACTTGGCAGCTGTTGAATTGAGACACCTTATACCTGCCTTGCATACTAGGTAGGAGAATTAGATGGACGGTTTGTCTGCCATGTCATGGAAAGAACTCAAGAATGGGTAGCCGTATATCATGAGTGCTGCGTCCCAAGAAAAAGAAGCTACTTTCATCCAGCAGGGCTAGCCAGGGATGGTCCAAGAATGCGACACATGTTAAATGAACAGTGAAACTCTGCCCACTACTGCATTCTAGTCTAGTGTGGGGGGAAACTAAACAAAAATCTAAAAGATGAGAAACTACAACTAGGGGGCTCTGCAACCTCTCTCTTCCACAAACATTTCAGCCATGTGACACCTCTGTTCTCCAACTCAGACATGGGCCTGGTTTATGGATTTCCCATGGGAGCCACAGGGAATGAAACTGACCTTCCTCTTCCCAATCACCATCAAGAATAATGGAGATATATGAGTTGTTTAGGGTCAGGCCAACTTCATGTCATATTTGTCTGCTCTTCTCTTGCTGTGATAAAGCCCTGCCATGAGCAACTCAGGGAGGAAAAGCATAGTGATACATTTTTCTGAAAATATATCTTGACTCCAAAGAGACTGAACTTTGATGGATGCTTAGTAAATATAACACTTAGCGATAATTTAAAACTATGTCCTTAGCCTGCTGCCCGATGGCATGCTCAGACTAGTTAACTTGTCTTTAAGGGAACTATGTTGCCCAGATTTCCCATGCAATCAGCTTTTACAGCCTAAATTAAATGCATTCCTTTAATCTTAAGTTATTCCATCTTCCACGTCCCTACCCCAGAAGAATGTATGCATATGTTGAGGTAATCATTTGCTGAACACAGCCAACAGGTTGAAGCCTTCAACAAACATCTGCCAAAAATGTTGCTAGCCATATGGACAGAGGTTGACAATGTCTTTTGGTGGTGGTGGTGGTACTGTTGGTTTTCTGGGTCAACTGGACTCGGTAACTGCTTCCTTTCTAAAACACTGTTAAAAATTTCTAGAAAGAATCCCCCATTTCTCTCCCATGTCATGTTTCCTGTGCTAGTCAATAACTACTGAGGAAAGGCCTTTGCTAGGGACAGACCCAATGACAATGACAGACACGGGAACAGATCAGACACACTCAACAGTCACGATGGAGACTACCAAGTAACCATAGACTACAGATGGACAGAAGATACAGGGAGAGAAGCAGAGAGTTCAAACTGGGGCTCACTCTTGGTCAAATTAATCAAAGAAGAAGCTGCTTTGTTTGTTCCCCTTAATGAGACATCGATGCTCATTCTGCAGTTATTTTTATTGTATTAACTGAGACAAACAAGTTATTATAGCTTTTCTGTTTGCTTGTTGTTTTACATATAGGTTATAGCCATTCACCAAGAGAAGCTAAGTCAGGAACCTAGAGGCAGGAACGGAAACACAGACTACTGAAGAAGGCTGTTTTTGGCTTGCTCATTGTGACATGCCCAGGCTTGCTGTTTCCTACAGCCCTGGACCATCCGCCCAAGGCGGTTACCACCCACAGTGGGTTGGGCTCTCCTATATCATCTCTTAATAAAGAAAATGTCACAGAGACATGCCCGTGGGCTAATCTAATGGAGGTAATTCCTCAGTTGGGTTCTCTCCTCTCAGGCGACCCTGATTCCACCACAGTCCCAGCTGTGACTAATATTGCTACACTTCCATCCTCTGTGAAATAAGAGCAACCACTCGGCTGTCGGAGGACACTTTTTCACCCCTAAAGGTTTACCCTGCCTTAATGCTCAGAGCAGCGCTTGGGCTTAGACTAGGTGCCATTTCAATGCTCCCCAGCTGTGCTGTCTGGGGAAGTCCAAGTCTCTCCAGCTATAGGAAAGGCAGAATGGCTCAGCAGTTAAGAGCACTTTCTGCTTTGGTAAATGACCTGAGTCCAGCACCTTCAACAGGTGGCTCATGACCACTTGTAATTCCAGCTCCAGGGGATCTAACACCCTCCTCTGGCCTCCTCAGGCACCTGCACACACACAGTATATACACGGAAAGACAGACAGACAGACAAGCACACAGACAAATAAATAAATAAAAAGAATAACAACCATCCCTCTGTTAGAGGGACTCTGTGGCAACCTATGACAATTGCAGGCAAACTACTTTAAATAGGACCTGGCAGCAGGCAAGGGTCCAGAGGGTAGAAAGTCACAGGATTAGTGACTAGGGGGTTGGCACTCTAATCCCACCTTTATACAGGTGAGTTATATGACACCACTCCTTTATATTGCCTGTCCATTGTCCTACTGGGGACAATGACAGATGCGCCTCCCTCAAACCCCAGGGATGCCGTGAATATGAAAGTGTTCCATGGATGTGGGACTCTTTGAATATGGCGAAGCAGCACTTGGATGGCACTGTTGACAAAAAGCTACTGTCCCTACTCCTTTTGTGTGTTTGTCTAGAGCAGCGGTTCTCAACCTGTGGGTCACGACCCTTTTGAAGGTCAAGTGTGTCTTTCACAGAGGTCACTTAAGACCATCAGAAAACACAGATATTCATATTATGATTCAAGCAGCAGCAAAATTACAGTTATGAAGCAACAACAAAAAGAATTCTATGGGTTGGGGTCACCACAAACTGAGAAACTGCATTAAAGGACCGCAATATTAGGAAGGTTGAAAACCACTGGTACAGAAGCTTCTGGAAGGAAGGGAGGGATTTTCTAATTCTTCTGAGCCCTTTCTGTGGTTTCTATTTTCTGTTGCTTGCTCAGTACATGTTGAGTGAGGCCTTTTGTCACCCTGGCCTTATACAACAGGATAAAATAAAATACACCCACTCCTTATGTGTGGGTGCTGTTTCTCTCTGTTTGTACTCCTGGTCTGAGGGCCTGAGCTGCCCCAAAGAGAGGAGGAAGATTAAGCATCTATAATGTTCCCTGGGCAGGGAGGAGGAAAAAAAAATCACCTCACATTCTTGTGGCTTTGGGGGAAAAAGGATAAAAAGAATGAAAAAAAAAAGGAACGTCAAGCAATGAGTTCTGAACAAGGGGCCTGGCTGCTCATCTGTAAACGTAAATCTGTAAAATGAGGCCATGGCAAAGCGCAGGTGGCCGTGTTCCCTGGGTGTGCAATGGAGATCCATGTTGCAGATGTGCCCTGGGCTCTTCAGGGCTGTCCATCTGTACTTTCCTTTTCTCTAACTGAAACATAGACCTTTCCCTGAGCTGAGGTTTCCCACCTGGTCCGGGAGGGTTAGAGCTAGCTTAGGTGATTCCCCAAACAATTTTTTTTATCATCACTTGCTTGCTTCCTACCTATGAGGGGGAAATAATCTTTCTGCTTAGAGAAGAAAGCATCTGAGCGAAACGGCAGACAGTTTGGTCCAGTGGATCCCAACATTCCAGGAACTCCCAGGATAAAAAGAAAAGTAGTTAAAACAAGAGTCTGGGCTACCTGTCAATCATCTAGCAAAATCTGAAAGCTTGGGTGCATGCCAAAGCAGGTTGGAACAGGGACTCTCTCACCCAAGATAGTTTTAGAAATCTATCAGGACTGCGAGGGGTGCACCCACACACTGAGACAATGGGGATGTTCTATTGGGAACTCACCAAGGCCAGGTGGCCTGGGTCTGAAAAAGCCTGGGATAAAACCAGACTCGCTGAACATAGCGGACAATGAGGACTACTGAGAACTCAAGAACAATGGCACTGGGTTTTGATCCTACTGCACATACTGGCTTTGTGGGAACCTAGGCAGTTTGGATGCTCACCTAACTGGACCTGGAAGGAGGTGGGTGGTTCTTGGACTTCCCACAGGGCAGGGAACCCTGATTGCTCTTCGGGGTGATGAGTAAGGGGGACTTGATTGGGGGAGGGGGAGGGAAATGGGAGGTGGTGGTGGGGAGGAGGCAGAAATCTTTAATAAATAAATTAATAATAATAATAATAATAATAATAAATCTACCCGTATGTAAGAAATAAGAGTCTAGAGCTAGCAAGATGATTCGGTGGGGGAAGAAATTTCTGGCCACACCTGACAACCTAAGTTGGAACCTGGGTTCCACATAGTGGGAGGAGAAAACTGACTCCTACATGTGTTCCTCTGACTTCCATGGTCACACCCATGTGTGCACACATTCCAGTACACGTGCATGCACACACACAGAGATGCACACAGACACACTAAACAAATGTAACAAGTTATTTATTTATTCTTAAAAATCAATACAGGTCTCCACAGAGTGCAATTTTGATGTTCTGTGCACAGGCAGGCAGAACCCCGGGTGATTTTGCTAGAGCTGGTAGATTTAGCAGAAATCCTGCTGCTACAGAAAGAATTTCAGGAGCTCTTTTATTGCTTTGGACCCAGCAGTAATTTTCAGTCAACAGGGCAGGAATGGAGAGTACCAGGCACCGTGTGCAAGGCTGTGAAATAAGCCACAGCTACTGCCCCCTGGGAGCTCACAGCTCAGGAAGTGACTATAAAGATGCAGGGTTACAATTATATCATAAAACTGTCTTGTCTCACAGTTATCATAGCAGATGGCTACAAAGTTGGTGGCTGGACTTGGGCTCTCTTGAAGTTCTGGAAGCCAGACGTCTGAAACCTAGGGTTTGCAAGGCTGGTGCTTGGTGGAGCATGGGAAGGGGTTCCTGTTCCGTCCTGTCTGGTGTTATCCTCAGACTTGTTTGATCTACACCCTCGTCATTCCAGTCTGCCTTCATCTTCACCCTGGCCTCCTCTGTGTTAAAGCTCCTTCTTCTTTCTCTATATTGGATTTAGGGCCCACACTCAATCCAGGATGACCCCATCCAGAGACTCTTGGCTTTGGAACACTGGAAAGATCCTCTTTCTAAGTGGGGTCATGTTCACAAATATGGGGTTTGGGTTGTGCGCATCTTGGTTGGAGGAAAACGCAACTCAACCTACCATGAAGACTAAACATGACAAGGGCTGTAAGGATGGGAAAAGCGTGGGCTATCACTGAGACAGTGACTGTTCCCGGAGTCCGAGGCAGCGGTATGGGCAGTGCACTCTTAAGAGTTGCTTACAGGACAAGGAACCCAGAGAAAGCCCATTTATGCTTGGCTTAGAGATACAGGGAAGGGAGAACTACAACCTTGGCATTTGAATGTCCGTGGAGTCCTTAGATGTCCTTCCCATATCCTGTTCCCCACTACCATCTGTGGATTCCAATAAGAAAAACCTTCATATGCTGGCTGGTACTTCAAATACTGCAGCCTCTATCCCACAATGCATGGAGTTGCCCTATCATAGCCCCGCAAACGAACTGCCAGGAAGCACAACAAAACCCATGAAAGCAGGCTATTCCCATCTTGCCTCTCTTTATTCTCATTACCAGCGTTCCGTGTAGTCTTGTCTCCAGAGTTCTGTGTAGTCTTGTCTTTCTGGGAATTGTGCCTTTGCTGTGAGTTCTAAATGCACTTTCATGGTAAATGTCTCTACCTCAACATCCAAATGCATCCTGGGCAAATGATCAGAACCTGTCTCAGGTCAGCCCGAGTGAGGAACCACGAGTGCCTGTTCTGGTAGGGCATGTGGTTTATGAGTGAGGGAGAAGGGAGAAGAATCCACAGTCAGGATGGAATTCTCGCAATGGAGAGGACATAGATGCAAAGGTCCTCAGACGAGAAAGGGCGTGTAGAAGCCAAACAGCTTTTGTTTACCCATAAGGATGACACATCTCTATTAAAATTTAAGGACCACCTGATTCTCAAGGAACTAAGGGTTCAATGTCAGGAAACAGAAGTTGGATGCATAAACGAGTGATTAAAACTCAGAGAAGAGAGTGTTCCAGAGACAGGGCCACCTATCTTCAGAGTCCAAAACCTCATTCTGGAAGCCTCTGTAAGGGGAGTTGACCCAAGAAAACATGAGTAAGCCCTTGCATGCTATCCTGTGAGCCCATTAGTAGATTGCTACGGTTATGTGATTCCAAGACATCTCTGTCGGCTAGAATTGCCCTTCACGGAAGGAACTTGGCCAGTTGAACTTGTTAACCTTGACATGAGCATCGAGGGGTGGTCTTGGAAGGAGACTCATCATTTTCACCCAGCCCTTGGAAGAACAGCATCTGGGTGGGTTGTTGTTGGAGTCCCATGAAACTATCTAGACCACAGTGTCTCGACCCAGCACACACCAGTTCTAAACAGTGAGACCTTATTATACACAGGACAGCAGGTTGCTAATGCCTTTGGGTAAGGATACTGGAGCTGCATGTGTGGAGACGAAGCCACACATCACTAGTTCTTCCCAGCTTGGGTCACAACACAGAGATGGGGCTGTGTATAGAACACACCGCACCAGAGCGATTGGTTTAAATAAAGCTTTTTCCCACCACCACACCCTGATGGATGCTACAAATGCTCTGTTTTACTAAACGGCCCACTGCTCTCTGAGCACTGTACGACTGGTTCTGAAGGCCATGCCCCATACATTCCTGTTGCTTTTCCAAACTCACTATTTATGTGTGGCTTTGGACACTCTTCAGACAACTGATTGCTGAAGCTTTCACCCCAATTCAGTCCAAACCTTCACTCTTCTCTGGGCCCATTCTTTATGTGACAGTCATGCCACCCCAGATTTTCTAGAATCAAGTGCCAAGCATATGACCTCCAAAAGATAAATACTGAAGAAAACACAGCCCTAATCTTCAACTACTTCTTGAAAAGGGCCACATAGTGTTCCGTATCAGAGGTTTGGACAGCTAATACACTACTGTCAGCGAACTGTAGGGATTGTGTTGGCACGGTCACCTTGTGGTGGCTCTGTCTACATACTGTGATTTTTGTCTGCCTGCCAAGTCCCACTGTCCCTGATAAATGCAACGTGCAGAGATGCCAACAAGGATGACTGGCTGTAGCATGCACTTCCATGGGAAAAAAACTGGTGAAGCCCAACTCTAAAAAGAAACCAAATGGTGAGATTGCTCTTCTTGAACATCAAGGGGCACATCAGTGCATGATCAATACATGTGTATTCTCAGCAGGTAAGGCAGGGACTTTGGGAGTGCAAAGAAATAGGTCATAAGATCTGCCACGAGCATTTCAGTGTGTGTGGATAGCCGACATATCCCACTGGAGAGCACCATGTATTAAATAGAACAGATTGCAGCCATACTGTGATGTGTGGAGATGGAGAAGGGACAGGGTTGGAACGGATAGCAATTGCACGCATTCTTGTACTGCTTAGCACGTTACAGTGGGCCAGTGAGGTTGCTCAGTGGGTCAAGTGCTTGCTGCATAGCTTGACAATCCGAGTTGGACCTTTGGGATTCATACACGGAATGGATGACTCCGACAAACTGTTTTCTGTTCTCTATACGTACACTGTAGTATGTATGTACATGATGCACACACACACACTATTATAAAGTATTATTAAAAATGGCACAGAATTTATCAATCAATAACTAATTCTGGTTATTCTCACTATATGCCAACTCACCTGCGTCTCACCACCCTATGAAGTCATCTTTTTTTTTTCTAAGATAAAGGAACTGAACTAGCAATTGAGTAACTTGTTAACGGCAGCTTAGCAACTGAGTAGTAAAGGTAAGATTCAAACCTAAGAAGGACAAAGGCCTCAACTTGGTGTACCAGACTTTGTTGACTCCCCAAGGGAGGCCTTACCTCCTCTGAGGAATGGATGATGGGTGTAATGGGGTGGGGGGGGGCAGGAGAAGGGGAGGGAGGGGAAATGGGGGCTAGTATGTAAAATTAATTTTTAAATAAAAAATGATAATAAAAAAGAACAAAGCTTTGGTTGGATTTTGGAGGTGGGGTAGGATTTGAAAGGCACAAAAGGCCTTCTGGATAGGAGAATAGGGCTTAGGCTGCTGAGGAGCAGTCCCTTGTGAAGGTGGTGTCTCTCAGTCTTTGCATGGTTGATCTTATGGCAATGTGCAGGGGACAGAGAAGGGGAATTCAATGACTGTGTTGTGATTGAGCTAATGCCCGATTTTGGTCCCTGATGTGGAAAATAAAATTAATGGGTGAATTCAAAAGAACCTCTAAGTCAAGAACTGACACAAATTGACGAGTGACTGGGTAGGAGACAGAAGGGTAGGGAACGTGGTGTGGTCCTCGAGCAAAGAAGGACATGGTATGCATGTATTGCTGTGCTTATGTACATGTGTGCATGTGTGTGTGTGTTCAGAAGCATGTGCACATCTGGTCACATTCATGTGGAGGCTAGAGGATAACATCGGGTGTCATATGACATGCTTTTTAACTTGTGTGGAGCTCACTGAGTAGGTTAGAATAGATGCTCGTGAGCCCTGAGACTCTTTCTTTCTCCTCTAACACTGGGATTTCCAATGTGCATCATTGGCTTGGCTCTTTCTTTCTCTTCCTCCCTCCCTTCCTTTCTTCCTTCCTTCCCTCCCTCCCTCCTTCCTTCCTTTCTTCTTTCCTTCCATTTCATTGTTTTGCCAGTGCTACATCCAGAACTCAGATCTTTGTCACTGTGAGGCAAGTGTTCTGTTGTCTGTGCTATCTCCCTCCATCCCTCTGATGATTCGTGGATTGTATGTTTTAGCCATAGGCTTCCTCATGCAAACACAAACATAGCTAAGAGACTGTCTATGTCTTTCTCTGTTATCATCTCCAGTTCAATTACTTGTTATTTTTACTCTGCAGGTTTGGTGTATAAATAGCATGTGTTCCCCCAAGAAGTGTTAGAATTTCCCTCCCAAACTGTGCTCCTTCAAGGCAGTACAACATCTTTCACGTATTGGTTTTATCATTGATTTGGACACCTTTGTTCTCTCCTTTTGGCAAAACCACATTTCCACCCTATTGACCATGTCAGAATTCTTTTCCAATACATTCTTCCCAGGCTTTATAAAGGTATACCCAGATTTTAGCCAGAATCTTTTGTTCTGGTATCAGAGACCACAGGCTTCTCTTCTTTAGTACATTCTGCAACCCACTCCTTTTCCAAAGATATGTCATTCAACTATAAGCGCCGTCCTTGCATTCTGAGCATCCCTCTGTACTGATCTACCCAGAACATCCATGGCTCTCTCATGAGAAAAAGTGAATGGCAGGACACGGGGTCTTTCTGAGATGTTTCCAAACATCCATCCTCCATGTGGTTTCTCGACTTTGCTTACTTGGATGTCTGTTAGTGTGTAGTTCAGACAGTTGCCCACAAGCCATCCTCTGAGAATGTGCTCAGAGTTGTCCTACCTGCCCTGTTGTCCTACCTGTCTTGCTATTACAGAATTTTATTTTAGTTCATTTTATGCTTTGCAGTGCAGAGGATTAAACCCAGGACTTCAGGTATGCTAGACAAGCGCTCTTCCACTGAGCTACATCCCTAGCCGAGGATGGTGCCTCTTAATGTCTCTGCTGTAAGAATCTCCATGGTAGAGTTGCTCTTTCTCATGTATATAACTTTGTTTCCTGTAGCAGCTTTGGCGTGTTGCCTCAGCCACCTGCTCCTGATGCGTCTGCTTACTATGCTCAGTGTCTATAAGCTGGGAAAGGAGTCCTCAGTTTTCCTTCCTTCCTTCCTTCCTTCCTTCCTTCCTTCCTTCCTTCCTTCCTTCCTTCCTTCCTTCCTTCCTTTCTTCCTTTCTACAAC
>NC_022014.1:65925411-65936586 GCF_000317375.1 Microtus ochrogaster
CTCAGTTTTCCTTCCTTCCTTCCTTCCTTCCTTCCTTCCTTCCTTCCTTCCTTCCTTCCTTCCTTCCTTCCTTCCTTTCTTCCTTTCTACAACCACTGACTATAAAATGTAGAACAAACAGGGCTCCTAACCCATAGCCTTGAAGAGAAAAACAGAAAATGGATTCTGGGGGTCAGAAAATTCTAATTAGCTTGAGTCCTCATCCTAACCCCAAGCAAAGTGCCGAGGCTGCAGGGAGCCCTTGCTCCCAAATCTTGCTGACTCAAATACACACCTGTCTTCTCATTCATTTTCTCTTGATAGCAATGTATATTTTTGATAGTCCCCAAGTTGTTTTTCAATAGCTGTTACTACGATATCTGAAAGTTTTGTAATAATCACAATTGTCATGTCTGGAGAAGTGAATTCTAATCTGAACCCCAGCATTGTTTACGTTGAGGTGATTGATTCAAACCCTGAATTTTATTTTCTGATCGATTAAGTTGGGGCTGTAAACAGTCCCCATTTCTCACTGCATTTGAGAGGAGAAGACACCGGTGTGTGCATGAGCACGCACGTATATATTTCACAAACGGAAGAGCAGTGCAGAATTTTCCATCTTGGCTTTGGCATTTTAAAGCCGGCTAAGCATCTGAGAGTCCCATAAAAAGGGCAGCCTAGCATGAGCAAGCTCAGAACCCGTAGGAGATGTCTCCCTTCTCTGAACATAATCCAGGCCGTCCACGCTATTTCTATCTCTCTCCTCCCTTAGTGAACGAGAGGAAGGAAATGCAGCCTTTATGTTGCAGCCTACAACTTTGCCCCTGGAGTGCATCAGAACAGCACACCGGAAGACAAAACAATAAAACCAGCCACTGCACGTGACGGACAATGTGCTGGTGAGGAGGGGTGAGAAGAATCGGCATTGCTTGAGTACTTCATTCAAGAGCAGAGAACAGAGAGTAGACTCGAATAGCCTCTCAGTTTACAACTTTGGACAGTTGTGCTGCCTTTAATCAATTAGTTTACTGTCTTCTATTCATTTGCTAAACTGTCAAACTATTTTAAAATAGCCACATTACATCGGATTCATGACATGGAGTTCTTAGAACCCTTCTACTTTCCATTGTGATCCGTGGACTGGGGGCACCTCTCATCTAATATTTTTTACCCCAGGCTTTACACAGAGTTCCTGAATCCCTTTGTTTCGCGAGAGAAATAAAAAACAAAGCGCCATCTGTCCTGGTGAGGTGACCCTTGCTGTGTGCATGGATGAGGCCAGGACATGAGGCAGAACATACCAGGTATCCAACTTGATGCCTTCAGCCACACCCTTCCTTCTCCAGACAGGGGGTGGCATTGAAAACCCAGCCACTTCTGGGTTATAATTACATAGAAAAATCATCGCCAGAACTGTGGGTTTGGAGAGCTTCTAGGCCAGTAAACACATATGTGTGTGAAGAACTTAGTATACCCCAAGTTCATGGGCACAGGGTTTCCCATGTGTGGAACCTTCCCATACTTCACCATGCTCATCTCTTCTGCCTGTCTGCTCAGGGACTTATCTGGACTCTTCATTGCATTCTACATCAATAAACTGATGAAGGGAGAGACATGAGTTGCTTGAGTCCTATGAGTTGCTTTAGGAAAGCAACCAAACTTAAAAATGGGCATAAAAGCAATACTTTATTTACAGATTGTCAATCAAAATTACAGGCACTGACCTACTATGTGATCGATGTCCACAGTGGGGGGCAGTACTGTGGTACTGAGACCTTAGTGAAGGGGATCTGGTAGCCCCATTTTCAGGTAAATAATGTTAGGATAAAACTGAGCCTTAGTATTCCCACTGGGGCTGGGTAGCTGTGTGAGATCATTCCACATACCTGGCATCAGAGTGCTGTGTTGATTGGCCCGCAAGAATAGTCCCTACTTCCAATAGGATGAAGATGGAAATTCTGAATAGCAATATCCCAGTGCTGACATGGCTTGAGAGTTAAAAGCAAAGTACATTGGTGGGTATGGACTCAGGGATTCGGGTATATGCGTGGAACAGTATAGCATGCTATATAGACTAGAGAGCCTGAATTCAGTGAGTATATGGAGAAAATGCAGGTACTCTTGCACATGTATGCATGCCCCCCCCCACTTATACCTACCCCTAAATGGCATCACAGGTAAAGACAATATTATATTAATATTTCACTTTGATTCTGTCATTTTTTTTCAGTAGAGAACAAAGGAAAACAACATGATTGGCAGAGAGTGCACTGAGGGTTTTATTATTTTGAAGGCATCCATGCTGAAGTTGATTTTAATTTAAATGTGGTGTTGTTTTACTTTGGGGGTCACGGCACACAAGCAAGCAAGGAGAGTTGCCAATTATCTTTCACCATGTAAAGATCTAGAAGCCCGTACACTCAGAGAAAGGTTATTGGCTAGTTTTTCACCCGGAAGAAATTGGCCAGTACAGACTTAATGACAGGACAGAAACGGCTGATGTTTCTCTGCTTATTTGTGAAACTCAGAAAATGGTAAATTAACTTTCCTGGACCAACATGCATAAAGGGAAGCCTAAGGAATTCTCTTCTGGTAGCCTTTCACACTTAAATAGAATTACCACCATAATGGTTTTAAAGAAAACAGAACTGACATTCTCACGATCCCCTACGATTAGAGTTTCTGTTCCTACAAAATGCATGTGTCCACAGAACACTAAGTCATCGTATTACTGAGAATCCTTTGCACACATTCATGTTCATGGCAGTTCAGTTCACAATAGTCAAGTCACGGAATCAGCCTGGGTGCCCGTCAGCAGACAGAGGAAGAAAGAAAATGTGGCATGTATCTATAAGGGACTTTCCTCTTCTACAAAGAAGAATAACATTATGTTACTTTCAGGGAAATAGAGAGAACTAGTGATCACCATTAAGTGGGAAAAGCAAGACTCAGAAAGACAGACACCATGTTTTCCTCTTCAAAAACAGGGGACCTTAGGGAGCAGGGAATGGAGAGGCTAACTGAGGCAGAATACAGCCAAAGTACACTGTGTCCAAGGATGGAAATATTGTCACAAAACTCTGTACTTTCTACAATGGCTAATTGTGCACTAATGTAAAATCAAAGGAAAAACCAAATTTCCAAGGTGATCATATTAGGAGGTAGTTCAGGGTTCAGGGTGATTACATAATTAATGGTGATCCCTCATGAATGATGTTGGTCCTATAAAAAGGATATCAGTAGCCGGGTGGTAGTGGCACATGCCTTTAATCCCAGCACTCAGGAGGCAGAGGCAGAGGCAGACAAATTTCTACGAGTTTGAGGCCATCTAGGTTTACAAAGCAAGTTCTAGGACAGGCTCCAAAGCTACACAGAGAAACCCGAAAAACCAAAAAACAAAACAAAAAACAGGAAGGGAGGGGTAATATGGGGGGGGGGGATAACAGAGTTCTTGCCAGTCTCTTTCACTACAACACATAACAGGGAGAGAAGTTCTCAGCTCAACTTAAATGAGTGCCTTCAGTAGACACTGACTCTGTAATGTCTGATTTCCCAGCCTACCGAACAACCAGAACTAAATTCTTCTGTTTGTAAGGCACTGTGTCATAGAACCCCAAAATGGACAAAAATAGGACTTTTCCCCAAGGCTTATGAAATTCAACTGATATATCAATTGTAGGTTGCTATATCCTCATTTTGGAGAAATCCCTTACAGAGAGACCTTGTTGTAGGAAGGTGAAGAGCTACAAAGGAAACAAGGAGGAGGACCCTCTTCCATCTCTTCTGAACATGCTGAAGCCATCACTGCAATGGATGTCCTCACAAAGCTACAGACACAGAGTGGAGGCCATGTAGACCTTACGGATGAACAGTGCTGAACTAGCAAGCTCTCCTCCATGGGGCTGGTGGCAGCCACCCTGGAACCACAGAAAATCCGAGATGCTTTTGTTTTATCTTTGTTTCTTTGCTCATCAGATGAGGTGGTTAAATGTGTCCTCATGGTGTCGAGAGGGCAAAGTCACGTATTTACATTAACCATGTGCCACAAAGCAGGCCTAAGGTGGGAACTTTCGTCTGTTCTGAGGGATCCACCTCTGCTTATCCTCTTCATACCTCAGAGGATTTGAACAACAACAAAATAACAAGTTATCTGTCACAGATCATTCATAGATAGCCATGCTTGTTGGAAGTCAGTGACCAACCATGGATTCTGGATTTTATGCAATCTGTGGTCATAATATTAACTGTCTGGGACCATCTGATTAGATTATCAAAGTTGGAATATACATTTGCAGGTTTCAGAGTTATTCTAATCATCAAAGAAGCCTGCTCATGACCAAAGATTCACCACAGGTTTTTCTCAATAGTGACATCCCCAAATATCTTAAGTCTCTTAGGTCAACAACAGTGTGATTCTTGCCCCAGTTCTGACTGAGGGATATGTGACTGACTACACGGTAAAGCAGTTCTGCAAGCTGGGAATTAATGCTCCCAGGAGCTGATCAACAGTTGCAGACAATTGTCACCAGTCAAGCTCCCATGAGAAACTAGTGTCATTTGTAATGAGAGACGGAACGGTAAAGTCAAAAATCAAGGTTTGTTTTCTCCCAGGCTAGGGAGATAGCTCTGCAGGTGGCAGACCTTAGTTCAGATCCCCAACATCCACACAAAAAATCAAGTGTGGCTGTGCATATAATCTCAACTCTGTTTTCAAGGTGGGGGAGGGCAGAGACAGGAGGATTGCTAGGATTTGGTGATCACTAGCTTAGCCAGAGCCAATATCAGGACCAAACAAACAAACACCCCAGCAACCAGCAACCTCCAGGTTCAGTGAGAGACTCGTCTCAAGGCATTATATCTCAAGGCAGAGCAGTAAGAAAAGATGTCTGCCATCTTACTCTGGCCTCTCCATGCTATGTGTGCATCTGTGCACATATGCGTGCTTATATGCACACACCACACACAGTTTTATTTTCTTAGCTGAAGCATCTCTGGTAGTTTCAGAGACTTCTGATTCATACGTTCTATGCAAAGTTCTTTCGAAAGACTTCAGACCTACAGAGTATCCCATATGGATGTTCTTCAAAAAGTCACAAATTCTCTACTTAGATGTGTCAAGGCTAACAGAAAGTAATAGATAGCCCTGTGGATGGCGAATCAGGGAATCACTAATGTATGTAACCCAGAGTATTCTAGTGCAAAGAACAGCCTCTATTGCCCTTCAATAGTGTATGCGTGTGTGTGTGTGTGTGTGTGTGTGTGTGTGTGTGTGTTGTGTGTGTGTGTTCCTCTGTATGGAGGACCTTGAAGGTCATTCTCAGGAATGGCACCCAACTCCTTTGAGAGACGGTCTCTCATTGGCCCGAAGATCACCAATTAGGCTAGATTAGGCTAGACTGGTTGACTAGCCTCTGCTTCTCCAGCACTTGAATTCTGGACTCATGGCCATGTTTTGCTTTGAATGATGGTTCTGGGAATAAAACTCGGGTCCTTGTGCCTGCAGAGCACCGAGCCATCTTCTCAGACTCCTGCCTGTTAGTTTTGATGGCCCCTGTGCAGATCTCTTAGGTTCTCTGGTGTCACATAAGTTTAGCATTCGAAGGACAGAGATTGGTCCACTCACACGTCTCCTTTTGTCTCAGAAACCCCATTCGTTTGGAGATAAATGCCGTTTGGCATTTGTGAAAATGTGGTCTTTCCAGTGGCTCATAGAATATTAGGGGAAAAAAAGTCATTCAGAACTCTGCCAAACATGGGGATCAGCCAGCCTTACACTGTTCCATCCAAGACGACTTGACAAACTGCTACAAAGAGAAGCAGTCCGTTGGAGGCAGGTCCTGCTTGCCAGCCTGCACAGCAGCTCCCAGAGCGCAAAACACCGGCAGCCCAAGACTCTCCCAGGCTGCATGTCCAAGAGCTAAAAGGATGCTCTAGTTTCAGCAAGGAGAACGCTCCTCCGACTCATCAAGATGCCCCTTGGCTGGGCCATCGAAATATCCTGAAACTCAGGGAGCTTGCAGAATCTTTCCCAGCTAACCTGTGCCCGCTGAGAAGTCAATAAAGAACCAAGATGCAAATAAATTAGCATTCATCACTGCCGATCAAGCATAAATATTTATAAGGGAGAGGTGCAGCCATTTTGAGTGACAGCACGACCGGGACCCCACATAAACAGTTAGGAAAAAAAAAAAGTCAGACTTGAGACATTGCACTTTGCCTTTTTTTTTCTTTCCATTTCACATCACCATAATCACCTAATAACTATTTAAATGGACCCATTTGCTGTAACTATAAAAGAACCGTGTAAACTTGTTGTCCTCTAGACACATTAGCCGTGGTGGAGTCAATGAATTTCAACAGTTACTTAATATCGCAGCCACCAGCTACCTTAAAACTGCCAGCGACAGGCTGCCAGGAAGCTACCGTCACAGGCCTGCTCGCTGCCTCCCGGAGCAAGACGCGAGCTTCGTTATGAATGCGCGCATTGCTGCTCTAATTAGGCCTGGGAGAAGTTTAACAACCATCCTACAGTATGACTGCTGACAAATACAAAAATAAAGCCTTGTTCGAATTAGCAACGTGAAGCGAGAAGGGCTAGAAGCATCGACTGTCTGAGAGGCCCTGAAACGGCTCTAATCTATAGTGAGGTTATTTTGGTTCATAAACTGTTAGTATGTTACCTGCAGGAGGTCTCCCCTGTAAAATGAATTATAGTAAGCTATATGTGATAATTAACCATGCATTAGCAAATATCTTGAAACAGGGAGGCTCTGTTTTCTCTGTATTTTGACTAATAAAAGCATGAATTTGTTCAACAAATGATCATTTAGGTTGTAGAATCTAGCCATATTGGAAGGACACACTGAGCAATGCAACATTGTACTGGCCTAAGGGTTTCCTTACCCAAACAGGCTGCTTAATAGGCTGTCTACATACTATGATGCCATTCACAGGCCTGCAAACCACAGCGTTGAGAAGACAAATACAATATACAGTTAAAATAATATGGACCTTGTGCTCTTATTTACTTAAAAATCACTCTAGATGTGACAATTAAAAAAAAGCCACAGATAAAGTTCAAGCACAGAAAATAATCTTGTATTTAATTTAAATAATTTCAAATAGCTCCCACACTTTTCTACAATTAAAAATACATACAATTATAGCTTTAAAAAAATAGTGTCTCTAGCAAGTTTCAAATATGCTCTGAAAATGAAAAACTCAATTACAACATTGAAAAGACAATGTTATTTTCTGAATTATTTGATTCATTGTGCCAAAGGTTATAAATGAACTCAGCATGTGGGTGCCAATGGCTTGGACAGAAGTGTTTTGGGTGCTGAAGCAGGTCTAGAAAAGAGGCTGGGTTGAGGGAACCTAATCTGGGAAAGTGGATGCTGGGGTAAAGTCTCCAAGAGTTGGGGCATCACAGAGAGCAGGAGTCTGGGGGTTTCCATCAGTATCCATATGCTGCTGGCTTCATGGCTAGTCTGCCAGCAGAGAAGGTAGCAATAATTCCTTAAACTCACAGGCCTTCCCCTTGTCCCGCAGGATATTGATTGCTTCTGTCCAGAGAGGAACATCCTTTCTTTCTTCTCACCCACCCCACCTGGCATCTAACCTCATAGCTACACTATATATACATGTAGTATATACAAACATATGCACACGTACACAGCTCTAAAAATAGCTGCAACAGACCACTAAGGCAGCTTCAGCTTTTATCTGACCAATAGCTGTGCTTGAAAGAGTCCATCCAATTCCATCAGTCCATTGAGGTTATCCCTACTCAGTAGCTTCAAGACTTTCTATGTTTCCACCTAAATGGTTTTCAGGGGACATTCATAGATGCTAACTAATAATAACATATATTTGAGAATCCCTCGATCGAGTAAAGTGACATAAGGTTCTTTACTACAAGACTTCTCAGAACCTTTACTACCACTTTGGGACACACAGTCCCAGTACAATTATTAGGGACGCCTAGCCAGCTTTTATTAGAACGACCATCTAGTGTTACATAGAGTTTTGCCTGTGATATAAAAATGGACTAAAGATGCTGAGTCTGAAGAGCTTCCAGAAGGACCACAGGACATACAGACTGATACACTACTACAGGGCAGATCTCCCTGTCTGTCAGGACCTCTGTTCTGAAGCAAGGGTAAGGGCTGCCTTAGTTTGGATGAAGTGTGATCTTCTTGATAAGGAAAATATCCTTTGCCTGCAAACAGCCTGCCTACCCACCCTGGTAGCTCATGGAAGATCCTGAACCCAAAACACAATCTGTGACTTCGGCTAAGGATCTCTCTCTTCCACTTCATGCCACGCTAAAGCATTTCTCCCTGTAATGTCTGAGCACCTCCCAGAAAGGAGCAGGTGGCGGCTAGCCACCGACAGAGGGATGAAAATGTACTTGACTCCTTGATGTCTTCCCAGCTCTTCTTGACCAAACATTCTGTTTGCTTCCTGATCTGTTGGTTGGTCGGAAAGCCAACCCTAAACTCCTATGGAAGCAGAAATCTTCAAGTTGAGTGAAAATCCCAGCGCTAAATCAAAATGCAGTCTTTGTTCTGTGCCGGGGAGGATTTCGTTGATAAGCATTTCATAGCACAGGATTTTTGAGTCAAAACCTTAAAGAGACTTGCAGAAAGGAGCATGACTAACACACACACACACACACGCACACGCACACACGCATGCATACACGCATGCACACACATACACGCACGTACGCACACACGCATGCACACACATACACGCACGTACGCACACACGCGCACACACACACACACACACATTATTAGGAGGCACAATCTAGTCTCTCCACCTCCAACTTGCCGCATGTATCATGGCTGAATAAAACCAAAAATTTTAGTTTAAATAGTTGGGGAAGATTGGAATTGTATCTGGAGCTGCCTGGGAATATAGTGTTGACTTTAAACCTTGATAAAAAAGATTTTGTGTGTACGTGTGTGGGGGGGGGTGTATAAAACTAAGAGAAAACAATCATTCATTGTGAGAACCAAGTCCTGAATTATGTTCTCTTGTTTAATGGGAAAGCTATATGGATATAGGTTCAAATCCTGCCCCAGTTATATATTAGGATTCTGTAATTTACTATCCTGCCCCTCTTCTCACTTCTACATCAAGAAAATAACGTATGCAAAGTGTGTAGAGAACAGGAGTGGTTAAATATTTTAAAAATTACCAGTTATCTCCCATCCCAAGACAAGCCGTCCACTGTAAAAACTCATTGCATAGTTATACCCTTATGCTATAAGTTAGCCTCAACCCAGCTTCAGTGCCTGTTTAAGAAGTAGAAAATAGAGTATATACTCAAATAATAGCTCTCTTTGGGACATTTATGACAGATGAGTCAAGATGCTGTACAAAACACTTATTTGTGCATTTATTCTTCTGATTTCAAGACTCCATTTCTAGTCCATGAAAGTTAAGGATTTTTTTTTTTAAAAAAGCACAAGTCCTTCATAAAAGAGTCATTTTTATTTTTTATCCACATAGCTTCCATCAGGACCTGTCTTAATGCCCAGCGCTGTTTCTGCTGTATATACTTTTCAAAATGGTACTATTAATTGGGTTTAGGAGCGAGTGCTAAGAGTGCCCCCTTTTGGTCATTTGGAGGCCTTGCAGCTCATCTGGGAGAAGGAGGTGCAAAGCCTCCCTTAGGCTCTTTTGTGAGCAAATTTAGGCTTATTTGTGTCTCCTACTGTTGTGTCCCCTGGTCGGTCTGTATGTGGCTTTTACATTCCTTAATAAAGTAATAGACATGAAAGAATTCTGTGGCTGATGCCAGCGGCCACAGAGAACACCAAGTCTAAACTCAGCTGAAGGTAAACATACGGGCCCATCCAAGGAATGTAGCAAAACTGGAACCTATGACAGAGCCTCCCCTCCTCCGCTATTTTTCTGGCACAGTTGTGACAGGGTGGGGGTGGATCTCTTCAGAGATCGCACGCCCTCATTGTGATCTGCTGTCATCTGTCAGAGGGAGTCAGTCAAAAGAACCCTACAAGAATCATCCTTGCTCCAGACTCTGAGTAGTTGACTCCCCCCTAAAAAAATCTCTCAAATCAAATCCAAAGACAATTATTTTTTTTCCAGACTTAATTTAATAGCAAAAACACCCCTGGAGGACTGAATGTGGTATTTGACTTTTATTTGGGCCACTCTGGGCATCACCAGCAGCTTTACTCTCCAAAGTGTGACTTTGCAGTGATCCTTCCCTGGCCTGCAGAGCTGTCCAGGGCCACTGGCTGACATCCTCGCTGCCTATGCAAGAGCAGCCCCAGGGTCAGTCAGGCCAGAGACAGCACATAAATAATGCCCCTCAGTGCGAATTTGACTCGGTATTTCTTCTGTGTGGCTCGTACTCTTCATTCTTGGGAAAGGAAAACATGACCCTCTTCTGTCCCCAGACCACCTTCCCAGCCTTGTCTGACACTACCTCAGTCCATCCTGAGCTGCCCATACCCTGTTACACTATGGGCCCTAGCCAGTGTTTTGGTACCTGTCTGTTCCTGTCTCTACTTCTGTCTGTAGCACTGGCCCTAAGCATGTATACTATACATTCAAGCCTGACCTCGTTATTGACAGGCACATGTCACGGCTTCTCTGTGCCTTCCCATGTGAATCTTTGTCAAATGGAGACCATGCAGGATCAACTTATTTTATCAGGGCTCTTCTTAGACAGAATGAGCACATGGCTTAGCTGCTGGTGTTAGACACATAGGAAGTATCTGCAGAACTTTTAACTGTCGTTGTAACTCATTTCTTCCATTAGACTTCCCGAGTCTCCTCAGCCTCCTTGTTACTCCGCTGTTCTTCTATCTGTCTAACTGGAAGTAATTCCACTCTGTTGGGAGCTAGCTGGTAGCTATGTATGCAGTAAAGCATGCAGCTAGAGACACACTGATGGACAAGTACAGGAGCTCTCTCTGCATATAGGACATTGAGCCTATAGTTCGTGATCCTAGAGAAGCTAAATAAGAAGGTGAACCCAAAGACAAACATATAGACATCCTCCTGAATATTAACCTTCATCAGGCGATCAAAGGAGACAGAGACAGAGACCCACATTGGAACACGGGACTGAAATCTCAAGGTCCAAATCAGGAGCAGAAGGAGAGAGAGCACGAGCAAGGAACTCAGGACCGCGAGGGGTGCACCCACACACTG
>NC_022014.1:65936801-65956230 GCF_000317375.1 Microtus ochrogaster
GGGTGGTCCTTGGACTTCCCACAGGGCAGGGAACCCTGATTGCTCTTCGGGCTGACAAGGGAGGGGGACTTGATGGGGGAGGGGGAGGGAAATGGGAGGCGGTGGTGGGGAGCATGCAAAAATCTTTAATAAATAAATTAATTAAAAAAAATAACCATACTAATCAACAAATGGAAAAAAAAAGAGAGACACAAAGAAAGCCATGAGACAGGGCCTAACTGCACTGGATGGTCAGAAGTAAACACTCTGAGACATATACAATGTGTCATAGGATGGAGTCTCAGTGTGAAGTGATTCCCAAAGGCTATATGGAAAACATGGTGACCACAATAGATCCTTCAGGCTTTAAGGGTTTAAAGACCTGGGAGAGGGGTGACTGTGGAGAGCAAAGCAGTGAACTGAGGCCACCTGACGAATGACTGCTCATTTGCCTCTGGTATCTCAACCAGAACCTAGGCTTTCTGAAGAAACCACCACCTTGTTGTTAGGCACACGAGGAGGTCTTCCCATGGCAGAAAAAGCCAACAGTAGGAGGTAAAGACAGAGGCAACTGAGAAGAAGGTTAGCCCTTCAAGAGTAGTCTGGTAAGCACTAACCATTTAGCAGTAAGTTGTGGCTGATACACTAGAGCATTCCAGGTGGTATTTTAATCCATTAGTCCAATCAAAGGGGAAAATTAAGTTCATGTTCTTTTGCCTGGTAGATATTCCAGAAAAAACACATTTTTGTCTGTGACTTTCAAGCGGCAGTGAATTGGCTCAGCCCTGGGTCAGAAGATATATGGGATTTTAGACAAAAGAGTTAGGGTGAATTTGAACCCTAACTCCAATCCCAGCAGGCCCCAGTCCAAGAGACCAAGGTAGACAGCAGGCTGAGTAAACAGATCATTGGGCATCTACTGTGTCCAGTGCCAGGGAGTCATTTCTGGAAGATCCCACATTGAGTCTCATGGGAACTGTAGCTCAAGTGTGCACGCTGCTACAGAGGCAGGCAATGCAGGTAGCTCATGTTTGCAGGTATCAGATCTAGACTGAACTTGTTGACTCCAGGACCAAGAAACTCACATTGAATACTCCTAACCTATCCAATGTGGAAACTCACACAAGTTCATAAACACCAAAAGAGGTGTTTATGTAGTGTTTCTAGACTATAATATGGGTCACAGAGCATCAGCACACCTGGGAGCTAATTAAAAAGGCAGAGGCTTGGTCTACAACCCCAATGGACTGAATGAGCATCACGGTATATACTAGACACTTTATTCTATACGTTAGTGTTCGCTAAACCCACGGCTCCACCAATAGAAGTGCACCTGCATTTGTTTGCACTGACTGGAGACTCACAGCCTGTTGGTCAGCAGGGATGACTAATTGCTAGCCCAGACTCAGACGAGGTGAATTTAGGGTTTCCTACTGACTCAAAAGCTGTGTGGAACTCATTCTGCCAGAAATGCCTCCCCTAAGCCCTTTAGATTTGCACCGCTTGCAAAGTGTTCTAGCCACACCAATAAAGCAATGTACGCACGCCCATTCCCACATAACACACACTGGGCTATCCCAAAAAGCCAGACTTGAGTTTGTTAAGTGTCCAGAGCAGCACACTTTCTCCTTCTACGTACAATTCCTCCTAACTTCCCTACTCGGTCCTTCAATTTCCAACCTACTGATTTCACACTTTGAAACTTGCTTTCTATCCAGTATATAGGTAGCTCTTAAATGGGGTTATCTCTATTCTCGCTGGAGAGAGGCCCACAATCTCTGCTAGGCTGAAAATCCTCTGTGCTTTTGGGAAGTTTGGGAGAGGTCACAGAAAACCTCCCGTATCTTTTGTCTCTGGTCTACCACATGGTTATGGCACAAACCCACATCTGACCTGCCGACATCTTTAAGTTGATCCATTGGCATTGAATTTTGTATAGCAGCAATCCCAATCCCTTTAATGTGCTCAAAGCAGGAGCTGTGCTGCAGCCCCAGAGTTTGAGGATAGAAGAGACAGCCACTGTGGCCCGCACAGCACAGAAGTAAAGAGCTAAGTATATACAGTACAGACCACGGCTTTTGGATTTACTGCTAGCTAAAATGCCCTGGATCACATATTCGGCCACTTATCATATCATCCTGACCATGCTAACCACTCCACCCGAGCCTCAGTTTCCCAAACATGAACTAGGAAAAATAATGATGCAGAATTTAATGATCTCTCCCAAATAAAATGCTTAGTATGGTTCCTGGCACATAGTAAGTGTTTAATAAATGTTTGCTATTAATATTAAGCTCAGCGTATACAAAGAGGTTACTCTCTGCCTTCCTTTTCCCATTTCATAAGCAAACAGACAGCTCAGACTTGGAATGGAGCTCCGGTGAGCTCCACCCTAATGGAAGCCAAGCGGGGCCTCATAATCACTGAAAAAACAGCAGGTACCATCCAAACCACACACCCAGAGGAGCCAAGCCTGATGCTCTAGTGCCTGTTAGGTCCCGTCTGGCTTTCTATAGGAAATACAACCACTTTTTTTTTTCAGGGACTGTAATTCATGGATTAATTAGGCTATTTGATTTTCTTTCTGCTGGTCAGAGGCTCTCATTAGCACCTCCATCAGCATCTGGACAGGGAAGGAAGCAGTAGTGACCAGTTCTAGTCATCTGAAGCAGAGGAGAAGAGGAGGAGAAGTATTCAGTCCTCCCCCTTTAGGATCCTGGACTGAAAATTTGAAAATATATATTTATTTTTATTTTGAGTCTATTGAGTACCCATGTACAGCAAGCATGCAGTATGTTCTCAGGCCAGACGAGGGAGTTTGAAGTCCTGGTGCTGAAGTTTCAGACAGTAGCGAGCCACCATGTGGGTTCTGGGAACTAAACTCCAGTCCTCTGAAAGAGCAGCCAGTCGGCTGAACTGCTGAGGTCTCTCCCCAGTCCCTGGCATCCTGAGTCTTAGATGCAGACAGGGCTTCACAGGGCCCCTCTATTCATAGTCCCATGTACACAAAAATGCCATTGTTTGCAGCAGCAAATGCTTCTAGTCATTATGCGGAATGGAAAAGCAAACGGCACATAGAGACAGCAGCAGCACACACAGAAAACACAGTTCGTAGTTCGCTAACAAAAGCAAACACCAAGCAGATCAGTGGGTGAGGGCGAAGGCCCGGAGTTTGAGTCTCGGAATCTACAAAGAGGGCAAGCATGGTGGCACATCCTTATAATCCTAGTGGTAGGGATGGGGAGATGCACTGGTTCCTGTAGCTCACTGGACAGCTCCTCCAGTTGACTTAGAAATCTCCAAGGAAAAGCAACACGCCCCCCCCCCCCCCCCCGCCTTGCACCCAATCTCAAAATACAAGTCAAAGTCTAACTGAGGAAGACAGCTGAAGTTGAGCTTTGGCCTCCTTGTGTGTACATATATGTACACTTGCATACATGATGACTTACATAGACACTACACACACAGAGATACACAGAACAAAATTATGTTTCCTCCCTGGCCTTTGGTTTCTTCATCTATGAAATGATATCAGACTTAGTGAAGCCACAGAATTTTAAGGTCCGAAGGAACCACACGTCAGCACTATATTTTTTTTTTTACCATCTTCAATGGTTCAAAACTTGGACTGCGATTATATTTCATTAGAAATTGATTTCTCCATAATTCTGCTACGCTGATATTATTTTTGAAAGCTGTCCAGTTCTCAGAGAACCAATGCAGCCAACTTTTATGGTAGATTCCTTCTGTGCCAATATTCAGAAGGAAAAAATAAAAACCAAACTGCTCAACTTCCATGCCTGCGCTTCAACTAGTGGGTACCAGCTGGTCTGGGTCAACCACTAAAGCCCTTCAGTAGGGCATTAGACAACCACTGCAGAATTCATCTCTCCTCGACTTTCTACCCTGTCCAACTCTCCCAGCATCTTCCGTGGAGTCCTGAATGACCTGCTCGTGACCCAGTAGCCAAAGGTTAATGCCCAGAATGGTGTAGAGGCTCTCTAGGCCTCTGTGCATCACCAATAGTCTTCTGAGATACCCTTGCTCAGTGCTGTGCTGATTGTTAAGACATTCTCAAATAACCACCACAAACAGTCCCCCTAGTCCCTGGAACTAAACTTTAGCATCTTCCTGTAAGAATTGTCTTCAAAATACTCCTTAAAGCTTTTTTTTTATTTTAACTGACCTCAAAAATTCCCATCGTCCAATCTCTG
This sequence comes from Microtus ochrogaster, assembly GCF_000317375.1. Taxonomy (NCBI): domain Eukaryota; kingdom Metazoa; phylum Chordata; class Mammalia; order Rodentia; family Cricetidae; genus Microtus; species Microtus ochrogaster. The sequence goes on from NC_022014.1 coordinate 65,940,995, forward strand.
GCTTTCTCCATTTGAATGTGTTCCACTTGGTAAGCCACTCCTGGTGGATCTGAATAACAATAATACAGTGGAAGTCCGCTTACAAGAAACACTCAAGCAACACAGCCAGAGAGGAGGCCATTCATTTGGATAATGTCACCTTTAAGAGGCTTCTCGGGTATAAGATTCCAAGAAAGGAGAGAGCGGCACACACAAGACATTTCCTGACGCATGTCTTCGTGTGATTAATAGCTGGGAATGCTCTGCTCTTGAGAGTGGAGATCATTACCAGATCAGGGGCTGATTAGCTGGAGGGCGTTCAACTGTTGAGAGTGTTGAAGCAGGTGATTTTGTAAGTGGTAGCACTACGAGAGGAAGAGAGAGGAAGCAGGGGCAGCTTCAGGGTGGCTTTAGGGAGAAAACAACAGGCAGAACCCATCGAGATGACATTTTCTTAAAGAAAGCAGGGGGAGACGACAATATGGTGTGGGAAGGTTGCCGGGCACCTGGATGTTAATTGTTGGGGTGATGGCGAATTGGATTTTTTTTTAACTCAATACTGATGAGATCAAAGTGAGGTTCTAAGATCGGCCATGAAATCCTATCAGAGCACACACACAGAAGGACTGTGGTCCAGACGAAAAGTCAAGGGAAAGGAAAGGAAATGTGTGAACAGTTCAGTGATGGTGACAGTGAGCGGAACTGAACAGGAGTTTCAAAAATCAAGACAGAGGGAGCAATTTGAATATAGTGGCCTGGAAACAAAGAGCCTATGCTCAGAGAAAAGATACTTGCCAAAGGGAGCTCTTAACCTCGAGTTAGAATGTCCTGAATCTGAGGCAGAGTGAGACGATCATCGGAGGGATCAGAAGACCATCAAAGACACGAGCCTAGCAGTGGATTCTAGAAAGTTCTCATTCAGGGTAAATTACTCATTGCATCAGCTGGCTGGCTGATTTCTTTTCTTCTTTCTATTTTTACTCTGGTCCAAGTTTCATTGCAACAAGCCCAAAACCACCAGATGGTAGGATGTTCAGAGGTCTTAAGTATTAAGTTTACATGAGAAAGATACATTCCAGGGATACTGAAGATCATCAGAATCATTCGGTCAGCATCCGAAGAGGATGGCAAAGGCCAACCAGATTGGACACACAAAAGCAACGGGGATGATGTCTCATCAAAGGCAGAAGAGAGTGAAGTATAGACTTCATCAGCTCTGACAGAGTCAGCTCATGCTGGGAAGGATGAGCGGATGGGAAGGAACTCCCTTTGTGGAAGGATGACGATGACGGTGACTAGCAGGTGACTAAAGATATGACAGAGCTATGTGACAAAAATGATACGCCTGTGTTGAAGCAGAACAAAGACGTGCTGGTGAAGGAGGAAAAGCATGCCCTGAGAGTTAAGTCTGGCACAGGAAGCCTGTACGTCTTAGTGGACACAGCAGCTCTGTCGGCAGTGGAAACCTGAGAAAGGGGGAGGTTGACTAATACAAATCGCTCATCCATATCAGGCAAGATGACGCCTGCTGCCATGTCTGAGGTGCTATGGGGCAAGTGAGGTGAGACAAGCTTCCCATAGGCCCTTTCTCAGTGACGTGATAATCCTGAAAGACAGGATAAGGAAGCCAAAGTTGAAAGCAGTTTGATAAACGTAATCTCTGCCTCACAGATACAGGGGATAGTTAATATTTTTCACTAGTCCATGTTGAATGCAACATCCAGCATTTGCTTAATCCATTCAGAGTGCAGGCAAAAACTTTGAACTGTGGTTGGGTGTCTGGTATCCCATTCCCCCCTTACATCCACTAAATTCATACCACTGCATCCAAACATGTGCTAGGTGCTTTTACTAAAGGCTGAACACCCACATTCTTTCTCTGCTAATTGCTGTGCGGTTCTAGACTCTTCTACCAATGTTCCTAAAATGAGAGAATTGCCCTTTCTGACTCCAATCCATGCTTGGCCATTGGTCTGTCTATTCTCCTGCAGACTCTACCACAAGGCACCTAGGAGGCTAGCAAAGTTCTCAAAGTTGCCCAGCCCCTTGATCCCAAGCTCCTTTACCCTCTTTGACCTCTGTTGACAGTTCTTTGCCATGGAGTGTGCTTTTCTTTCGGTTTCAGAAGTGTGATGAGTTTTCGGCTTCTCTCTTGCTTGGCTGTTCCCTTACTGTTCTCCCTACTTGATCTCATTTGCTAGTTCCTTGGAGGAGGCTCGGCTTAGAGTCTAGAAGGTCATCTCTCATTTCTTCTCAAAGTTCTCCCTTTGGTGACTATACCGACGATCTAGGCTATCTACATGACCCCAGAGTCTATGCACTGAATGAGATCTCTACTCCGGACTCCAGACCCAGCTCTTCAGCCATTATCATAAATCCCAGGTAAATAACAGACTGACATAAACAAAACTGAAATCATCTCATGCCCATTCTTCCCACCTCAACAGACCACCATGCTCCTTAGCTCAGGGGACTGTTCAACCCCTTTCCAGTGGGCTAATCATGCCATCTTTTTGTTTACTTTTCATATGGAGTTAATCAACAGTGACTCTCAATTTCATTTCCCAAGTGCCTCCCCATTCACAAAGATTGTAAGTTCATTGAGAACAGAGAGCAAAGCTCTAGCTTGTAGCAGAAATGTCTTTATATAAAATTACACGGTGTGCCAGGCAGAGAGCAAATGGGCAGCAGGTATTTGTGATCTACACTGTTGAGTAAATGATGCAATCTATGTCTCTCCACTTGGGTCATGTTTCTCTACCCAAAGCTACTATTATTTCTCATTTGGGCTGTCTATTCCAGAAGGGTACTTGGGAGAGGGGATTAAATGTACGTGAACATATTTAAGTCACTCAAATAATGCCTGGAACATGGTAAGTTCTCAAAAATGGTGGTTATTGTTGCCATTAACTAGTGACACAAGTAAGGACATTATCATGAATATTTTAGGATATAAACACATCATTTTTTTGCATTGCTATACTTTGACATATGCTAGATACATTGTCTGCAGATATGCATGCTCAACCCAACATCTATTTAACTTTGTGACAGGGATATTTCCATACAAATCATACATTACAAAAACTAATCAAAGACTAGAGACATTTGCAGGATAGCTGAAATCCACCTGCATTATTGGTTTGAATATAAAGCAACCTGGCTTCCTTTGAAAGATGTATGAAATATGAGTTCCACACAATCCAGCAACTCATCCCCTACATATATATTCAGGAGAAATGAAACTGTATAGCTTCAAAAATCTGTACATCAGTAGTCACTGGAGGACTACGCCTACTAGTCAAAAAGCACATCCTGAGCGCAGGTCTATTCCTTAGGTAGCTATGCTATCTTAGGCAAAGCCACTTCTCCCTAGGTCTTGGTTCCTTACTAACACAATGGAACTTTTATAACCAATGACCTCCAGACCACTTTCTACTCTGGCATCCTTGTAGCTTGTAACTGGGAAATAGTTATTTCTCTTCCCACGTGTCTGCCTGCACTCCTCAAAGGTGAGTGCACAGAGATTCTGTCTCTCCCTGTGTCTCTGAGACCATCTCTTTGACTTATATAGTAATAGTAACATTAACTATTGCCATTATTCCCATTTTATCTAATGTTTGTAGCTCCCCACCCATCTACACAATGCCAGAGAGTAGATTGTTACAACAGTTCCACAAGGAAGGCCACACAAGACTTCCTACTTTGCGTATGAGAAAGTCGAAGCACATAGAGGCTGTATAACTTATACATGGTCCCATAGTCTGGACATATAAGCAAAGCCTGCACAGCCCAGATCTATGGGGTGGTTTTCTATATAAAATGTGACATGCTAAGCAGGGCCTCTTCCATGCTTTCATCTTGCCATCTTTTAAATATTTGACAGTGTTCAAGGTTGATTCAAAAATACAACTTAACTCAGTTAATTCTTTTGAGAGAGCAACACAGAATTCCCATTATAGAGATGAATCTGTAGAGATGACAAAAGGTTATTTGACTTTGCGATGGTTCTTATGGAGATACTATATATATGCATACCATTCTGCAACATCAGGTACTTTACCCACTGAGCCATCTCCCTGGTCCCCCAGGACATATTCTTAAGTAGAAAAAACATCTAGTTATAAGACCAAACAAATACTGTGACTTTATTGACAGTTTTGAAATAATCCAATACCACTATGTGCAAATATTTTACATTGAACTTATCTGTATTCCTGTGCATTCTGAGAAAAACATTATCTGCAGGATGTATACCAATTAGTAGTCCTTCTGGAAAGGAATAGATTTGATTTGGGTATATGGGTTACATAGAGAATTTCGATTTTTATGCCTATTTGTTCCACTTGGATATTTCATAGTCAAGTATTATTTTAGTAATTAGCAAATAAAGATGAGAAAGACAGAAAAGAAAATACCAGAGGCTGGAGAGAATTGATTTTGGTGACAATCTGACTACATCCTCTCCTGAATGGGCCAGACGCAGGAAATCGCATTAAGGAGCAAGCATAGCCAAACTTTTGTCTTCTTCATCCTGGAGGAAGGCCATCTTTTAGTAAACAATTCCCCCAGGAAGGATGTTGCAGTGTCTTTTAACCAATGAACAGACTCTAGAATCATGCAATACATAACTCTCACTGTCTTTTTTTTTAAAGACTTCTTGTTTTAATAAAATGTGCTAGCCTGCATTATAATAGTGGTTGCTTTAAATGTTGAATTAATTTATATGTCACCATAACTACTTTGTGTCAAGAAAACTTTACATGAATGGTTATGAGGCAAAGATGGTTTTGTCTGGAGTTCGTGGCTTGAGAGTGTTCCCACACTCCTAAGTAAAAATATATAGCCCAGCCAGCATTCTATCCATTTGGACTGTGGGTTTCTCCCTCAAACTTAACACTTTCTTACTGGCCTCTAGGGGCCACGCTATCAGAGAAACCATCATTCCACTAATGGTTTCAAGTGCTCTTCTGATTTAATGGAATAAATTCAATGAGGCTGCCTGCTAGCATTTTGCCATCTTTTTCTGAAAATTTCCAAGGTGCTTTTTAATTATGTTAGCTAGTACTAATAACTTCAAGTATCTATTATCAGATTTTTTTTTTTTGCTTTTGGCCAAAATTACGCATTTTCATTTAAACCTATAAACAACAACAACAACACAAGAACAAAAATAAAAAACAAAAACAAAAACGTGGAACTATGGAAGTTGTCAGTTCAACCATAGCTGTAAAAGAAGTCAGTTAAAATGCCCATTGTTTTACTTCGTGTTCTGTTTGGCTCTCTCCAGTATACATTTGTAGCAGGGATTTTTCTCCCTTCAGAAATTCAGCCCCTTTTCCTTCAACAGATCTTTCCCTCATTTATGAATTTGTCTGAAACATTTACTTTTAGATATGTCAAGCCTGGGCTCGGGTGTAACGCAATATGAACACATTGAAAGGAGAGAAGGAGGCCGTGAGTAGCTACTGAGTGGCAGTTGAGTGGATTTGATGCATCTACCCATGGGAAACACACTGTGAGCAGCTACTTGGCTCTAGACTGGGTTCAGCTAACCGAGGAGAAATTTACTACTCCTCATTTGGAGGTAGAGGCAAGAACATACGTGGGGCTGGGCAACAAGCCAGGGGGCTAGAGATTTGGAGGCGCTCCAAGAGACGGGAAGGAGGAAAATGGATTACCATTTAGATTGAAAGACCAACAGCATGGCTAAAACAAGCTGAGTGAGCTAGATGAATGAGACCAGGAGCTAAGCCTGAATCCCGGGGAAGCAGAGCAGACTTACCGAAGTCACTCAAGATGACCAGTCAGGGACCCCCAGGCCTCCAGGAGGTTCTCACAGTTCCAGCCCGAGGCTTCTCAGGGAGTTCTGTTTAGAGTCTTCACCATGGTTCCCTAGTAGGAACTGAAGCCGAATGCTTTCTCTGCAAACACGGCTGCCAGGGTGGCAGGCCGGGGCGAATCGCTCAGTCACTGTGTGTGCAGGTGGCATACCTTCTGCTAGGAGTGTCCTTAAAGGAGGTGAGAAGCCTGAGATTCTAGACTGGGAATTTCCACCCCTCTGCTTTTTGTTTCCTGGGAAATATGATGGGACCAGCACTTTGTTGTACGAAGCATGGGAAAGAGATTCAAAGCAAATATCAGTAGATCCTAGACTCGGATTCAGAATAGGCATTTGTTCATTTAGTCATTCAATTGACCTCATTCAGTTAGCCTGCAATTTTTGTGTGTGTATGTGTTTACTCTCTCTCTCTCTCTCTCTCTCTCTCTCTCTCTCTGTGTGTGTGTGTGTGTGTGTGTGTGTGTGTGTGTGTGTGTGCGCGCGCAGCTGAATGGAGGCCAGAGGACAATTGTGGTAGTCATTCCTCAGGTGCTGTCAAGCCTCTTCTTTTCTAGACAGTTTCCCACAGCTTGGGTCTTGCCAATTAGGCTAAGCTGGATGGCTAGCAATACCCAGGGACCTGCCTATCTTTGTGTCCTGGCCCCTACTCCGGTGCTGGAATCACAAGTATGTGTCATATATGAGCAAGTTTTACATCTCCTTGAGACAAGCCAGAGTCATTTGGGAAGAGGGACTCTTTGATGGAGAAAAGATTTGTCTGTAGGCAAGCCAATAGTACATTTTCTTGATTAATGATTGAGGCAGGGGGGTTGGGGGTGCAGCTTATTGGTGGCAGTGTTACCTCTGATCAGGTGATCCTAGGTTCTAGAAGAAAACAAGATGAACAAGCCATGAGGTACAAACCTGTGAGCAGTGTTCCTCTATGGTCTCTGTTTCAGTTCCTCACCTCTTGGTTCCTGCCCTGCCTGAGCTCCTGCCTTGATTTCCCTCAAGATGGACTGACTGTTACCTGGTAGCATAAGATAAAATACTCCCCACCCCAATAGCAGTAGAAACCCTAAGAGATGCCTTCCCAGGAGACTTTTGAAATGGAGGTTCTGGGGATTGAACGCTGGCCTTTGTACTTGCACGGTAAGCACTTTATTGACTGAGCTAGCTTAGCTCTCCAGTTCAACCTGCATTCACTGAGGGTCTATTATACATCATGTGTATAACCCTTGGGTTATAAAGTGAGCAAAAGAAACCTATGGCTGTATTCTTAATCCAGTGGAGAAGACAGACAGCCATATAAAAATCCCAAATTGTGGTATATGACTTAGGGGGGATCTCCACTTGCTAACATTAGCTCTTGGCAGAATGGGGGTGTAAAGAGAAGACACAATCTGAGAAGTCAGAAAAAATGTTTTCTAGAAACTGAATAAAATAGAAAAATGAGAAGAGAAAGAAGCTTTTCAGGGAGGAAGAATATGGCGTACGCGAAGGCTCCTGGGGGAGGAGCACGATGCATAGGGAATGCACAAAGGAAAGTCCCCGCTGATCAGAACATGAGAGAAAGAGGAAGACTCAACAGGAGGGCAGAACACTGGCCACCAGGCGGGCTCTTCTTTTGCGCATGTTAAATAACAGGAAACAAAGTGGCCAACGGTACTGTTACTGTCGGTAAGTAACTTTTCCTGGGGAGATTTTGATGTACCACAAATAGAGCACTAGCAGATAAAATAAATAAATAAATATAAAAAAAAAGATCCCAAGTCTAGGTTGGTCAGCCAATGAATTATTCACGCTGCTCACGGAAGCCTAGATAAAGGGTTATGTGGAGGAGCGCTGGTGACACACGCAGGCACCTGTTGCACCCGAAAGTTCCATCCCAGCATGAGTGGTGACTTAAGAAGGTTGAAGCCCTGGAGTCCTCCTCCAGTCATCCTCCCACCCCCTTATATTCTAGCATGCCACCGCCAGGAGCCATGTGCAGTTAGGGTAGGACAGCCAGCGGCTAGGAGGGGACAGGGAGAAGCTAGTGGTGGTTAGAATGTAACTCTTTGCTTTCCTCATTCTACCAGGGAATGCTGATGGGACCTATGTTAGGAGGAGGAACAGGTATGTAACCACCGGGGCTACTCTGCTTTGAAGATAGAAATGACCAAACCATGCCTGGAGGGTACCCATGCAGTTGATAATAAGGACACCGTTGAACTAAAACTTCACAGACTAATCAAACACTACCAGCTTTAGGCAAGAAGTGTGGCGCCACTGAAATGGGAATTCTGCACTGCTGTTTTGGTCCACAGCTCTTCATCTTCCCTAGGGGAGACCAGATGGTTGATCCTACATTGTACTCTGATATTAACAGTCCCCAATTAGTAACCTCTGCTTATTTGATAGAGGCTGTGTTAAACATTTACACATGCATTCTTTCATTTCAAATTGTTGTATGTTAGCTCTGATGACACTTTTTTTTTAAAAAAAAAAAAGAAAGATTTCTTTATTATTATGTATACAGAGTTCTGCCTGCATATATGTCTGCAGGACAGAAGAGGGCACCAGATCTTATCATGAATGGCTATGACCACCATGTGGTTGCTGGGAATTGAACTGAGGACCTCTGGAAGAGCAGCCTTAACCTCTGAGCCATCTCCCTAGCCCCTGTCTGATGACACTTATTTCAGGTCTCTCTCTTCATGTTTTATGGTAAAATTGTCGGTCCTTTCTCTGTGAGGTTAGGCATGGGCTGTCTCTCTCAATCCACAGGAAAGGAAAATGAGTGTGGCGTGTCTGTGTAAGAGGATTTCATGTATGTGAGTTGAGCCCTCCTTCCCTTCAGCTGGGCTGATCGTGTGTGGGTGGCTAAATCAGTGGTTTTAAGCAAGGGTAGCTTTGGCATCCCAGAGAACATGGAAAAATGCAAATAATTTTGGTTGTGACAGTGGAGGAAGGGACACTTCTGACCTCGACTTACCTGGAATGAGAGGTCTGACACAATGTCTAGGATGTGTAATAACTTCTTTAACAAGGAGCCCTCTAGGTCAAAAGCTATCAAGGTATAGATGGAGCCTCTATCAAACCATGTCTCTGAGAGGCCACAGTACATAATTGCCTCTGCTGTCTTGTTCTGAATGTGAACTTGAGCCACTGAGATGCTTGTTACTGCAGCGTAACCTCATCCATCCTGACTAATACAGTGGTGGAACAAAGATTATCCTCATTCTACAAGTCAGAAATCTAGAACTCAAAGATGCCAAGAAGGTTCACCAAGTCTACACAGTGAGGCAGAGCTGGGATGTTTATGAAGATCACCTAGACCCTAAACACTGTATAATTAATTCGGGGCCTTGTTCACCAGCCTGGGGGAGAATGACCTTTCTCAGGAGCTTCTGAACCTGTCACAAAGGTCACCTATAATATTACTCTTACCTATCTAATAGTTGATCAGTGGGAGAGTTCAGAAAGATGTTGAGAAACAGGTTTGGCTTATGAAGCAAGATCCAAATCTCAACCTTGTGAAATTTTGCCTTGTCCCCCATATTTCCATGCATATGCACACTTTCCCCTAGTCCTAATCCTACTGACTTAGAAACATGACATCATCTCCAGCAAAGCTAGAATGATTAGATATTGTGCATTTACTGGGACTCTTAAGAGTGTGGGTTCAAATATCAGCTCCAGCCAGGAGTACCTGTGTACTGTGGACTAGGACACTTAACCCCTCCATTAGTCATCTGCAAAGTTAGATGGAGTTATAAGAACATTATTTTCATATGGCTTTCAGGGAGATTCCAAAGACCTAATATTCCAGTGGTTGGTACACAGGGAGTGTATTACAAAGCATTACTAACCAGGTTTTTGGAGAGAGACTAGAGCAAGGAAAGAATGCTGGGGAATAGAAGAAAAGATGACTCAGTGTCCTAAGTCTGTCATCATTGGGCTGTGACAGTCTGGTGGCATTCAGTGTATTTGAGGTTTCAGAGAAAGATATTCAAAGGAACTACTACGTAGGCGCTGTCCTAGGGAAAGTTACCAGGTGGACACAAAGGGTGGGGCCAGGCGTGAGCTTCCGAAAAAAGTGTAACGTGAGCACGATGCAAGGACATGTTTGGCAGATGCGGAGCAATTATTTTGGGGCGATGAGCTCCGACATATGATAAGAAGAAAACACTGGTAAAGCTCTTTGGAATGGTTAATGGAGAATGTGGGCCGCAGTTTCGACATGTCCTGACAAACTGCCACAAGAGCTAGAAAACAGACGCGAGAACAGAAGCTGGGGAAAGTGATAGCAAGTAGGAAACAACCATGCAGAGTTTCCTCAGGTCTTACCTAACAATGAGACCTGAGAACTCTTGCAATGTTAGGTGTCTGAAAACCTCAAAGGCATCTGTGGTCTCAGGGAGTTGGGGGGTTGGGGGGTGGGAACTGTTCTGACAACCCTTGAAGCCATCAAGCTAGAGTGTAGGATTTCTAGTCTCTGCTTATCTCATTAGTTCTTGGGCAGCCTGAGTTCTTCTTGGTTTGGGAGCAGTCACACCAGCCTGCCCCACCGGGTTCTGCTACCCCAGCCCAGTCAATTTGCTGGCTCTAAGGTCTTATCAAAGCAGAACCACTCTCTGTCAAAGTCTCCAAAGTGAGAGGAAACTGACATCTCCCAAATGTCACCCAGCAAGCCAGGTACTTGATCCCTGGCAATCAAGACATGGAGAACATTGATCCCTGAATTTTGTTTTAGTTATTTGCTTTGGCGAAAGTCCAGAGGCTTACGTGGAACCAAAGATTCACCGGAGGACGGTGACAGCCAGAGAGGAGAGCGGTACTTCAGCTAATCTTTCTTCAGTGGGTTCCTGGAATGATGACCCCTGATTCTATCTCTCAAGCGGTTCTCCATAATAATCCTCATTGAACTTAATTCCAATGATATTTTAGATGTTCAAGTGTCCGCCTCTCAAGTTCTCATATTAAGCCCTAGGGAGAGGGGCTCACATTCCTAAGTGAGAAGATGAGGACATCAGGATGTAAAAATGCAAAGACTTGTAGAAGTCTTTTGATCAAATTATCACCATTCTGGGATGAGAAATAGAGATTTGAAATTCAGAACACCCAGTAAGCTGTTAGAAGAAAATGAACCCAGGGAATCCTAGGTATGAACATTATCTGGCAGTGACTTGGCCTACCAGGCCTTATGTTTGGAGCCGAAGGTCATCTGGTTCTGAAGTTTCTGTTTTCTGGAGTGAAGGACATTGAGGTTCGATGTTTATTTTTTTGGCACAGACATCACATTGGTGCTATTTCAGCCCATGCCATTGTTTTCACAGAGCTAGTCTCACTCAGTGTTGCCCTCAGAACCCCTCTGAGAAGGGAAGAGCTGGTATTTTTTTTACAAACGTCCACCATTTGTAAAGACCACAGTTGATAGTTGGGGCAGAGCTACTTGGCACTTAGGCTCGGGAGCAATGCCTGCCTGGTGTTCCTGCTGTGTGACCCTAGGCAAGATGACAGAGACCATCTGTAAAATGGGGGAAAATATCAACTTCATGCCAGCATTTTGTCGATGGTTAAATGTGATAATATGAAGTTATGAGCTCCCAGTCAGACACAAATAATAACTTTTTATTATCCGTTTCTTAGCCTTGGCACACTTGATGTTTTGTGCCCCGACTTTCTTGACTGTAGAGGTGCCCACGTGCTCTACAGGGTATTTAGCAGCATCCTTGACACCTCTTAGATCAAGCCTGTTGTCACAACTCTTTCATTTTCCCAGGGTCGTGACAATCAGATATATGTTCAGAATTCCCAAATGTCTCCTGCTGTTTTAACTTGAACTCATTGCAACACCGTATTGTAATGTCTATGACTGCCGTGGGACCAAGAGATTCTCAGTAAGAGAAAATGTTTTTTCCTTCATCCTTAGACCCTGGCCCACCATCTGACCGGGTGGAGCATGGCTTTCTAAGCACCTCTTCAGTGAGTGAGTTCGGAAGGCAGCTGTCTGGTAACACTTCGTTTTTGGCAGAGCAGGTGACTCAGATGCCATTGTGAGGAGATTTATAGCTCCTCCTACTCTTCTGCCATGCCCCCTCCTTCCCTGCCAACATTAACTGCCACTTAGTAAAACAGCAACATGTGTTGCCAGGAGCAGGGTAGAATCAGATGGCTCTGCCAAGGGCTGCAAGGACAGGACAATGATTTGTCTGTTCTTTGTCTCTTCCTTGTCAGGCAAATCACAGGATTCTCCAGGACCATTAAGGACACCAGGAGCAGGGAGCTCCTAGTTGGAGCACCAGTAGACAGCACTCTGATACCTGCAAGAGACTTTGTGTCTGCACACGTGTTGGGGGTGGTCTGTCTGTGTCCAGTGTATGTGTGTGTGCACAAAGTTGTGCAATGTGTGTGTACGTTAGAGGAGGACACTGTGTGTCTTCCTTTCTAGTTCACCATCTTAATTTTTCAGGCAGAGTCTCTCGCTGAACCTGAAGTACACCTTGAAACTCTAGCTCCAGCCATTTGATGGCCTCTTCTGCCCTCCAGGGCCACTCACTCAAACACATGCACATACCTTGTATACATAAAGAAATACAAATCTTAAGAAAAATAATCATTAAATACCAAACAAAAAGTGGACCCTCAGTTCACATGGAAGTTGGGGGGGGGTGGTCACAGGATCCCCAGGAATGAGTTCTACCAAGGATGGAAACATTTTTTTTTTTTTTTAAAAAATCGTTCCTAAGATGTGGATCTTCTCTTTTCCTGTCCTAGTAATAAATGTAACTGTTGAGAGGCCTTACTGGTCTGGGGTAGGTGGGAAGGGGCAGTAGAGGTATCCCCAAGGCATATGTCGTTGGCTTCAGAGATCTGATGGGGACAATGTCTAAACTCCATTTCTTGGTATTTCAGGTTGAGCAGAAAAGTTGGCACAGACCCAAAGCTGTCAGATATCCTCAATGGATCCTGGCTCTTTGACCTATTTCTTGTGACCTTGCTCAAACTAAGTACCCTCTCTGGACTTCAGCAGACTCATCTGAGAAGTGAGGAGCTTAGACCCAAAGTATGGTTCGCACATTCAACCACTGTGCATTGAAGAAGAGGGTTTGCTATGGTTTGCACATTCACCCACTGTGCATTGAAGAAGAGGGTTTGCTATGGTTCGCACATTCACCCACTGTGCATTGAAGAAGAGGGTTTGCTATTGCCGAGCCTCTCACCAACAGTTCACCTATTTATTTCTTCTGCCAGAACCCCATTTCCAACATCTCCTGTTCCTCCCTCGTGTCCTGGTAAAGTCCCATGTATCCTTGAAGGCCCTGTTCAGATATCACTCTACCCCTGTGAACTTCTCTCAAGATCCAGGCAGAATCACTCACTGCATCTCAAATCAATTCAGCCTTCCACTCATGCTTCTTGGCTTGTTTTAAGCAGATGTTTGTGTGTCTTCTTCCTTCCTCCTCCTCCCCCCCAGGCTGAGAGCTCCTAGGAGGAGGAACTGCTGATTTTATTTCCACACAAGATTTGGAACATCGCAGACGCCTGATTAAGCTTAACCCAGGAAGACCCAGCTTGGATATAAGCCACAGCTAGCCATAGGGGGACAGGTTGGCCTAACCAAGGTTTGGATGTAAGAGATGATGTCTTTAAGATGAGGTAGACTTCACAGACCTACAGCTTTGAGTAGAAATCTGAGTTTGGAGAATAAAAGCAATGCCTGAGGCCTACTGTTTCCTTGTTGCCCTCTGAGATCTCGTATATCACTAGGTGGCTACAAATATATTGGAATTGCCTTCAGAAGAGAGAATCGTCAAGGGCTATGCTCAGAGAATCAGTTTACTATTAACATGTCATAAGATAAATACACTAGATAGGTGTCTGTGTAACGTTGGTTATTGTACCTGTGTCACTGCCCTGCGTGTGGCACATGTCGTACAATGATACCTGTCCACATCTTCAGGGGAAGCACTGTCTCCAGACACAAGAGGGCTTCAGAGATGGTGGTCTAACGACCCAGCATGGACTCTTTCTGTGTCTGTACTTATAATCCAGTCGTATCTCCTTTGCTAAGTGGCCCACAGATAAGATGGGGGTAGATTCAGAAGGCACAGAGAGAACGCACAACTTTGGGGGCTTGGTTCTGCCCCCACTACTGTTGTGCTGCAGAATGGGGGCTGTGTGTTGGAGCAAACAGTTTCTTCAGTCACATTCTCAACATATGAGGGACTTCCTGCATCTAATTTGTCCTAGACTCTCTGTGTTTCTTGTCACTTTTTATTGCTACAACTTTACCTCTTTTTTATCTTGTCATAGCCACCAGATCAGCCTTCCTCTTCTGCTCCCATGTTCCACATAGCCAAGAAAAGTGACCAAGTCACCCTCCACTTAGTGCCTTTCCGTGATGCTGTCCACAGGCTATAGCTCAACTATCTCAGCCTAACAGGATTCCTCAGGGCTTTCCCCACCTTCTCATCACACAATGCTCGAGTAATCAGGACTGCTAGAATGAAATTCTAGAAATCAGCCATATTCATCCTCTCAGATAGGCAGATGAGGCCCCTCAATTATGATTCTGTCCCAAGAACCTTTTTCTCCTTGGATTCTGCCTGAAGAATTTCCACTCCTCTCCTGGCTTCTCTGCGAGACCAAAATCTTCAAGCTAAATGGGAAGTGGGCTTAATCCTTTGCATCCTTAGAGCCCATCACTATGTGAAACAGCATAGAACCCACACTCGAGCTCCCCTGGAGTGGGCTGGACAGCTCTGGGTCAGACTGGTGGATTGAGAGGTAGAGGAAGATGACAGACATTGAACCACAGCCATTATTCAGTTCCCAACACCAACGATTTACTATCTATTCACTCAAGATTTAAAAACTGTGTTCAACAAGACAGCAGTGAAGGAATAAAGCCAGAAAATTAAGCCCTTAAGTAACTCGTGATCTGATCCATCACTCGCTCCCCATGTGTCTTAAGTGAAAGTCTTGGTTGTGTCCTGTTTGAGTAACAAGCCTCAGCATTTACATCAGAGCCATTTTCTTGCCTCTTAATCCACGACTCATAAAGGCTCCTGGGGTGGAAAATTGGTGCACAGAAAAATAGCATGTCACTTTTGAGTTGTGACAAGGTAAGAGTATCCAACCATTATTGTCCCCATTCCAAACCTGCTGGGCAAATTGCAAAACGGTTAAGAACAGCTTGGCAGGTGTGGACATGTGGGTGAGCAGCAGCCCTTGTTCCCCTTAATCTCATGGGCAATGGGCTAAGTGCTCTTTGGAATAGATGGAACCAGAAATATGTTTTCTCCTATCTCCCCACCCACCCTTTGCCCAATACCTCTTCCTTTCCCTCCAATCCCTTCCTCTTCTCTTTGTTTCTGTCTCTCTCTGTCTCTGCCTCTCTGTCACACACACACACACACACACACACACACACACACACACACACACA
>NC_022014.1:65956330-65964490 GCF_000317375.1 Microtus ochrogaster
ACACACACACACACACACACACACACACACACACACAGAGAGAGAGAGAGAGAGAGAGAGAGAGAGAGAGAGAGAGAGAGAGAGAGAGAGAGAGCCCTACCTCTAGAGAGGAATTTGCTCAGGGAAGCAGAATAAATATATTGCTACTTTATGATAATAGAAATGAGGGTAAGGTTGGGAATTTGCAATGAGGTATTAAAATACAAATTGTGATTTCAAAGCTTCTGGGCTCCTTTATGCAGTTAAAGGTGAAGGCTCTCATTCATTTACTCAATAAATATTTAGAGAGCTTTCTCTTCGAGCCAGGTACATTTTTTTATGGCTCTGGGTACACATCAGTTAATAAATCAAGGTGCATGCTGGTATGGAACATGCACTATAGACTAGGAGACTGGCATAAATGAGTCTCATGAGTAGATTGCATATCAGAAGTGGAGAGAAGCCTGGGAAGAAGAATAAAGATGTGTGATGTAGTGGAGTGAGTGAGTGAGTGTGTGTGTGTGTGTGTGTGTGTGTGTGTGTCTTCGCGCATACACATATACATGGGACTATTTTAGGTGACGGTTGGAGAAAATCACTGTGTGATGAAATCTGCTGGAATATACACCTATGATCTGGGTGGCTTAAAACAGGGAGAAAAAGAGAGTTGGAGGCATAGCCTTGGGGTAGGGTGACAGCCAGCCTCACCTAATGGGTGAGTTACAGGCACATGGGAAAGATCTGTTGTCTCAAGAACGCAAAATGGGAAAACAGAAAAACAAATAGCTGAACAGCTCTTGAAGATCGACACCTGAGGTTGACAGATGCATATCCACTCCCACGTGTACACACAAAGTAAATCACTCTTATTGTCCAGATAATGAGCAGCAGTTTAGGGATTTGTGCTAGGTCATTCTTCCCTTTATAATAGCGGGAGTCCTGGGACCTGGTTCATACACACTGGCCTAAGAACATAGCACCTCTCATGACGTACCTGTCTGACATTGCACAGAGTCAGTGCCTCAGACCTCCATGCCTGTATGCACACATGTGACTCAACCATCTCCAGATGCCTGTCTTTCCCAGCAACCTTACCAACTTTCAACATGGACTCTGCACACTTGAAGTTCAGGGCACAGGGGGTCTTAGATGTAAATCTTGACCTCCTCTCTCACCTTGCCAGTTCCCTGACATATCCCCTCAAAAGGCATGCATTGATCTGGGAATGGCCTCAGTTGGTAGAGTGCTTGTCTAACAGGCACAAAGCACTTGCAATCCCTAGTACTGCATACAACCAGGCAGGATAGATCAACTACTATAACCCCAACACAGGAGGTGGAAGGGGGTGCATAAGGAGGTCACAGCCATCCTTGACTACATGGTGAGTCAGAGGTCAGCTTGGGGCACATGAGACCATGTCACAAACGAACAAAACCATGGTATAACAGCCAGCTGTGTGGATTGGCCTTGAACTTAAACAAAGATCAGCGAACCAAAGGGTTGAAAATGGTGGTACTGATTTTCAATGATCTATTTCTCCACGTTAGCAACATTCCTTATTAATACCAAGCAGGTGAGTCTTGTAGATACCCCTGCCCCTCTACTTAGCATCAATATCCTTTTATTTGTGCAGACTATGGAGCGCTCCAAAGAGTCTAAAGTGCTCAGGAAGTCAGTAATACTGCCAGCCACTGTTGAAGGCCTATGGGCCATGTCTGCCGAGCACAGCGTAGCATTTTACCCTCACTGCTATTGAGACCTGCTCCAAATCTACTGGGGTTAATGCTATCATGACCATGTAGGCTCACCGTAAAGCCTTTATTCTAACTGAGTTATCTCCAAGGAGACCCTATTTCCAAAGAAAGTCACATTCTGAGCTGCAGAAGGAGAGAACTTCTCATTCCGTTTTGGGAGAACATGACTTAACTCCTGGGGTAATACTAAAAAATGCTGTCCACGACACAGGAGCAGGCCATTAATAAGAACCAGGGCACAGTTTGATGCACATTAAAGGATTAAAGACTGATGAGTGTTGTGGTAAATATGGTCCTTCCCATGAGGGTAAGGGCCGCCCTTGTGGAGGCATCTTCTGAAGTGGGGAAGGAGGGTGACCTGACCTCAGAAGAAAAGGCATTGCACCCCTTGTTTGGAGGAAGCTCATCATACAAGAAGAGGTAGGAGGGGCTGTTGGCTGGGAGTTTTATGCATTCCTACTTGGTAGTTTTTATTCTTAGGGTCTTTTTTTTTCCTTTTTGCATTTCCCAGTTTTTCATAACCGTAAAACCCATGTCATCCCCAAATCCTTCCTTATATAGATCAATGACATCAATGGCATGGGGCAACAAACATGAGAAAAATAAACATACTACCCAAAGGGACTTGAACCGTCTCAAGGCTACACAGCCTTTGGCAGGAAGCTGGCATTCAAGCTCAAGTTGGCTGCCAGCAAGGCTCAGATGTCAAGGCGCAAAGATTGTGCCACAAACTAATTAAGAAAGGCAAGGAAATGAGTGGGCTTCATATCACACAAGACAGGGCCCAGTGTGACCACACTACCTGTGCAAGACAGAACCCTGGGATGAACCCCCCCCCCCTCCACTGCTGAGATTTCCACCAGGACCCCTGAGCAGGCTTCCCTATCACTTGCAAGACAATGTTTTGTCACCTAGCAAAAGGGACTTGGCAGACGTGGCTGAGGTGATTAATTGGTTGGATCTGAGTTAATCCAAAGAGATGTTAATCAGATGAGCCTAACATAATCACCTGGGCCCTTGAAGACTGCTGCCCTTCAGTCTAGAGACAGAGAGACTCACAGCATGGGATAATTCCAAGCACTTCCCAGGCTTTAAAGATGGAAACAGGAGGAGGGCAGCCTCGGAGGCTGAAGAAATAGCCTCGCCCCATCCACCAACCCTCAGACAGCAAAGCAACAGGGTTTCATTCCTACAGCCGCAGGGACCAAAATTCTACCATCCCCCCAAATAAACAGAAGCAGATTATTCCTCAGACATTCCAGGCAAGTTAACCTTGGCTTTGGCCATAGGAGACCGGCAGGATCCCATGCTCGTAAACGGTGCTGCTAGATTCATACTTTGTCACAGCTTGTAAAACAAACATGCCTCCTCACTCCTAGTCCCTGCACCGTGAGACAGAAGAGCAAAGGGAGAAGAAGCGGGAGGATAAATCCCTTAATGGTTCCTTTGGGCAGACAAGTCTCTCTGCAGCACAGACCATGTCTAACTTGCATAGAGCCTTTCTCCCAGGAAGGCTAGGGGTACTTGCACAGAAAGGATGCAGTGGGCAGGAGACAGAGCTTTTGATCTGTCCAGGGCTAGCTGTGCAAGTGTGAGGACCTGAGTTCAATTCCCCAGCGCTCACATACAAGGTAGGCACAAAGGCAAACTCCTGTAACCTCAGCCCTGGGAAAACAGGCAGATCCCAGGCTCGCTGGCTAGCTCTGGCTAGCTGAGTCACTAAGCTCCAGGCTTCACGAGAGCTGATTTCAAAACTAAAAGTAGAGAGAGAGCAATGGAAAAAAACACCTGACATTAACTTCTAGCCTCTACATGCACATGGATACACATGCACACATGTTTACACATCCAAGTGTACAGACATCCACACACACAAGCACGCGCATGCGCGTGCGCACACACACACACACACACACACACACACACACACACACACACACACACATGTGCATGCCCACGAGTGTATTACTTCTCTAAACACATATGTTAGGGTGATGTTTTCTTCTGTCTCCTGTTACATAGCTTGCTGCAAGCTTCCTAGGTAAATCCTAGCAGGAAATTTTGTCAGACAGAGTTGGTTTCCATAGCTGAGCTGGGTAACTTTTGCTGTAGAAATTGTCTGAGGAGGGAAGAAGCAGCTGAATTTGCCTGGCCTCCTTGGCCTCATGCGAAGGTTATATACTTCCATCACAATTCTATTGATTTGACTGGTTAGTACACTTTCTCTGAGGTTCGGCCTTCATCATCCTTTAGAAACAAACCAACTATGGTTTTCTTCTGAAGACTCACCACATAGCCTCTGGTTAATTGGAGTTAGGCACAGCTTTGGCACCTCCCTTTAGTTGAAAGAATTCGAATCTGGGTGTTATCAACAGGGGAGAATTGAGGTTGCTCGTTCTATGCGCCAGTCAGGGCTTTGAACACAGTGTTCACTTTCCTTCGGGGGAAAACATCTCTTCAGAAGTGGAAATGCTTTTTTTCCCAAACAAAGAACTGCTGCACTAGATTTGTTTGTTTTTTTTTTTTTCTTTTTTAAAAAATGGGTTCAACGGTCTGTTCCCATTCCTGTGTCAAATGCTGGGAGAAAAAGAATGTTAAATATGATAGGTAGGTAATTTGTACTGACCTTTTAAGATATGAGGGATATGTGTGTGTTTCGCTTGCTAATAAGAGAAAAGAGGTATCTGAAAATTATATTTTAATGGAGTAAGCAAACTTTATTTAAAATATACGTTGTGTGGTTTACGTTACACAATGTTTGCTCAAGGGCACAGCTATACTCCCTGACTTTTGCATGTTATGTCTATGACTTCAGTGAGGTTAGTAGGTGTGTGTATGTGTGTGTAGTATATAAGTGTGCATATCTACATGAGCGTGGGAGTACATGTGTATTCACATACATGTGGAATCTGGAAGCAGATGTCAGGTCTCTCCCATCACTTCTCTCCATCTTGTCTTTTGAGGCAGGGTCTCTCCCTCATCCCAGTGCTCACTGATTACTTAGATTGACTGGCCACTGAGCTTCAGGACAGCCTGTGCTGCTTTCCCCAACACTGGGGTTACAGACGCGCACCAGCTTGCCTCGCTTTCACATGGGTTTGAGGATCAGAACTCCAGTCCTCAAGCCTGTGGGACAGGCCCTTCACTGACTTAGACATCTCCCCAGTCTTATTGTGTTTTGTGATGCTGATCAACATATTTTTATTTATTTATTTATTTTTTTACCATGGGTGTTGCTTTTGTTGAACAATTCGCCAATCCTTTTCTGGGTCTGCACAAGATTTTAATTCTGCTGCTCCTTTGGGTGCCACTCTTATCCAGAACTCAGAACATTTTATTTACTTCAAGGAGCATTTTTTGAAGGGGTTGCTACATTTTGTGCTTGGATCAGCTGTTCCCAAGGTTACAGGATGAATAATGTCCTGTCTCAGCCCTGCCAAGGCTCAGTTTGTAAGCACAGTTCTCAAGTACATCACAGGGATGGGGGCCTCAGAATTCCTTTTACTATGCACAAATACCACAACATACTGACATAGTATTTTCAAACTAACACAGATACTTAATAATTTTATGATTAGCCAGACTTGATTTTACATGAGAGCCTAGTGTTGACACATGTTTGTGGGTACCAAAGATTTATTACGAAGAATTTAAAAAGCTAGCATTGGAACCAAAGTATAGGGACTGGTCTGCTCCTCATTGTCCTCTGTGATTTGATAGGTGGCCCCTGATATTTTGCTGTATTGTGGCTTGGGGTCACTCCTCTGTGAAGTAAAGCTGTAACCCCAATGAATGTGGCAAATTAGAACGCCTTTCAAAATTGGTCTTCTAATGAAATGTTTTGATCTTTTCAGGGGCTTTTCTCCTCCAATGCAGCCAACTCCCTCTATTGCACACAAGGAGGGAACTGAAGTACCTCTCTGCACCTGCTTTTCACCCTCCAATCCCAGTCCTGTCTGCCATAGCCACCTGTGTTCTCTGTTCGAGCTCCTCTAAACTGCAACCAATGCCTATCTCACCTCCTCCTGCCCTTCCCACAATGACAGACTGGTCCCTCTAAGTCCCGGGACTCTAGGACCCTTCCAACAGTGGAAGGGGGTGCCATTCATGAGCTAATACATCCCCAGTCAATAATGTTTTCAAATGAAGAAAACAGATGCTCAGGAAGGTAGTGTGAAGAGTTGACTGATAAGGAGCAAAGCCACAGTGAGAGCTGCCACAACCTCAGATCACCATTAATTGTCCCCCCTCCCCCCAATCTCTTCATGGTCTCCATGTTCACAGGGATAGGCAAAGCTGTGTCTCCTCCCCAGCATTGTACCTGATGCCTGGCAGTTGCTCAAAATACAACTATTGACTTGAACTGAGTTTACATGAGGGGAAAAAGATAGTATACCGCCTTGACTTTTATCATCAAGGTTTAAAATGATTGGTATCTTTTTATATTGGTGATTAGGTCGAAGAAAAAAATCTAATTCATTACTGACAGTGTTAATTAAAATAGCATACCAGAATAAAATTATGTGTGTGCCCTGACTGGTAATTACACTCTTAAAATTGCCTTTCTGGAAATAACTAGGGAAATGTTATGTGTGCGTGTATTTACCATAGCACCATAGGAGGTAGGGAAATCTGGCCAAGTTGGCATTGATTAAACAGGGAGACTGATGTGTATATTTGGTGATTTGAGTGACAATGGTCCCCATAGGCTCATATATTCAAATGCTTATTTACCTGGGAGTGGAACTATTTGAAGGGATTAGAAGGATTAGGAGGTGTGGCCTTGTTAGAGAAAGTCTGTCACGTGGGGCAGGCTTTGAGGTCAGAATCCCATGGCAGGTCCAGTCTTTTCCTCTCTCTGCAGATCAGGATGCAGTTCTCAGCTACTGCTCAAGTGCCATGAGTACTGTCGTGCCCCTGCCATGATGACAATGGGCTAACCCTCTGAAAATGTAAGTGAGCTCCCAGTTAAACATTTTCTTCATGAAAGTTGCCTTGGTCATGGCATCTCTTCATGGCAATATAACTGTGACTAAGACGTCATGTTGTGAGACTCTGTTTGATGGAGTACTCTATGGATACTGAAAATGTTAGTATAGGTCTGTATGCACAAAGATAGAGAAATATTAACAGTATTGAAAAACAAAAAGACAAGTTTCAGTTGAAAAACAAAAAGATACGTTTTAGTCAAGTGTTTAGAGTATGATCTACTTTTCCTAAAATATGAAAAAAAGTGTCTCCCCAAAATTCTCTCTTACTGGGGCTAGGGACATGGCTCAGTGATTAAGTTGCATTTACTGCTCTTGCAGAGCACCCAAGTTATAGTTCCCAACACCCACTTGGTGGCTCATGGTCATCTGTAACTCTAGTTCTAAAGGATCTGATGTAATGCCCACTTCTGTACCACAGTGTGCCTGTAGAAAGCACCTATGTGCATAAAATAAAAATAATCTTTAAAAACAAGATAGAATCATTTTATCTGGATAACCACCCTCAGTGTGCCCAGTTGCATCTGAATGGGGGCTAAGTAGGGTCAGACCTGGTTAGTACTTGGGAGACAACCATCCAAAGGCAGGCAAATTCTGCTGAAAGGAAGACGATGATTCCCCTTGTGATACATCAGCCAGGGAAAGGAAGAAAAGTGGAGGGAGTCCTTCATGCCTTGACAGTGGCTAGGGAGCATGGGAAGTGGAGACCAGAGACAATACATAAGCAGCATTGGTGCTAGGAGGACAGAGAGGAACATACTGGAGAGATATGGAGAGAATGCCTCCAACCGGAAATTAAACAAGCCTATCCATGGCTGCACAGATATACATTCATCCTTACACATAAGATAAAAATAAGTAAATCCTTTTTTAAAAAAACAAACAAACTGGGCTACATTTACCAATCGCTACTTCTCATACTTCTAACTGGCTGAAAATAATGATTGTGGACTTCCACAGTGTTAAAGGAATGTCTAGTCACAGGAGAAGCCAGGCCATCATCATCTCTGTGCAGGTGTAGATGAAGCTAGCAAAATCATTTGAGCTTGTACCTAACGAGCTGAGATAACCCAGCAAACTGGTTACACACACACAAACACAGAGGAGGGGCACACATATCTAGAAAACAGCATGTGATCCTAGGACACTGGTCAAAAAACTGCAAATGGTTATATCCTTGCTGGAGGTCAGTCAATCAGCTGTAAGTATCGGAATAGCCAGAAATATATGCACATTAATGAGTGTGGCTGTGTCCTGTCTATATCTGTACAGACAGGAGGCAGCTTTCACCTTGTTTGTAGCTGTGGTTTGCCACGAGACAACGAGTCTGTAAAAGTGTTTATTCTGGAAAGTTATTCTCTCTCTCTCTCTCTCTCTCTCTCTCTCTCTCTCTCTCTCTCTCTCTCTCTCTCTGTGTGTGTGTGTGTGTGTGTGTGTGT
>NC_022014.1:65964590-66001509 GCF_000317375.1 Microtus ochrogaster
TCTCTCTCTCTCTCTCTCTCTCTCTCTCTCTCTCTCTCTGTGTGTGTGTGTGTGTGTGTGTGTGTGTGCATGTGTATGTACTACAACAAAATTGAAATGAACAAATGAATCAAGAGATCTTTTTGAGGGTCTTCTTGGGGCTGAGCATAAAGACAGTTGTCACCATCTAGATGGAGCAGGTGGATCACCTGTGGTCTCCTGAGGATTGAAGAGATGAATGAAAAATTTCAGTAGTATACAGGACTTAAGCAAGGGCTGCAACCAAAGCTGGGCAGCCAGCTACTACTCAGATTCCAGAACAAAAGTCTCTCTGGAAGGCAAGAAAGCCAGGGTTGGGCAAGGTGTCATGGCTTGGTGTTGGTTGATTCTTTTTTTTGCTAACTGTGAAGAGCCTCTGTGGGTATGTCAGTGTCCCCTTCTTGGGCCACCCTGATATATATATATGACTAGGTTGGTTGGCCAGAAGACTCAACCATTCTCTTACAACCTTTTTCTGAGTACTGCTGTAACAGGCCCTTAGGGCCACAGCTATCTTTGATGCGGGGTTTGGGGGTCTGAACTCAGGTCATTTGATTTGTAGAGCAAACTGCCTAACCCACTGAGCCAGATCCCTACTACCCAAGGTGATATCTTAGAGCATCTATTCATTTCTCACTCAGTGTCTGTGTTCTAGCACAGAAAGTCGAGGGGCCGGGTGACAAGAGGACACTTGTTCTAATACCTGTTGCTAGTCTATGTTACTTTGTACAGTGAACCTGTTCAAGCCATGTGGTCACCAAAAGACCAATCAGAGGCTTAGAATATAGTGGTGCTGCGCTCTATAACCATCAAAGAATAAAACTGGGACCTGAGCTGAAGATGTGTATCCTGAAAAGGAAAAAAAAAACAAAAAAAAAAAAAACAAAAAAAAAAACCATCATTCTCAGTTATTTTTTTTAACCTAAAAAAATCACAAAGCCTTTCTAGTGTGCCCATGCTTCTTCAACCCTGCTATAAAAACAAAACACCTCCCCCCCCTTTTTCTCCTCGAACTTTTGGATGGAAATGAGATTCTCCCCTTTTGGAGTCTCTACAGGATTTGCTGTCAGAACTTGAAGAAAGTTTGTTACATTTTCTCTCAAATCCCTGCCACAAAGGACGTGGGGTGCCATGCCTTGCCAGAATTCTGAATTTATTGTGTGAAAGCACACAGAAGAGCAGTGCATTGAGGTCACTGACAAGAAAAGATCTGGTGGTGGAAGAGGGGTGATTGATTGGTGTTGGGTTTAGAAAAGGAGCATGGCAATTTTCAGATTACTGGTGTACCTGAAACACTGATGTTAGATTTGTAGCTGCATCTTCCGGACATTTGTTAACTTGTCCATTAGTTCATCAAAATGGATCGAGTTCATTCTCTGCCAAGTAGCATGCTCTTAGAAGAAGTGTTGGCTTAATAATCACTTTGTGAAACAAAGCAGTTGAGTGGTCGGTGAGCAAATCTGCCATTGTTATCAAGGCCCCATTCAGCTGAGATTGTACAGCAGAGACGAGTTTGCCTAGAACCTGCCACAGAGAGCTCTGTGAGGTTAGAAAAATTTGAGAGCTTCTGTGTCACTCCAGCCTGTAGGAAAAACTCCTGAAGGATTTTCCTTCCCTTGTGATTACAGGGTTTCTCTTGTATCCCTTGGAACTGTCATATTTCTTCTGCAAAAGCATCGAGAGGACTACTCAGGGCAAGGTCAGCACCTTGAACCCAAGGAATGTTTAGATGAGTGATGGGATTCGGAGCTGACAGCCAGAAAGCTGAGGTGTCACGGGCAAGTAGGGATTGCAAGAGCCAAGTCAGCACTTGCAGGGAATGAGCTGATGACCAACTGAATGACAGAAACTCCAGTGCCCCAACAAGGGTGTGTCATAAAGACCACTAACGTGAAAGGTGGAGGCTGAAGCTTGCTCGCTGGGAGACTTCCTTTCTGTCTATCTTCTTTCCAGCATTCCAGAGGCTTGCTATATGTCAGACATTGTCCCTGGTACTTACATGTTCTCACTGGCTAAGTTCAAACATGCCTTGTCTTTAGGTAACATCGCGGTCCATACTCCTTCCTATGTTACCCCATAATCAGATCTTTTTCTTATGAGAGGGTGGGAAAAATAGAGGAACAATATGAAATCTCTAAGTCTATTTAACTTAAATCACATATTGTGGGGTTTTTTTTGCATGTGTGTGCATGTGTGGTGTGGTGTGGCATGGTATGGTATAGTATAGGTGTATACATGTCATATTGCACATGCCTTGAAGCCGGAACTCACTATCAGGTCTTCTATCATTCTGTAACTTATGCTTCTAACCCTATCTGAACCTTATTTTTTGAGACAAGGTCTCCCAATTGAACCTACCCAGCACTGAGGCTGTAGGTTCACACTGCCATGCCTTCCTACATGAGTGCTGGGAACCTCAACTTGGGTCCTTACACTTGCACAGTAGTAGCTTCATGAGTTCTTGAAACTATTCTTCAGATGGTGACAGCAGGGACACTGTTAGCACAGTGGTGACTGCGACAGCTGGAGATGCTCATATTCTGACTCTGAGCAGAATCTGAGAGTAGATTGCAGTGACATTTCATCTGCATTTTAATAAATAAAGCTTGCCTGAAGTTCAGAGTGTAAAACAGCCGCAATGGTCAGCCTTACAGACAAGGCAGTGGTGACACACACCTTTAGTGCCAGTAGCCACACTAGCTTGCCGTAGAAACTGGATAGTAGTAGTGCACACCTTTAATCCCAGCAGTAGGGAGGAATATAAAACAGGAGAGACAGCTCTCACACACCATCTCATTCTGAGATTCCTGGAGGCAGGATTGTCATTTTGGACTAAGGTAGAAGTAAGAGCCAGTGGCTAGTTGTTTTACTTTTCTGACCTTCAGGTTGAACCCCAATTTCTGTCTCTGGGCTTTTATTAATCGTGCTACAGTAGATCTGTATGAGACTTGAAGGACAGGCACTTATGGAACTGGAACCTTTAGAATGCTGGGAAATCAGAGCAGTGTTATGCTAAAGGGAGCCCAACAGGATGTGTTAAAATTTAGGGTCTCTAGAGAGATTATATCTTAGTTTGAGAGAGTCCCCTTTGGAGGTTTAAATGAGGGTAGACATGAATACTACCTTCCTATTCTTGTATAATTCTCTTACAACAACATAAATGACATATCTGGGCTTTGAAACGTCCCCAAAGGCATATGTATTACACATAGAAATACAAAATAACTACAGAAAAATACAAAGGAAAATGTATTAAATATTTTTCCCTTAGCTGAGAGGCCATACAACCTTTAGGAGGTGGAGTTTGACTGGTGGCAGTAAGTCCTTAGAGAGGGCCACTGAAGGTTGTAGTCTAGCCTGTGGTTCTAGCATGACCTCTGCTTTCTGGTCCTCCATGATGTGAGTAGCATCTGCCTCTCCTTCCCACTATCACAAACTGAACCAACTTATTAAACTTATTATATCTTACCTGCTAAGGGAAACTGAAATCCCCTAGGCTATGAAGCTAGATAAAACTTGGCTCCCTCAAGTTGGTCATAACAATTCCAAAAGTAACTAATTCAATACACTTTGCAGAATGGACATCAGCTGACAAAAAGAAGGGGCTTTGAATGAAATGTCCTCAGGCTGGCACCATAAAAGAGAAAGCAAGCAAAAAGAGATGACAACTTGGAGAGTCACTGCTCCAAGGAAGAGCCCATCAAGGACTCAAATAAAGCCTATTGTCTACCCTTATGGGAACTCATGCTCTGTCTTCAGAATCTACAAGGTCCCAAGAAACGAAAAAAAAAAAAAAAAAAAAAAAAAATTTCATTTTAAAAGACATGCGGGACAACCAGACAGGAAGTAGAGGTGGGTCAATGAGAACCAGAGAATTCTGGGAAGGAGGAAGCCCATTCCTCTGCAGTCCTTGCCCAGTCACAGAAGAAGCAAGATGTGACTGCCTCACTGAAAAAGGTACTGAGCCATGTGGCTAACATGGACAAGAATAATGGGCTAATATACATTATAAGAGTTAATAAGAAGCCTGAGATAATGGGCCAATCAGTTTATAACTAATGTAGAACTCTGTGTGATTTCTTGGGGACTTAACGACTGCAGGAACCAGGCAGGACAGAAACCTCAGACAACAGTCTGTCCCAGAGAATCTGGAGTCTCACTCCTGATCCAGAATAATTTGGTTCTTTTGGACAAGTCTCTTAGTTCCAATTGTCACTGAGGCCAGCTTGCTGTGGATGCAGGAATCTTAGACACAGGGCCGAAGATCTTGGCTCCAGTCTAGCTTTGACAATACCTAGATCTGTGATCTTGACTTCTTTCCCTTTGGTCTTAGCTTCGTTCTGAGAAAGATGCTTATTTGTCATCTACTTAACAAGTACCTGTTGACCTTCTAAGCTGTGTTAGGGTGTGTGAGGTAAGACTGATGTTTCATGGTTGAGGGTGGCTGAGACCTATGATCTCAGCACTTGGGAGGCAGATAGAGGAGGATCATGGATTTAAGGTCACCTTGAGCTGCATAGCAAGACTCTGTCCCCCTAAAATATTTCATGGACCTATCTCAGTCATCTTTGGTATGGAGAGTTGAACCATGACCTCTAAGATGTGTGTCCACGCCCTAATCCCTTGAGCCTGTGACTCTGACAGTAACTGAAAAAATGCATCTTTGGAAATTAATATAAATTAAATATCAGATAAGATTATCCTGGAACATTCCAATGAGTTCCAGGTCCTAGGATTGTGTCCTCATGAGACACAGAGAGACTATGGGAAGATGAAGGCAGAGATTAATGTCATAATACACAACCCAAAGAAGACCGATGATACCAGAAGCCAGAAGAGGCAAGGAAGGATTCTCCTCCAGAGCCTTTTTGTAGAGGCAGACACCTTGATTTCAGACTTCCGGCTTCCAAAACTGTGAGAAAATACATTTCTGTTGTTTTCAGCCCCCAATTTTTTCTGGAAGCTTTAAAAATATAATTCATTTGGGTTCAGGCCAACCATCTGGCAGCATACTTCTCATTTTGTGGGACAGCCACTGGTGGGTGCTCTCAAGACTGTTACAGGGCAGTGATGACATTAACATTTGGCTACACTCAAAGGTCCTGGCAGAGGGTACAATCCAAGATGGCACCCTCTGCTCAGGTTTACATGGTCTCTGCACATGACGATGCTGTACAGGGGACAGCTGTCCTACCAGGAGGAAACGTTTGCAAAAAAAAAAAAAAAAAAAACCTCTAGGGAAAACCTGGACCAGTCACATCCCTCTCTTTGGAGAGTTTGAATCTGATAAGCTGGTATCCTGAAACTGGCTCTAACCCAGCACATGGGAGGGAAAGGTTGTAGCATCGTGAGGTTATCCATAGATGCATAGCTTACAGTCTGTCCACGTTATGTGAGGGGACGAGAGAGAGGATGGGACAGAGAGAAGGAAGAAGAAGAAAACCAATACAGGAAGAGGAACAGAGAGGGGGGAAGGAGGAAGAAAAGGGCAGGGGAGGAGAAGAGGGAGGGAAGAGACGGAAGGGCAGGAGACCCAAGGGACAAAGGGACAGTGACTTTCCTAAAAAGGTTCCTTGATACCAGCTTATCCAGCGCTGGGGATCGAACCCAGGGCTTCATGCATCTTAGAGAAGCACCGAACCAACTGCTTTATATCTCCATTCCCCATGATTCTCACAAGGAAAACCAATCTTCTGGCTCACGATGCACAGATAGAGGTCATGTTGCATGACTTCTGGGCAGCAGCCGGAAGAATGAGCAGGCCCTCTTCTTGACTCTCTTTGCTCCTAGGCCCACAAAGAAATCTAAGAGAATATTCCATTTCCTCAGTCACTCTAGAACTCTCTCTCATGTGCCTGGTATGACTGTACCTACATAGGCATTTGATTTCCAAAATGTTTGCTATGTGTCCTCTGTGGAGCACGTAGATAGGACAGAATTGATGCTGGGATAACTGTGCCTTCCCCCAGAAACTGGCTTCCCCCATTTCCATACATGCAGGAGGGTCTTGTTTTGATCTGTATATGAACCACGAACCTCCAGGCTCACGTTTATGAATGCCTGGTCCCCAGTATATGGTGTTGCTTTGGGAAGTTATGGAACTTTTACAAGGCAAGGCCTGGCTGGTCAAACTAGGTGTCTAGGGGCAAGGCTTTGAAGATTATGCCCGCTTCTGGTTCCTGCCTGCTCTCTGCTTCCTGACTGGTACAATACGAACAAACCATAAGTTCCCACCATTATGGACGGAGCCTTTTCTATTATGATAGACTGAAATCTCCTGCAAACAAGAGTCCCAACTAATCCTTTCTCCTGCTAGTTGCTTCTGTCTGCTGTCTTGTCTCAGTAATGACAACAGGAATTAATATAGCCCTCAAGGAGTGTGACACTCCTTGCAGCTTCCAGAGGAGACTTCCTATATTACTGGACGGGAGAATCACAGACAGAACTCAAGGTAGCTATATGGCCCCAAAGTGAAGTGAAAAGCCCAGAAATAATGGCAAAGTAAGGGAACCCTGAGTTGTACATGGTAACTTTGTTGGGATGACCTCTAATTGGGCCCTCAACCTCATATGTGTAAAGAAAACAGTCTTGCCCATGGAAAGGAAAAAAAAAATCAAAACAAAAAAGAATTGAACTGAGGGAAAAGCTGCCCCATGTCACAGGCTGAAAAAACATATGTAATTTGAGTCTAAGCAATTTTATTGCCTGTTGAAAAACAGCATTTTTAAGAGGAATATAACACAAGCTAGAATCGCCACAAATCAACAGGACGGCTAGAACCCAATCCCAAATATCTCTATAAAATAGCAATAACAACTGTTTCCTGCAGGTGGTTGTAAAAGTTAAACTAGATGATTTATTTCATTTGGTGTTCAAAAGTACCTGGCCCTTCCCTAATGGATGAGTCATAGCCTGTATCTCCTTGGTTTAGAAAAGCCCAGGAGCTGCCAAATGTAGTAGCCACTGCACAGGAAAGGAAAATAAGCCAGCTCTTACCAAACAACTTCAGGTTCCAGAACACCCTAAGCATTGGCTCCATTGTTGCAAAGGAGATCAGCACTTAAGTTATTTGTCAAGGACGCCAATGAACAAAGAGATCTCTAAAGCGT
Source organism: Microtus ochrogaster (assembly GCF_000317375.1). Taxonomy (NCBI): domain Eukaryota; kingdom Metazoa; phylum Chordata; class Mammalia; order Rodentia; family Cricetidae; genus Microtus; species Microtus ochrogaster. Next base: position 65,971,718 of record NC_022014.1, read on the forward strand.
CACACAAAATAAGCCAAATGTGGAAACAACAAGGTTTAGGAGCCCTGGCTTTAGCTAAATCACAGACAGGTAGGCACAAGTTGCACCAGCAGGGCAACAGTAAAGACAAGAGACTGCTTAAAAGGAAGCTGGACAGGGCCCAGGGCTTCAGAGTTTTTGGAAGACAGGTTTGGATCAGACTCACAGATTGCAGCTAACTTCTCCCAATGCTGGTCAAGGCCAAGGTGCCTGTTTACAAAAGGCTCAAAGTGGCTGTTCCCTGCCTTGCAGTCCCAGGTTCTTGGTTCTTTATCCCATTTCTCCTTTCAGTAGGAAATTTCTGCAGAGATGATCCAAAGTTTACTCTCCACTGCCACAATTATCAACCCAAGGCTTTACCAACATAGTGGGCATGCCCACCTTGTTCTAGGCAAGGAGACCTTGCTTTCCTAATCCAGGACTGAGGCCAATTGACTCAAGGAAGTTTGCCTATAGCAGACAGCAAAGGCCTTGGTCCCAGTGAATGAATATCCTTGCTCAGTTATTCCCCTGCATCAGGGTTAGATACGAATTTGACGTTCAGGTCAGAAGACAGAGATGCTCCTTGAATGCAGCAAAGACTGTCGTGTTTGGTTTGCCTTGTAATATTTCAACTTTAAAACTGCCCCTGCCTGGAGTCCAGGCCCTACCATGGTATTAATGAAATTCTCACTTGCATAAAGGAAGATTGGTAATATGCAGAAGAAAGGTTATCTGGTGATGCTTAGCCAAAACAATTTTACCCTCTTCTTGTCTTCTTGTTGTCTCCCACTAAATTACCCTTGTTCTAGAGTTACTGTAGTTATAATAAATATTTTGTTGCACTGTCCCATATGCTGTCCCAATAATATTACAAATACTACTTCATTTAGTCTAATAATGTTGTAAACTATAAACCTTTGCTTTCACCCCCATTCTGCAGATGGAGAAGTGCCTGTCTAAAGAAATCAAGAGCTGATAATCAGCAGAGCCAAGACCCAAATGTGACCACATGGATTCAGTGTTGGTGGTCTTAATCATTGTCCTCTGCTGTCCCCACGTGGTGCCTCCATCATAGGTATTCAGTAAATGAGACCAATTATAAATAATAATGGCAATTATATCTTTACCACACTTTGAAGGCAATTAAATAATACATTGTCAGTTTATCCACTCAACTAGCAGATTATGCAAATGGACCACATGCTTGCATAATGGAGATGTGCTGACAAAATGGGAAAAGTAAAAATGAAGCCATTTCTTTCTGCGTTCTTCTGTGGCGTCTCTCCCCATTGTAGCAGCACCTGGTGCTAGACAGATACTGAGCAAACTCCTAACAATGTGTAGCTCACACTGGTCATAGGCTATAACGACAAATATTAGCATCGATGTTACAGGTGATAGAGTAGATCAATGTTAGATGATAGGTTAGATCAGTGTTACAGGTAACTGCTATGGATGACAACTCCATATTAAAATCAAGTGCTGTTGGGACATCTGGGTACAGGCTCTCCAGACTGAATGACCTGACAAAATCTACAGTAGGTAGAGGTAGTAGCTATAATAGGGAGGTTTTTAACTTTAACATAGTAAAATTACATATAACAAAACAGGTATCATATAGTTATAGTTTCCCTTAGTTATGATAAAAGATAAAGTAGACATAAATATTGTTACTGTAATTCCTGCTTGATACCTGTTTTATTATATGTAATTTTACTAGGTTAAAGCTAAAGCCTTCCTTTTTGTTTAAACAGAAAAGGGGAGGTGATGTGGGATTCCCCTCTGTATGCTGTGAATATCATTGGTTAATAAAGGAACTGCTTTGGGCCTATAGCAGAGCTATAGGGAAACAGAGCTAGGTGGGGAAGATTAAACTGAATGCTGGGATAAAGTAGGCAGAGTCAGAGAGAAGCCATGTAGCCCAACGGGAGACAGACACTGGAACTTTACCAGATAAGCCACAGCCACGTGGTGATACACAGATTACTGGAGATGGGTTAGATAAATTAAGATGTAAGAGTTATCCAATAAGAAGCTAAAGCTAATGGGCCAAGCAGTGATTTAAATAATATGGTTTCTGTGTGATTATTTTGGGGCTGAGCAGCTGGGAACCAACAAGCAGCTGGCCTCCCTCCAACAAGTCAGCTCTATAATGCCCTGTGATGACACCAGTGGTTTATTCTGTCTTTGAGGACTGGCATTTGCTGGGAAATCAGTCAAGACAGTTCAGCTTGTCAGTCTTGCTCTCGAGTTTGCTTAATTCAAAAATGCAGCAGGGGGATTAAAAGCCCCCAGTTGGCCTGGCCTGCTGTTGATGCTGGCTACTGCCAGCCTTTAGGATCTGGGTTAATTCTATTAGGGAAAGCTTGTGGAAATAGGACCAAAATGATCACTAATGCACAGTGTACCAGGCCACAGTGTTCCAGCCCCTTTCCAGTTTTCTTTCATGTTGAGTTCACTGCCTTTACTAAGTGGCCCTTCTCAAAGCCAGTCTTGCAACTAATGGGCCTTTGATCAGGTTTTGCTTCCTGACAGCTGTATGTATAAATGAATGTTTATCCCAATTAAGTAATGAACATCGATTCTTCCTGCTCCTCTGACTGCAAAGTGTTCCCTCATCTCTAAGAACCCCTGTTGTTCTTATGTCAGGGATAATATCTCATTTGGAAGAAGGCTGATCGGAGGATGCACCATTAAAAATGCTTTGGAGAGAAAGAACACAACTTAAAAGTAGAATCTGCTCCCATGCTATCCCAGCATAAAGGGGATGAGAGATTTTATTTTTTTTAATGCATGCAACTGATAGCATACAAGATACTTTGCCTTTGTGATTTCATTTTATCTGCACCCTGGTCTCGCTGATCATTATCTCCATTTTACAGAGGAGCAAAATGAAGCAGGGGTTTAAACGATCTGCTTGTGGTTATGTGGCCTGCCACCGGTTGAGTCACAATTCACACAGCTCAGCTGCAGATTCTCAGCACCTTGAACGATCATTATTTCTTTCTCACACACCACAGGTTTTGCAGGGTTTGGCTTGCGGTTCTGCGTCTAGCTAAATTTCCAGCCTTGAATTGGTGTCTCATACTCTTCCTCTTTATGGTGGTAAAGATGAAACCCACCCTATAAGCATGCACTGTCCCGCAGAGATATACCTCCAGCCATTCCAAATCCCTCGCGCGTTGGGGCACTTCCTCTACAAAGTTGAGATCTCCCAGCACTTTATCTACCTCCCCGACAAGGCTGTTGGAACGCAGATCAGCACATGACAAGGTGCTGTAAACAACGCGGTGGATTCTCGGCATGTTTGTACACAGCCTGTGTGCCTGCTCTATTCTAATGCTGCATTCTTTCCCTTACTTGAGGTTGCTTTGCCAATAACAGATTTGTTTTCGCTATTAAGGATGATTTCTGTCTTGAAGTTGGAACAGAAATGGCAATTGAATATGCTTTCATGGGAATTTCAGAGATTTCATTTTTTTTTCCTCTTGGTGAAAAAAAGAAATAAGATCCAATGGAATAGCAGTTAAAGCCATGGTTTAAGAACAAATGCGTCTAAGGCATGGGTGACATCATGCAATGGTTGGAATTTCTCTTGTTTTCTCAGGCTAGTGGAGTGGGGCAGCCCTATGGAATCCAAACCAGCTGTCAGTGCCTGTCCAAGAAGCTGCGACTCCCATGCATTTCTCTGATGATTTCCTCTTTCCAATCCGAACCTATTGTACTCAGGTCCCTGTAGAGTCCAGAGAACAATGAGAGGAGCTAGCACTGCATTAATCATGTGGGGTTTATAGGGTGGCAGAGTGGACTTGTACCATGTGGCAATTTCCTGGAAGAGAGGCTCATCAATCCTACAACTGAACTGTCTGTGCTCCAGCAGATCCCCTGTATGTCCTTTCCAATGCCAGGTGAACTGATGACCAATAAGAGATAAGAGAACCCTGTTGCCTGGCTAATCAGCTTCCCCTCTTAACTGACACGAAGATCCCTGTTTATTCAGAGAACAGGCTGGCTAGGGGTTTGAGGGGTGCTAAATCACTGCTAATAATCCACCACGGAAGTCCAACATCTAATCTTCTCTCACTGGAATATCTATACTCAGAACATCTCCCTAGTTCAAGAATCTATGACCAAGGAAAGAGTTTGACAGTTCTTCTAAAAGTTAAACCTAGAATTTTCAAATGGCCCAAGAACTCCACTTGAGCGATTCAATCCCTGATTGTACACCCAACTGAAATGAAAGCAAGTTTGTAAACAATCCCTCCACAGATATGCTCAAATACATGATATCCAGACGTAAAAACCATCCATATGTACATCCCCGGATGGCTGGATTTATAAACTGTGGTATACCTACACAATGATCCAGCCATGAAAGGACACCTATGGAATGCAGACCTTCTTCAGAGTGGGTAGACCGAGCAAGCACTATATGAAGAAGAAGCCAGACACAAGTCACTGTGTGAATCTGCCTGCATGGAATATCTACAACAGTTAAATTCAGTATGAAAAGAGAGCAAGTTGCTAGTGACTGGGGACCCAAGAAATGGGGGATCATTTGGTTTCATTTCCGTTGCTGTGACAAAAGTCGATAAAACGCATCTTAGGGAAGAGAGGGTTGACTTTAGTTGACAATTCCAGCTTATAGTCCATCCTACCAGGGAAGTCAAGGCAGTGGGAGCTAAAAGCGGTTAATCACATCACACCCACAGTCAAGAGCAGCAGGAAACAAATGCATGCGCACTTGCTGCTCAGGCCAACTGGTCCACTCTCATCCAGTTCAGGATCCCAACCCAAGGAATGGTATCATCACCCACAGCAGCTGGGGGCTTCCTGAGTCATGAACATAATCAAGACAATTTCCCACAGGCATGCCCACAGGGATCAAGACCATCCTCCACTGAGACTCTTCCCAGGTGATTGTGAACTGTGTCAAGTTGAACATGAAGACTTAACTATCCTGGGGGTCTTATTTTAGGGCGCAGATGTTTTATAGCCAAACATAAACGGTGAATGTACAATGTCATGAATGTACTAAGTACCATGGGATCATTAACATGGAATGCTTGTTATGTTTATATCTGGAACATTTCCCAAAGTCTCATGTACAGCAGCAGTGTTCAGAGATCAATGGATCTGAGAGCTCTAAGCTCACTTATGAATCTATCTATTGATAGATTCACAGCTGAATGGACTGTGGGGAAGAGAAGTAAGCTTAGGAGGTAGAACTTACTTGAAGAAAATAGATCGTTGGGGAGAGTGCTATTAATCTTAGGTTTCTCCCTCCCCCTCTCCCTCTCTCTCTTTCTCTCTCTCTAAGTGATCAGTCCTCCTTTGCCACATACTCTTATTACCATGAAATTTTCCTTTTCACCATTACCACACATTGGGGAACTGATCAGGATTTATTTTCTGGGATGAATTCACTGCTCATATTCCTCACCTCCCCTGTGGTCCCCCTTGTTATTCATTTTCAGATATGCTACCTTATAATGATAAAACTACTTTACCTATGCCTGATATATGTCAGACACTGTGCTCTGGGACTCAGACTCACTGTCCCTGGCCCTGACAATATTGAGTTGATCATCAATGTCATTATGTAAAGTTAGGTCCAGAGCATCACAAGCATTGCAAAGTTGGAAAAGACATGGATGAAATGGTACCACACTTTTTAAAGGTGGGGACAATGGTACCTTTGGGATAGTTGATGGAAAAGCATCCTCTGCTTTGCCAGTGCCAGAACTACTGTTGATTACATAAATGCATTAATGTTATGAAAATTCCTTGACTATACCATGTACCATGAAAATCTTTTTATACATATACTGTATCAACAAAAGTTTAAAAGACATTTAGCCAATGAAACATCTCAGTAAAACACACAAGTGCTGGTTAAAATTGCTTTTTTAAAATGAAATAAAAAAGAGAGAAAGCACAGACAAGAAAGATAAAAAGATGTAACTCTGGTTACAGAACATTAAATTTTAAATTATATCACAGAATATTATACACAAATTGGCCTTGAACATCTCTGCAACAAAATAGATACTTTTTAAAGAAAATACCAGAAATGAAGATTGCAAGGAAGAAGCAGAGAGTCACCATCATGGCTGAAGTCAGGTTTCTGTACGAGAGTTCACAAGTCATTCCTCTCTTGGTAGCAATGGGATGCCTTAGCCGCACACATGAGTCAACAGCATGGCAGGCTACTTGTTTGGCGGACCGCAGAAAGTCCTGCCATGGGAAGGGGTGGAAAGCTACTACAGTCAGAGTTCAAATCCATTCCATATGAGACTGCTGAACACTGGCCCAAGTCCTCGCTGTTGTAATTCCCTGAGCCAGAGGACAGCAAGCTAAAGAGTAGGACTGTTTAAACCTATCCAACAGGGGTCAAGTGTCACTGGGACATGAGGCTGGCATTGTGTGCTAGTTAAGTATGCTTTTATTTAAAATGGATGGTGAGGACTAGATATGTAGTTTGTTGATAGAGTATGACCTGAACATGCCCAACACCCTGGGTTTCATCTGAGTATTGCACAAAATGAGGCCTGGTGGAACATACCTGTAATCCCAGCACCTGAGGGGAAAAGGTAGGGGAATTACGAGTTCAGTGCTATCCTCAACTATATAGCAAGTATAATGCCAGCCTTATATCAGAGATGAGAGGGGGGGGGAGAGGGAGGGAGAAAGAAAGAAAGAGAACAGAAGCAGAAATAGCAGTAAAATAATAATAATATTAGCAGTAATAATAATAAGCCACTGTTTTATTATCTTAAAGGTAGCTAGAAGGCTGCTGAGTTTCTTTCCTAGCTGGTAGCTCTCTGCAAGCCCTAATTTCTTAAGACAAGGAAAGAGAAACTTAGCCATGGAATAGGAAGAGGTGGCCAAGAGAAATAGATGTATATAAAATCTAAAGGGTCGGTGAGAAGCAAAGTTTAGGGAGATGAGGAGCCAACACTTTCTTACTAAGTTCAGCAGAGCAATCATCACGAGGAAAGTAAGTCAAAAGGGGGAGGAGCGATGGGCAAGTTTTCCAAGAGTCGTGCTAGCATTCAACAAAGGGTTTATTTTGGAAGTAAAGCTAAAGGGAAGTTTGTTTCATTCAGATTAGAGCTTATTTGTCGGCCAAGGGGAAAACTCAAGCTAAACGAACCAAAGGGAAAATGGAAATGATTGATGGAGCCAGATCTCAGATTCAGAAGGTAGGAATAAAAATTTGCTTTTGTATAGGAGGCAAATTAACATGGTTACTGTAAGCTTCATTGTGGATTTAATAAAGGTTCCAAAAAGGAATGTGTGTTTCCTTTTTTCCTTTAATTAATTGATTAATTAATCTAATTTTTTTCAGTGTTGAGGATCAAATTTAGGAGCCTGTGAATGCAAGGAAAGCAACACTCTACCTCTGAACTTGAGCCCCAACCCTGAGGATCTGTGACTATGAACTTGTTTGGAAACAGGGCTGTGCAGGGAGAAGTTTGCATTTCAGTATAAATTCACCCACATCTAAGTCCAATGACTGGTGTACCCCTAAGAAACAGCAGGGGGGATGTTTGAAGCACACAGACACAAGGGATGAAGGGAGAAAGTTCCAATGAAGAAGATGGGAGTGATTGACACAATATAGCCCTAAGCTAAGCAATGTCTAGAGCAAGCCTTGCTGGAAGAAGCAAGCAAGAATTTTTCTTCTAGAGTCTCCTTACCTAGGGACTTGAGTAGTCCTGCTGACACCTCCATTGGGGAATTCTGACTTCCAGAACAGTGGAAGAATAAGTTTATGCATTTTCTTTTTTCTTACACAATTTCATACGCATATTATATACTTTGATAATCATTACCCTATTATACTCTCTTAGTCCCCCAACTCCTTACTGCCTCTGAACCCCTTCTTCTTTTGAACAAGTCTTCCTTATATGTTCATTGTGGTCCATTCCTTTTAATCAGTGTTGGTTTCGTGAGCCTGGTGGTGGTGAGGAGTTATACCAACCTTCCAGGCAAGATGTGCTTATGGTGCAATAGTGGCATTGTTATCAACTTTTCTGGGAGTAAACAACTTTTTTATTATATTTGAGGCCCTCTAAGTGGAATAAATTATACCTGATATTTTACAAACCAGATTAACTATCCATGGATAGGGAGGTCATAGTCCCTAGAGAGAAACCTACTACTAATCTTTTGTTAAATGGATGTGTCATCAATGTTGCCTCTAAATCTTTACTTGTGCTCATAGACTTCATGCTATTTTCAGGCTCAGTCAAGGAGGCATTTTTCCCAACCAGGAGCAGGGAATGCATAGTAAGTAGTAAGTAAGTGAGTAAGAGCGATAAGAACAACTGACTTTCTTGAGTTCCGAGCCCTACACAGGAAGAACATCTTTATCACTTCCTCCAAGGCTCCAAGAAGAGGAGGTGAAAAGAAGGTAAGAGCTGAAAGGCGGTGAGCAGTGTTACAAAGCACCCCCTTTTGGAGATGATATGTCTGACGTCTCTCTTATGGGTCTGACTTTGTTCAGTGGGTCATGGGATCCGGGGATGCTTTCTAGAAGAAAGTCTCTGTCCAGTGTCCTAGAGAATGAGGAAGTTTTCAGCAGGCATGTGCAGGTGGGAGGGAGTCCCAAAGTTGATGTAAGATCAAGGTCAAGACTGGAAGTCAAGGGAGCACAAGGCTCACTGGAAGACCAACGAGGCACCTTGATCTCAATAAGAGAAGTTTGCAGGAAATGACAGGGAAAAAATGAGGAATCCGCAAGGCCTTGGGGCCACTCTCAGCCTTTGAGGTTTCAATCTGTCTGTAAGTGTTGAGACATTTTGGATACTGACATATGCCTTAAATGCCTAGATCTTCAAGTCCTTCCAGGAAAAATTGATTTCAGAAATGAAAAGCTAGCATAGATCTCTAATCTGAATTTTTGCTTTCTTGGTTTTACATTCTTCCTTGCTTGGTGGGTTAACAAAATTCAATCACAACCCGCAAGCTGAGTACAGCTGTTGACTTAAAAAAAAAAATGAAAATAGCTTCAAAAGTCTCTTCTTCTTGGTTTCAATTTATTGGGTCCTCTCCTTATATATTATGAAAAAAGGGAATATTCCTCTTGAGAAATGTCACAGTTTCATTTAATTACCAAAAATGTTGCTAAGTATGACAGTCTTTCATGGGCCTAATGAAAGGGAGAGCTTGATCAGAGCTAAGATCATTGGCTCAGGTCTTAGGGAAGGGAACAAGAGAACCAAATTAGCATGGAGGGGTTGTCAAAGCCTTGCATCTGAGGATGGAAGAATGAGGAGGAGAGGGCATGGAAGGAGAGAGAAAAGTTTAGAACAGTGGTTCTCACCCTTCCTAATGCTTCAACCCCCCTCAACCATAGAATTTTCTCATTGCTACTTCATCACTGCACTCCTGTTACTGTTATGAATTGTCATGTAAATATCTGATACTCAGGGCATCTGTGGTGTTGTGACCCACAGGTTGAGAGCCACAGTTCAGAATAACACTGTTTATTAGAGAAACAATGTTAACTTCAAATGTGAGGCACTTATGGAAGTTTAAAGATTGTAGGAGCCATGTTTAAGAAAGCAAAAAGAGGTGGAAGTAGGTCATGAGTTCACGGGTGGAGGAAGGAATAATCAAATGTTATACATACATATGATGAAACTATATCCCACCTTCGAAACTAAGAACATTCAGATATAAACTACAGCACGGACAAACCATGACCCACAATTATTATCATTCTTCTGGGCATTATGCTAATACAAACAGCAAGTGATAGAAACACAAATGCTGTGTGATGTCACTCATGTGACTTACCCCAAATAGTTAAACATTTAAAAACAAAAAGTGAGTAACAGTTGCCCAGGGTAGGGGGAGGAAGGAGAGTTTCAATGTATACAGAGCTGTGGTTTTCCCAGAGGAAGGGTCCTGAAGACTGTTTTTGCTACAATGCAAGTATACTTAACACCACTGAACAATACAACTAAGACAATTTAGATGATTTATCTCATGTGATGTGTACTTTGTCATGGTTTTTCTTGAACACAAAATAAGCCAGTAATACTTATCTTAATAGCTATTTTATTTAGCTCTTTATATCTAAAGCATTATTTTAATATGCAACCAGAAATATACATTTTTTTCCTATTAGACTGTTGAAGTATCTACTGTGTATTTGCACACTTAACTGGGTGCCTCAGTCTGGACTAGTTGTATTCCAAGTGCTCCATAGCAACATATAGCCATATTGGGAAGGGCAAGTCTAGCACAATGGACAGGGACAGATGCTTAGATTTTTCTTTCCTTTTCAGTTTATGCATAACTGGCTCAACGGTGGCATTTTTTTTTTCAGCACCTTTCTTGAGGAACTTGTCTTAGATGCAGTAGTAAGAATAGTTTCAGGGTGATCTAGAAGCTACTCCAGAATTCTTCAGGGATCAGAAGAATCCAATGCACTGAGCTGCATGGTCCTTTGCTATTACTTTTTCTAGCTGCACTTGCAACCCTTATTTTCCGGTGCATCAGCGAAGTGCACAGAGGCCATAGACATCACCAGCACACTTACCCTCTCTGATCCAGAACAGGCTGAATGGCATCACAGAGTTTCCTTACTTTGCTAATAAAGACTAGAAGAGCGGCTCTCTCATAAGGCCAGGCAAGGATTAAATCAGAATGAGGTATATAGGCTTCCTGTAAAAGTTTGGAAGATAATATCACTGGTAACAGCTATCACCATGATCATTGTTATCATCATCATCCTCATTGCTGGTACTTTTTGGAGATATAGCAATGCCTCAATATTCTTTTAGATTTCCATCATTCTTTCAGCCTATGCGTCTATGGAGACAGAACAGAGACTCTGTAGCAAGCTTAAATTGTTGTTCTACCACTTCCTAGCATCCTTCATCTAAGGCTCTTCTGTGTTTTTCCCTTGTCACCTTGACTCCAAACACGAGGCCCCCTCTACACTCCAGTATATCTTGCTTGTCTCTCAATCCTTAAATCTATAAGAGAGGACTTGGAATAATGCAGACCACATGGGGTGGCTGTGAGAGTGAATCAAAATAACATAGATCGGCCACCTAAAACCTGGCTCTGTGCACAGCAGAACCATAGCACATTGGCACTGCCACCTCTTTGAGAAAGGCTGGTGGTGCAACAGTAGGTAGAACAGAAACTAGAATTGCTCTACTAGGTATACTATGGTAGGAAAAGTAGACCTCAGCCCAGGAAGATCCCAGTGATTGATGGATGCTACCGCGTGGCAAGTGTTCAGCAAGTTCTTGCTTCAATAATGAGGCTAAAGTTTGAGAGCCTTTTGTCCTCTCCCTAGAGGACACATGCTCAGCTCTCCCAGACACACCGTAGGCTGCTATTTCTCCTAGCCTATTAACCTGTGGAAGCAACAGATACTCTCACTCTCAGATCTGCCCATCACTTCCAGTGGCTCCCACTTTGGCAAAGCAGCACTAAATCCTTGTAGACTGAAAAAGTCAATAAGTCTTGAAAAAAAAAAAAAGAAAATATCTCATTGATCTGCTTGTCTACAGAAGGAGAATCTTGCTCCCCGGTGTCTGTTATTTTTACCTCCATAGGTCAGGGTGGCTAAATGCATGCTGAGCAGCAAGCATGGTCCCCGCTGGCTAGCCTTGGCCCTTGTGCAAATAATCATTGAATCAACAAAGAGGTTCGCACTGAAGCAATTGATGGTGAGTTACACAGATCCGGAAAGCACAGACTAATCTCTTACCTTATCAGATACAAGGGAAGAAATATTAAAAAAAAATTGATAGCATTGTCCTTATTGAAGCAGAAACTGAAATATTCCACAGCTCTTACTTGGTAGGACTGAGTGACCACTGTCCCTTCCCTTTGCCTGGCCCCATCATTGAAACACACAGTTTTTGATGAAGTCTATGCAGAAGTAGAAAGTACAGAACATGCTCTTTTTACCTCTAATATGCTTGACAGACCCTTGCCTTCTCAAGAACTCTAGTCGTATTTGTCAGGCAGCAGCCTCAAATTCAAGAAGTGAGCTGACCTTTCTGTTGCCTCTGTTAAGGCTGGAAGAAAGGCAGAGTCTGGAGATTACGCTCGGCTAGCTGCCATCCTGAGATGCCGGCTCATCTACCTTGCTCTCTTTACCCACCACAGAGCTGGCAAGTGAAAGCAGTTGAGCCTGGCTTTCTCACAGGAGGGGAACCTGAGAAGCTACAGGCTTGTCCTCTGGAAGATGGCCCTGTCTGTTCCAGGAGGTTAAGCATCAGCTTTAAGAGCACGGCCAGTATCTTTTCATGGATTCCCACTTAGGAAAAGTATATAGACTATCAACAGAAGGCTTGAGGAAAAATACATAGACTACGTACATGAGGCCCTAGGCAAAATGATGTTCTCTAGATGATGGATTGGACAGCAGAAACATGAGTCAGAGGACAGTTTGTCCATAATCATGGAAAGCCAAAAGAATTCATGTTTTTACCTCATTCATTCTGATGCTGAGACTTCACTTTCCCCGTTTTTTTTTTTCCTTTAAAGGGAAGTAAAATGTGTCAATCACAGTACTATTCATAATAGCATCCCACTTACAGACAAGCTGGGAACAATTTCAACATCCAACAGTTGCTAAACAGCCTATATAGCACATTCACTTAGGGGATTAATCCACTGACTCCAGCTGTAATTAACCATTCCTAAGAGAGCGGTACTGGGAGATGAGAACGCAGCACAGAATAACGCTGGGGAAAGGCAACAGGGAGGATGGCTAGACCACAACTGTCCTCGAGTCAGGGATGGACCTGGGCAAAGCTGGGTGAGGATGAAGAAGAATCAGGCACCGAGAGGTCAAAATATAGAGAAAATCGTCTGGAGACACGTTGTAATGTTTCTATAATGCATCATTGTCACCAATGGCAAAAATAAGCACCAACAAAGCACAGACATCAGACTTTTGATCTTGCCCCATTCCTTCAGCATTTTCTGGGTTTCTGACGTTAGATCTCAGCTTGTCTGTGCAGGCACTAAGTTATGGTGCCATGGATGATGGCTCCAGATATTCTGACAGTCACAAATACTGGGACTTTCCACTCGGATGGCTATCTGAGCTCTCCTGCCAGGTATTGCCAGCTCTGAGCAGCCTTACCTGCTGTGCCATAGTATGAGAATGTTCTATAGGTCTGCCTTGAGGGAAAAGCTTCCCTTGTAGAAAACAGACGTCTCTTTTCTACACCCTGTGCCCTGGTTCATATTTCACTGCATACCCCATAGCAACTTAGAAGGAGGCGCTCTGACCCTCCTGGGTACTGGCACACGGTCGTGAGCCCAAGCTGCTGGCTGGAATCTCTCCTCCCAGCCAAGGGCCAGCGTGAAGTGCTTGGGATTCTTGTCCCTCGTTATGCACAGCTGCTGGAAGCCAATTCCTAGGACGTGCAAAGGGCCCCTCCCTTTCCCCCACTCTTCCTCCTCTTCTCCTCCTGGGGATGATGTGCTAGTTTTCTTTTCCTGCATATTCCCCAGCTCAGCAAACATAAAACCCTCTGAAGAAAGAATGAAAGAGTGGAGCGTACACGTGCCGGTGTGTGTTTGTGCGTGTGTGCATGTGTTTGTGTGTGCATGTGTGAATTGTGGATGTTGTGCACGTGCGTGCGTTGCGGTGTGTTTGTGTGCATGTGTGTACTTGCATGACTTGTGTATGTGGTGCATGTGTGTGCATGGTGGGGTTGCGTGTGCATGCGTGTATGCATATGTGTGGTTGTGTGTTGTGCATGTATGTGCATGGTGGTGTGTGTGCTCATGTGTGCATGTTAAATATTCCAAACACGAGCAAGTGTATGACGGGAAGCTCTCTATTACACAGAGCACCTGTAGCCACCATTACCCACAGGTGTATACCAGCTCATCACGTTGAGAAAACCTGCTGCCGGCTACGTAATGGCTTGAGAGCCAAACATCCTTTCCTGTACCCTTCAAACTTCAACATGCATCTAATGTTCACAGGCTAGAAAACCCCAGGGCTTAGTTTGAAAGCAGAAAGCAATCAAAAACTTTCTCAAGTTTAAAGTCACACCGATGCTGAGACCCGTGTGTTTGCCCTGGCTGTAAGACCTATGCTCTCCCAGCATGGACTGTGCTCAGGGAACTCATTCAAAGAGGACCAGTGCCAGGTTAAACTGCATTAGTGCAGCTTGCTCCAGAGGACTTAAGTTAATGACTGGCCCTCCTCACCCCTTCCCAGTGGGAGGCATGTAATCCCCTCTCCAAGAGAAGCAACTGTGTGGCCAAGCCATAGAGATTCACACATGTGTCACAGAAACTTGGAAACGAGCCCCCTTTGGGGAGTCTTTCTGCTCTGCAAGCTCTTTAGGGGTAAGGTGCCTATCATCTTTGCATCCCGCCACAGACAACAAGAAAACAAAGAGAAACCCCTCTCCACCTGCTGCTGTTTACATGTTTTATGATCTGCAGATGCAGAAAATGCAAGTGCGTGTGAGCACACTCCCGTTTCCTCCTCTGGAAGAGGGGCTCAGATCCCAAACGCACTTGGTGACTGTATAAAGCATCACTTCCACTCCTAGCCCCAGGAAAAGCAGAGACCCGAATGTACACACAAACACCTCCCAGGCAAGCCCCCTCCCAGCGTCCTGTTCCCAGCTACGGAAAATCAAGCGCTACTCACATGCGGCAGCTTCAGCCTCCTTTTACCTCTCCCCGGTCTGTGCACCAGTGGCTGCTGTTTCTCCTGTTGCAAGCGAAATGAGCGTTCACCAGCAGAGATGCTTTTCCTCTGGGCTGCTTTGTCTGAGATTCCCCAGATGAACACCGGCTCGTTTATGTCATTATCTGAGTTTGATTGCTCCCCTAACACAGGCAGGGCTTTGGGGCTGTCATCTTCCAGTGGCTGGGATTCTGGTAAGAGAAACAACAGATCTGAACCTGACAACCGATCACATCAAAGCACTCGAGGGGGATGGCAACCCAACACTATGAAGCAACACATCAGCTTACAACGATACTGAACAAAGCGGCAGATCATCTGTCTCCTGTTGGCCGTAGGAGCCTAACCAAGTCAGCGTGACATTATTTATGAACTTATAGCTTCCAGGATGGCTCTAAGTAAAGTCGCATAAGCACCACAAAATGCTAGCATTGCAGCCTTCTACACGCCTCAGGTATGCTCGCCATGGTTGAAATCAATAACGAGGCAATAGCATTTTGTAGTTAGAAGTTAAAGTTAAGGCTAGGCCAGGATTCACAAGTTGAAGCAGACTTGGAACATCAGATGTGTCCCAGTTATTAATCTTGTGTGCATTTGGACAGGGTCTTTCTCTTCTCTGAGACTTTGTTTCACTTGCACATTGGTGGCAATGGTACTTAGTCCCTAGGAGAGCTGCAAAAAGAGGTGCTGGGAACAACCTTCATTTGTATTATCCATTTATTGGGATTCTCCTAAAACGTGTAAAGTGTCTCCAGACTGACAGTGTGTTTGCTCACTCTGAGAACTTTCCTCTTTTAATAAAATCATAATAAAACCTTATTATCAAACTTTGAGATCATTCCAAAGTTATTATTAATTGCTTCCTCCGGGGAAACAAATTTGGATGCTCTTCCTATGTAGGGCAACCCTTATTTACAAGTCTCAAGCAGATAAGAATTCTGGGACATCTGTTCCTCAGGTTTGGAGATCAGAGCCCTGAGATGATCTTAACTGCCCAGCATAAAGAAAATGCTGATTTCTGATGCTCTTCTCAGATAGGCTCTCTTGATGGGCTGCAGTTTCTTGTGACTGACATTGACAAGGGAATTTTGGCAGAGCAATTTACATTCATTTCCAAACATAAAAGAGTATTCAAAAGAGAAAAAAAAACCATAGCGTTTATGTCAGAGGTGAGCTCCGAGGGACTTGAGAATATTGACATTCATGGCTGGTCATCACGGACTCCTCTCCATCCCCCCAATGTTCTGGAAGCACCAGAATAAGCTCAGCTCTAGGATAAACGCTAGTAGCTCTTTTGGGGGCTCTCCACCATATTGATGTAGTTTCTGCGAAGTGACTGAGCAAAACCAAGCAGTTCTATCCTATACCGAGGAGCATGCTGAATGGAAAGTGTGAGTTGGTGTCCAGACGACTCTCTCAGGAAGTCAAAATGAGAAATAGCAGCAAAAAGGGTGGGCCAGAGACGGTACCTACATCATGATCTACTCTCAAAGGCTGACGAAAGGTAACACTCTTTATAAAGATATTTGTAGATGATGGGGAGGAAAGATTGAAAGGAATGAGAAGTAATCAAACAATACTCTCACTCCCTCAAAGAAATTATTCTCAAGAAGATCCCCCAACAAGAAAAAGGCCATTCTAGAAGTGTTTGCCAAATACTGAACTTGGCGCCTGTTAATTGTAAGGTTCAGTAAATGATTTCTCTCTAAAATTGCTCTCTTTGGGGCTTGGGAGATGGCTCAGCGGTGGAGCACCTGCTACAGAATCATGAGGACCAGAGACTGGATCCCAGCACCCACAGCTTGTGTGGCAAAGTCGGTGCCACAAAGGCCAGTAACTCCAGATCCAAGGGATATGATGCCCTCTTCTGGCCACCTCGTGCGCACCCATATATACCTCTGTGCATGTATGTGTGTACATGCACACCACACACACACACACACACACACACACACACAGTCTCCCTTAAGGCAAAGGAGAGCTAAAAATACAGAATAGCTTTACCTGTCTGTCTGTCTGTCTGTCTGTCTGTCTATCCATTCATCCATTCAGTTTATTTTCTTACTAACTTTTGGTTCTGGGAATTGAACTTAGGATCTCATACGCACTGGGCAAGCACTGTACTTCTTGGTTATGTTCCCCACCCAAATGTAGCTTGATTTTTTTTTTTACTCTTTTCTGATACTACTGCTCACTGGGTACTTAGAAGTGAGGCTCTTCTAAGTAGAGACTCACTGGGTGTTTCTTGAACAAATGAACATGACCAGACCTAATTCCTTTGCCTACAGTTACAGAGCTGATACCAATGCAAACCTCCAGTTTCACATAGACTTTCTGAGGCACCAGGGAAAGGGAAGTACAAACCATATGGATTTACTTCTGCCTACCAATGGGACATTTGAATTTCCCAGTGAATGTTGGGATGTCTGCTACATTTCAGTGGTTTCAGGCAGCATTACTGTCATGGCTCACTGACATTTCTATCAACAAAGTAGTTTGTAAGTTGTGAGTGTGTTTCATGAACGAGAACAGCCACTTTATTCCTTTGAATAGATCTATTGGAAATCAATGCTGGGGCTGAAATGAGAGTTCGGCTTGCGACAGTTGTCCTTGACTGTTTGTTCAGATGGAAGAAGTTGCCTCGAAAGCTTTTCAAATGTTCTTTGTGCACAAAATTATTTGAGGAAAAGTAAGCAATATGTTCAAATAATTGCATTTTTGGAGCCTGCCTCAGGAGCTGTGGGTGAATGCTACAAGTGACCAGAGAGACTTAGCAAGTTGTTTGGAGCAATATGTGGGGAAATGAATTTGCTTTTCATTTTTGACATTCCATTTATTACTTTGAGGATCTCTTAAGGTCTATTGGGAAGAACATGCTGTCCCCTCTTAGGGTACTATACTTGAAGCCTCCATGCAGGAAGAGCAAAGACCTTGGGGCTTAGACAGACATGCTAGGTTCCACCCCAGCGCTGTCCCGGAACATCTAAGAAGCCTTGAGAAAAGCTCTTGTAAACAAAGAGGATGGACTTTTCATGCTTTCTGATCTCTTCTCGGTTCATTCTGTTACTCCAGATGAGGGAATGTCTTCTGCACAGCTCTGCGACTAACTTTAAAGGCATCAATGCCACTAATAAGCAGGTACAACCCACCTGTTCAGGATCAGATTTATTGATCGGTTGATTAACTAATTCATTCTCTACTGCCACACTCTGGGTAAGTTAAATGTACAGAGAGTACTAAAATCTCACCATCTTTTTAAAGAAACCTGTCCTAGTGTGTGGTAAAGCCAAGCACACAGACAAGAGTGAAGTTGCTGTGTTGGGACAACAGCAGTGGTCCTGTGTAAGATGAAGATTTAGAAGTTAACTCTTTGGAGGTTGCGACCTTTAACCTCACTCTTAAAGAATAAGAGTTTTGGGGGGAGGGGGGCACCTGAGGGAAGAAAGCATCACCTGTCATGGTGAGAAAGATGCCAGAGTGAGGTCGTATCCGTCCAATGAGACTGCGAGGCACGACTGTGACTTCCATAAGATAGGAAAGGAGGTCTGGGTCTCACGTTCTATTGGCTGTATACAAAAGATAGTGGAAGGACTGTAAAGTGAAGGCTGGAGTGGCCCTTACATTTCTTTGCTGAGGGTGACCACCCATCTTTCCTTTCATTGTCTCCTACTCCAGCAGATAGTATTAGACAAAGCCAATGCAGCATGTGTATTATGGCCAAACAGGAAGTGGTAGCATCACCCAAACAATGATGCAGTGTGTATATATAGATCTCATGTGAGGAAACATTTTATCATGGGGAATAGGGTACGAGGTTGATATTAAGAGATCCTGGCCTTGGGTCCTGCCTCTGGATTCACTGTCATTGTCTACTCCCTAAGTTTGTGTGTGCTGTGAGAACATCCATGCAATTTTCTTTTTTTAAAAAAAAAAAATGTTATGCTTATGGGTAGTTTGCTTGCATGCACCACTTGAGTGTGTGCAGTGCCCTTGGAGGCTAGAAGAAGGTACCAGATTTCCTGGAACTGGAGTTAGAAGCTTGTGTCAGCTGCCCTGTGGGTGCTGGGAATCCAACCCTCATCCTCTGGAAAAGCAGCCAGTGCTCCTAGCCCCTGAGCTGTTTTTCCAACTCAGTGCGAATTTCTTAACCCAATTTTTAATACAAAGAAAGAATGTAATAATTTTTAGTTGATATCTTAGTTGGGGTTTCTACTGCTGTGGCTAAATAGCATGACCAAGGAGGAAGTTGGGAAGGAGAGGGTTTATTTGGCTTACACTTCCAGACCATAGTCCATCATGGACAAAGTTAGGACAGGGCTTGAGCAGGGATGGAACCGGGAGTCAGGAGCTGATGCAGAGGCCATGGAGGCGTGCTACTTAAGGGCTAGTTCACCATGGTTTGCTCTGTCTGCTTTATTACAGAACCCAGGACCACCGGCCCAGGATGGCACCACCCACCATGAGCTGGGTCCCCCCCTCTTGATCACTAATCAAGAAAATGCCTTACAGCTGGGTCTCCTGGAGGCATTTCTTCAACTTAGATTTTTTTTTCTCTCTGATGACTCTAGCTTGTGTCAAGTTGACACACAAAACCAGCCAGTACCACTAACCCATTGTCAACTTGACACACAAACATATCACTATTAGGTCACAGCCCTCCTTTTCTTATTCATCCCACATGAAAAACATAAATAACTCCAAACGTCCTACAGTCTTTAGAAATCCAAACACATTAAATTTTCAGTCTCTTTAAAATAGCCAATCTCTAAAATCCAAAATCTCTTTTTGAAGTTCGAAGTCTTATCTGTGGGCCCCTGTAAAAATCAAAATTAAATACCTTTTGCAAGAGGGGGAGAACCAGGGCACAATTCTGAACCAACCAAAGCCAAATTCCAACTGAATACACAACTCAGTGTCCAATTATCTGGAATTCACTGACAATCTTCTGGCTTGGGACACTTCTCCAGCTCTGCCCTGTGTAGCACACACAGCTTGTCTTCTAGGCTCTGACTCCAACTCCATTGCTGCTGCTGTTCTCGGGGGCCCTAGCACGGTCCCGGCATCTCCACAACTGCTGGGGTCTTCTGCTCCAGCTGGGTTTGCACTTTCACCAACCGCCCCTCGTAGCCTCTCTTCATGGGACCAAGCCTCAACTCCAACGTCTTTGCGTGACCCCTTCAATCCTGGGCCTTCAACTGCCACTGAGGCAGCCCCTTCACCAATGGCCTTTCTTGGCCTCTCACAGTGTCAAATCGCAGCTGCTCTCCAAGACCCCTTCATGCCTTCAAAATTAGTGCCACCTGGGTGAATCTTACACGTTACCAAGTCCGGCCGCCAGCACGAGGTTCAACCTCCAGAAAACAACTTGTCTGTGATCCCAGAAAACACTTCCCGGAAGATTTCATCTCAGGGTTGCTGGTCTCTTCTCGATGACAGCTAATTTCTTAGCTTCAGCTAACCAGCATCAATTGTGCCAGTAACGTAAAAGTCTTACTTCAGGTAGTTCTGGTGTCTTGATTAATTGCAGCTGACCCTTCAGCCCGAGCAAGCCAGAACCACGGGATCTTAATGAAAAACAGCACATGGCCCCGACAATCTTCAAATTTCCCTCTGAAACTTTACGAGCCGGGCGTCCGTTCTCTGCATTGTTCTCAATATTCTTATCTTCCAAACTCCCACAGAACAACCCACAGGCTCAATGGCTCTTCTAGCCCCAAATTCCAGAGTCCTTCCACAGTGCTCCCAAAAACACAGTCAGGTTTGTCCCAGCAACACTCTGTACTGGTACCAATTTGTCTTAGTTAAGGTTACTATTGGTGCTGTGATACACCGTGAACTGAAGAGCAAGTTGGGGAGGAAAGGGTTTATTTGGCTTATGCTTCCAGAAAATAGTCTATCGGTGGAGGAAGTCAGAACAGAAATTCAAGCAGAGCTGGCACCTGGAAACAGGAGCTGATGCAGAGGCCACGGAGGAGAGCTGCTTACTGGCTTGCTTCCTATAGCTTTGCTCAGCTTGCTTGCTTATAGAACCCAGGACAACCAGCCCAGGGATGGCACCACCCACCATGGCCTGGACCCTCCCCCATTGATGACTAGTTGAGAAAATGTCTTTCAGGTGAATCTCAAGGAGGCATTTTCTCAACTGAGGCTCCTTCCTCTCTGATAGCTCTAGTTTGTGTCAAGCTGACACACAAAACCAGCCAGTACGGTTTTGGCCCTTTCTCAAAATTAGGCATCCAAAATAAACAA
Organism: Microtus ochrogaster; assembly: GCF_000317375.1. Taxonomy (NCBI): domain Eukaryota; kingdom Metazoa; phylum Chordata; class Mammalia; order Rodentia; family Cricetidae; genus Microtus; species Microtus ochrogaster. The sequence goes on from NC_022014.1 coordinate 65,992,668, forward strand.
TTTAATATTGAATCGTTTGACTTAATATCTTCTCATATTAAACTACGAATATCGGAAATAAATAATCGCAACTTAACCATAATGCAAAAATCATTGTTTAACAAATTGTTAGAAGAATCCTATCAGACTGATTCTAACTTGTCAATGTACAACTTCAGCTACAGGAGACCAACAGCCAAGAGTTAGGTACATGGCTAGCCAGGGCAACTGTGAGCTAATGGGATTGGGACTGCCAAAGATATAATACGTGTCTCTTTCTTACCCCCAATTTCTTCTTCTCTTCCTCCTCCTTCCCCTCTTCTTCTTATTTCACCACTTGCTTTTACAGACCCTTTATCATTTGAGCTGATGCTCGTGCATTCGTCTTCAGTTTCCCAGGCTCAATGACTAGGAACACAGCATGCTTTTGCATAACTAGTCCTTTGAGAATTTAGTACAATGTGTTTGATCATATTCACCCCTCCTCTGACTCCTCCCAGATCCACCCTCCTTTCCCATCCACTCAAATTTATGTTCTCTCCCCCCTACACTCCGTCAAGTCCAGTTTGGACTGCCCATATATTCTTGGAGGCTTGTGAATTTTCGTGTCTTGCATTTATCTTCACAGTCCATCTTATCTATACCGTGTAGATAACAGACTGTATATGTCCAGTGCTAGCCATCCCTTCATAGGTGCAGAGCAGTCACACGACTATGATTCTAAGTCACCATTATGTAATTAATGTATGTTGTAGCAAGATGACACTTAGACACATCTTAAGGAATTGGACATCCCTGGAGATGGAGTTCATTAAAGCAGTTTGTTATATTAAGTTTTCAGAACCTACATTGGGAACTTAAAACTCTTGGCTAATCTTACTCAGGGCATTCTATAACGTTTCAGGAGCTTGGGGTGGGTAAGTGTGTTCCCTTGCTTCTGACCTGAGTGCATTCTTCCTAAGAAATAAGGGAAGACATGAGTTTGCACTTACCAAATTCGCCCAGGCCATTGTTTCTCCAGAATCTTTCCAGACAAAACAACTTTTCAGTTAATTCTGATTAATTAAGCATTCTCCAGAGCAGTATGTCAGTCTGTTCATCTGTGTGTTTTTCATGTGTGCGGGAACCAGAGGGCAATCTCAGGCATCCTGAAAGCCTAGGAAGTTACCACGGCCTCTAACTTTGGTGTATTGTTCCATTTTGTCTGCAACATGAATGTTCATATCAGAAGGTCAACACCCAATGCTGGCAAAGAAAGACAAACATATGTAGAAGGGGAAGTCCAGGATTCCTTGTCCTTCACCAATTGCAGGTATGGTGGAAAGAGAACCAGACAGGTCTAGAGGCTGGACATAGGGTCTTTCCCTGGGACCAGAAGTTTGTCAATTAGTCAAAGTTGGCTCATTACTACACCCCAGGGATCTATGTTAGCCTCCCTAGTTGGGATTACAAGTGCATGCCACTACATGCTTCTTCAGGGAAAGAGAATGTTCTCCATGAACCAAAGGACACTTGCCGAAAGTTTGGGGCACGAGGAGTCGTTGGCTCTCAGATTTCAGGACTTCTCTGTGGCTCCTATGGTTTCATCAGGATGTCACGTTCTTGGTAATAGCATCCTCTACTGTACCAGTGAAGACACAAAGACAAGCAGGAAGCCCCTGTCTTTACCCAGGGCCTACAAAAGACAGAGGCTGCAGCTGGGAGAGACAGAATAAGGCCATATGTTATAGCAATTACTCTGGATGAGCAACAAAGTTGACAAGAAAAAATATTATCCCATTGGTGAAAAGGAGATTTGTGGCTTGGTAGCTCAAAAGCATGACAGGTTTTTCTTCTGATAAAAAATCATTTCTCTGGTGGGAAGACAAAGCCAGGCACTCCCTTAGAAGATGGGAATTCATCAAGTTGGCTTCACCTTTGTCTAATTCTTAGACCCCTAGTCTACAAACGTCTCTTCCACTCCCTAAAGTAAATAATGTATGGAATTTACAAAGTCTAACATAGCCCCTGCCCACCAAAATGTTACCCACCTCAGTCCCTGCACTCCCTGTTTGAAGGTTACAGTGCTTTGAATTAGCATACCAGCCACTTGGAGAAATCAACTGGTGTTGTGAGCGTACATATTCTCTTCATAACCATCATTAGGTTATTTTTCTCCACTTCTCTCCAGGGAGCAAAGAGCATGTTAAGTGTAGTATGTGCACAATGGAGAAGTCTGAGGCTGTGAGCTAAAGGCAAGTGATAGGAGGGCAATGGTGGTGCCCCTTGCCCTTGCCTACTGCCTAAGAGACATTGCATATCACCATTTTCACATACGTCAGTTTCTGTAGTTCTCATGACAACCCTGGAGGCAGGCATCATTTTCAATTGCACCGAGTCTCAGTTTCCTAGAGCAAAGCCAGGGCTCAGTCTCTACCTTCTACTTCTATACGTATCTGCTTCTCTTTCTGCTCTACTTCTCATTGGTGCAAGAGGAGCAGTGCTGGACCTCCTTACACACTCTCCCTGCCCCCCCCACATACGTCATTGGGATTGATCACTGGGTGTAGGTCTTCTTATATGAGCTGCTATGACATCATGCAGCAGGCAGAAATAAGACGTCGAAGAGGTGATAGAAAGTGCCTCAGGATCTATTGGAGCATTGCTTAGCCTGAGATCCGATTCTATACACTGCTCAAATATAATAATAATGCTGTATTCGTTGCTTGGTTTTTACTGTTTATTTGTCTCTTCTGTCAACATGACAGAAGCTAGAGCCACCTGGAAATAAGAAACCTCCACCGAGAAAGTGTCCCCTTCGGATTAGCCTGGAAGCTAAAATGTGGGGTATTCTTATTTTTTTTTCTAACCATTCCTATGGGAGACTCCAACTCATTGTGGGTGGTGCCAATCCTTGGTAGGTGGTCCTGGGAGGTAGGAGAAATGTGCTGACCGGGCATCTGGAGAGCGAGCCAGGAAGCAGCACTCCTCCATGGTCGCTGGTGAAGTTCCTGCTACCAGGTTCCAGCATTAAGCCACTGCCTTGGCTTCCCTTGGTGATGGACTCTCATTCAGAAGTCCAAAATGAACTAAACCCTTCCGTCCCCAAGTTTCTTTTTGACCACGCTATTTACGACAATGGCAGAAAGCGAACTAATGCAAATGCAGCAAGGTGGATGAACTGGAGTCTTACAGGAGTTTAGTAAAGAAATTGATTGTATCCCCGTGCTAGGTTCACCACTAGCGAAATAACTCACTAAACGTTCTCCGTCAGCCATTCCTGCTCAGTTCAAACTTGAAGCTTCTTGGTACCAAGGCCAGTGAATAAGTTGCCTTAAATTTTTTCATTTGAACAAAAATTGTATTTCTCATATAGTCTGATAAGAAAGGGGCTTATAAACCTTCCAGGGTCTATGTAAAATTATATAATAGGTAAATGCGGACAACAGTTGTATTTGGAAAGATTTACATATTATTATAAGCCCTTATATATTATATGTAATAATATATCAGGCTTACATATTATTATAATTGTATTATAGATACAAGAATAATGGCTGGCCCCTATGGAGTACTCAGTAAATGTCTGCTAGTTAAATGAATGGAAATAAAAAAAGAATCATCCCAAGTGAGGCAACCCAGACTCCAAAAGGCACATATTGTGTGTTTTCTCTTATATGTGGAAGTTAGTTTTTAAGTTTTTGATATGTATGCTTTAATGTGAGTAAGCACAGAGGCTGGGTGCCTAGAAAGGGAGTAGGTGGGAGGAGAAGAGCTCCCAAGGAAGGGAAAATAGGACATATTGCTATGGAGAGACAAAGGGAAAACTAGAATTGGGTTAAATAGGAAGCGGAGTGGAAGGGAAGGGGAGGGGAGAGCATAACGTTAAAGGCCATTTGAAAAAGCATATGGAAACATACAATACATACATACACATATGAAATGATCCTAAGTGGAGTCAGCAAATAATTTAGGGGAGACAATCCCCTAACTAGACATCTTAGGACCCTGAGCAAAACCTCCAGTGCCAGGAATGGCTTACATTTTGTTGAACTGTTGGCCAAAAGAGTTCCACAGAAACGCACCACTACCACCACCAACATCACAGGTTATCACCAAGGTTATTGGTTTCTTCCCACAACCCGATTGTAAGGCCTTGCTGCTGAAAACATGTCATCAAACATGGAGAAGCTGGGCTGATGGCTAACTGGAAGCTACACCCATACTGAATAGTGTTCACGATACTCGAAGGTACTCAGAGGAGAAAGACAGTCATTAGTATAGTCTAGCTACTAACCCTGTAACCTACAATCACAGCTAGCTGCGAGATATACTGGTCTACAGACATAAAGGTCTTGGGGGTGGTTCACCACTTCCGATGGATTTAAGGTCCACTCAGTGAGATGGAAGCCCTATCTGACACTTCTGAAGTCACTAAGCACCTAAGACTAGATAATGACTGCCCATGACACACTGCTATATCCGTAGACCAGTGCCTCGCTCAGACCATATCAGAGAAGGTTCTTCTTGCTGATGGGAATTAACCAGAGTCCCACACCTGGACAATGTGCATAGCGTTAGAGGCTTTGGAGCACTCAGTCACAAGCGAGGTGTCTTCATCAAATCCTTCCCATCAAGGCTCAGGGACCTCTGTGGAAGCGGAGGTGGAAAGACTGTAGGAGCCAGAGTTGACGCATGACTTCGAGGGAACAGTGTCTTCCAGACACAGTGGGACTAATGTTCATCTCCATGCCCAAAGACTGCAGCAGCAGGCACAGTGCCTGCACAGGTCCCAGCAGACTGGGTCTCCCTGCTGAGGGAAAATCTGACACGGGCTCCCACCCCTAACCAAGAAGCTCCCTGCAATCGCTACACACTGACAAAAGGAAAATCAGCTTTCTCCAATAGTGTGTCCCTGGGCATGTCAACCACACCTTAGAGGAGTTGACCAACACAAAACAAACTCAGTGGTATTTTTGTGGGGCCTTTTTAAAACTTTGCTCTGTTTGGGTATTTTTTTTTTTTGTCTTATTGGTGTCTTTGTTGATTTTTTTGTTTTCATTTTTGTCTCTTGTTTTATTGTTTTGAAAGAGAGAGAGATAATATATAAAGATGGCTGGTTAGGGAAGTGAGGAGCATTAGAGGGAGGGAAAACACGATTAAAATATGTAATAAAAAATAATAAAATATAATATATGCGGCCTGGTCTACAGAGTTAGATTCAGGACAGCTAGGGCTGTTACATAGAAAAACCCTGTCTTGCACACATAGGTGTGTGTGTTTGTATTAGGTATGCATATATATATACATATATACATATTTATATATAATATGATAATTTTAAATAAAAAATGGACTGAAATTTTTAAAAAATGACATGTTTACTATCTGGCTTTGGTGTCTCATGCCTATAATCTCAGCACTTGGAAGCCTGGGGCAGGAGATTGCTGTGAGTTCAAGGCTAGCATGAACTTCATAGTGAGTTCTAGTCTGATCTACTGGAGGAGATCCTATTCCAATAATAATAATAATAATAATAACCTCAAAGGCTGCTCAGTGAACACATGACTATGTGACTAAATTAACTGAGATTTTTGAGCATATTAGCACACCTTGAGCAGCTGAGCAGCTTTAATGCGGGAAGGTGGACTTTATCCAGAAAGCCCCATCACAAAAGTCTTTCAGAAAGCACAACTGATATCTATGCTGAACACCGAAAATTCAAATCTAAAGTCAGCCACAGTCCAATGTGATACATCCAACCTACTAGGGAGGTCAGACAGTTTTCTCAACTCTAAGCAATGGCAGCCTGATTTCAGGGGCGCAGCTACAAAAGCCAGCCAGGAGGCAGGAAACATACACAACAGTAATCAGGCTTCCTGACTAAGAGCAGTAAGTCCCGCCGGCTGGCACTTTGCTCTGTGACCCTTCAAATCCCATGGCCAAAGCTATTTGGAATTGACAGACGACTCAGTCCCATCTGAGGCTCTGGGGTCAGGCAGTTAATGCTGAATGCTGTTTAAAGAGATCTGATTTAGCCGTGAGGTCTTCAGGTCAAGGTAATCTTGTTTCCAGTGTGGTTCCACCCCTGTGCTTTTATTGAAGATTTGTCTTGTGCCTATGTCTGGTCTTTCTCCATCTTTTCTTTCATTCCTTTAAACCTCCCTTTATTGGTACACTGCTGTATCAACTGTGGTGGGCAGGGTAATGGCTTCTCAAAGATACCAGTGTCCCATCCCCTAGAATCTAAGAATATGTTAGTTTATGTGGAACCGGGGAATTAAGTGTTTCAGTGGAATTAAAGTGGATAGCCATTCATCTTAAATTGAAGAGGCTATTCTGAATTAACTAGAGAGATTTCAATCTGCTCACATGAGTGGAACAGGGGGCAGAAGTTGAGTCAGGGAAAAGCAACATGACCAGCTTTCAGCTCATGATTGATAGATGCAAGACCTGGGAAGAGGCCCACAGTCTAAAACTCGTATCAGCATCCAGAAGTTGGGAGAGGCCATCCTTTTTATAACCAGCAAGAAAACGGTGATTCCAACCCCACAACTTCAAGGAACCAGAGTCTGCCAAATGTACAAAAAAAGAAGTGCCCACCTAGAACTTCCAGACAGAAATGGCATCTTGGTTTCATCTCTGTTCTGTACCTATGAATCAAAAACCATAACATAGGACATTTGTGTTGTTTAAGCCTTATTTTCAGGGATTAATGCTTCAGTTTTGTCTGATCTCTTACCCTGACGTTCTTCTGCTTTGTTTTCTCTATCCACACTAATCTCACTTTGAGCTGCCAGATATGATCAGAACCTGAAGTTTCTCCCACATCTCCGTAGTACCTTCTTGGAGACCAAATCTTTAACACATGCACCCTTGGCATGCATTCAGCACCAAAGCTAGCACAGAAGACTAGAGTGATGGTTCAGGGGCTAAGAGTGACCACTACTCTTGCAGAGGACCCACAGTTGATTTCTGGCACCCATATCAGACAATTTGCAACCACCTATAACTCCAGCTCCAGCATGTCTGGCCTTCCCAGACACTTGCACTCATACGCATGCAAATGTGCACATGTGCGTGCGCATGCACACATAATTAAAAAATAATAAAAGCTACTATTTTAAAAAGCTTTAAGAGAAAATAGAGAAGACATAAATTTCATATAATTGTATCTACCCACAACAGTAACCAGTGGTTGGACAGAGAGGAGCCAGATTTGGGAACTTTAGGCACAATGAGTAAGCCGTAGTTTCACATTGCAGCGTCTAGTGGTCAGTGACTTCACAAAGTGTTGTTTGAAGACAGAACCCTTTGACCCACTGTAGCAGGAAAGATAACTGGATATGCCACCTCTCTGGTCAAGACTGGACTTCACGAACCTGGAAAGCAGCCCATTATGATTGATGCCAAATTGGCTTTCATACATGGGCATCATGGGATCTCATGTGACCAACTTGTAACACATCGCAGAGGGTGCTACACTGTATAAGTCACAGGAGGGTAAGAAGCACCTGAAGCTGTTAGGAAAACTGTTCTCAGCAAATGGCAATCAGACAAGCAGGACTAGTCAATCAACAAACCAAACCAAACCAGTAACAACAAAAACACAGCACTAAACTAAACAGGAACTTTCAAGCACCGGCAGTGGCTGGATCAGATTGCCCGTCTTATTTTCCCACTCTTGCCCTGAACTCAAGATAGATGTCCCATCTTTGTGCCACCGATAAAGGGATGCTGCGATATTAAGATCTTAAAGCAAAGAGAAATATTTAAACCCAGCCTTCTGTCTGCTTTACACACAGCTCAAAATTCGTTCCGCTCTTCCTGCGGCTGCTGATTTAAGCTTCCTAATTATGCTTTGCTTGGGACAATATTACTATGGGTTTACATTCTCTGAGAAGATCCCACTGGGGACGGCAAGGAGGCCGGGGGTGAATATGGAGAGAGACGTGAGGAAAGCTGGCCTTGAATTAAAATTAGCAACAAGTAATTGAGAGAAGACTGTCTATAACCGCCGGGGGGAAGGAGAGATGGCCCTGCAAGCGGCTGTGTGTTTATTAAATTTGAAAATAGCATCTTTAGCCTTCATTTACCTGGCTCCCAAAGGTCTGTGCTTAAGTTGCAAAGAGTCACAGGGGGAGAGGGCCTCCACTGCACCAGGAAGGGACTTTTCTTCCTTTCCTTGTTTATATGAGAACATTGGGGGAAAAAGCTGTGATGGGGGTCACCGACAAGATGTGGATTGCCTGCTACCTGTGACAGATCTGGTGAGCGCCTTTACCACTATTGACCGAGCACACATCCTTTCCTGAATGTTTGTGTAGTTAATTTCAGTCAATCCTCTTGCTGACCCCATTCATAAGGTATTTCCTATGCCCTTTCTTAGTGTTCACAATTACAGAACATTCTTAGCCACAGGCCCATTTTAAGCAGGCTTTCTGATGTGGCGGTGCTCAACTTGAACCATGGTGGCCAGCTGCACCCCATTGTTTGTTTCATGAAAAGCTCCCCAGAAGGGAGCTAGAAGTCTCACTTTATAATAGGTAAGACAAGAGAGACTTCCTCATAGCTACATGCCAAGTCAGGGGCCACCCAAGCTCCAGGACTGTCAGCATTTCCACGTTCCTCTGTTCTATTCTCTGCCTGCTGCCATCCAGGGGCCAAGGCTAAGTCTTTGGCCCCCTATAGTTCAAGGTTCACTGCCACCTAGTAGAGATAACAGGACTGACTTGCATCTCAAGACAAGGAAGAGCTCAAATAATAATCTTATAGTTATTAAATGGTATCTATCTATCTATCTATCTATCTATCTATCTATCTATCTATCTATCTATCTATCTATCTATCTATCATCTATCTATCATCTATCTATCTATCATCT
>NC_022014.1:66001609-66033869 GCF_000317375.1 Microtus ochrogaster
TCTATCATCTATCTATCATCTATCTATCTATCATCTATCTATCTATCTATCTATCTATCTATCTATCTATCTATCTATCTATCTATCTATCTTTCCCTTTCTCACTGGGGATGGAAGCTAGGGCCTCACACACTAGGGCCTCACCTCTACTGAGCCACATCCCTAGCCTTTCTCACTTTTGTTTGCTTGGGTTTTGTTTTCTTAGGTGAGATCTCTTTTCATCTCATCCAGGCTAGTCTTCCCCTCTTGATCCGCCCACGTCAGTCTCCCGAAGTTGGGGGTATAGCCTTAGACTACCAAGCCCAGCTGAAATGAGTCACTTTCAAAATGATAAAGCACTTAATAATTGCAGCTTATTGATTGAGATAGGAGTCTGGGGAGTGATAAGTCTGAATTCAGAATTCAGGTTATGAAATTGCCACATGGCAGCTGGGTGACCACTTGAGTGTCTTGAGTGTTTTTAATCTATAGAGGAAAGGTTGCATTTTGAGCATAAAATTGGAATTTTTTAGAGCCTGACGTCTAGATACCAAATGGTGTCTTTATTGTTAATTTCATATTGGCTAGAGAGGTGGAAGAATATGGGAATATTAGGGCACAAGATTAAGAACTCTGTGGCAAGTGCACACCTGGTGGAATGTGCGGTGCCCACCGGCCTTCTCGTTGAGCAAGTTCTGTCATCGGACTCCCTCAGAGCTGCAGGCATGTGACTACTTTTGCAGATTCCCTGGAAATGGCTTCTCTAGGTCTTGCTGAGTGACCCACTTGCGGCCACTTTGGAAAGCAAATGACAGTAAAGACTAAGTACGCAGCTACTGCAGCGAGCTTGGGGGTGAGTGGAGATGTCCCAGGTTGAGTTTTTCAGTGCTGGAGAAAACCAAGAGACAGAGACCTTTGCTGCTGACTCGCACGTGCTAAGACTGGCTGGGGATTTCTGTGGTCTTTGTTGGAAGGAATGGGCCCAAAGGCAGCCATCATGAGCTGCAGGATGTCTTCTAGGTTCCTTCAAGCCATTTCACTGGACTTCAGAATGTTCTCCATCTGTCTAGAATCAGACAGCAGCTTGCTCAGCAGGCCAGCTCTCCTCTAAGTTTGACTCCATTGGTGAACAGCAACCTTAGGATAGCAGTTATCTTGTGAGGCTGAGTGTCGAGTGTCAGCCTGTTTCCCTGGGGACATGCATTTCATACAACACGACAAGATGGGACTACCCAGTGACGAGTCACCAAGGGCAACAGTATCCGAATTCATGCTTTGGCGATGAGGGCAAGTTCTGAGGCTTGGAGATCCTGACTTAGTTTCCAAAGGCTGAAGGGAAGAGAGGTGCTCCTGTTACCGCAGCTAAAGAGAACATTCAAGAGTATCAGTGATGCATACCCTAGGCTGACTTTCCTCCACATGTACAGGGACCCTGACTACCCCGTGAGTGCATGAGTAAGATGTAGCAGTGTTAGGAGAGACCTCCATTTGTAGTCTAGCCCTTGACAGCACCAGTGCTGGGAGACCAGCGCTTTCCCTGGACACAGCTCACAACCGTAATGTGTACTTGTGTTGAACATTGACTGTGTGCTAGACATTTTAATTCCTATTTACTGATATGAGGACTTAGACCATTCTGAAAGGAAGACTTAGCACTCCCATAAAGTATGACAAAATTTAGATGGCAAGAGGTTTGCTGACTGGCTCAAAGCCATGTGTCTAGTAAGGGACAGAGTTGGCCTTGCAGCCCAGACCACTCTTAACTCCCTATCACCCATCTTCCTGCTGCATGCATTCCTTTAGTCTTCCTGCATAAGGTTGCTTTCCCTGCGCTAAACCATGCGGTATTGAAACATAGTCCTATCTCTTTGACCATTTGTCATATGTTCCTATACATCCTCCCTAGCTCTGCTCAGTCTGGCCAAAGAGCTTGAAGCAAAGATTGTAACATGAGTGTGTTTAATGATAGCCCCGGTGAAATGAGTGACTTTGGCTAAGGTTTCAGGACAGTTCTTTAGGGCATTGTTCGGATGCCCACTTCCTTTACCAGCTGTCAAGGGAACTCGTATTATATTCTCCTTAATGGAAAGATCCATTTCCACCTCCGCCTCGCCCCTCCCCAAATGCCCCCCATACCCCACATGCCTGTCCACACTGCTTTCAAATGACTCTTTACAAATTAGCCCCTTTAGTTCTCCCTGTAAGGGAGCGGGGCAATCTACAGATGGATGAGTAACGAGGTGGAGTTGACAGTGCAGAGACTGAACTCTTTCTACTCTTGGCCTCTTTTGTTTTTGACATGTGCTTGATCTGTTTTGGGAGGAAAAAAAAAATCAAGACAGTTTTAATCAGTCCATTAAATGGAGCCATCATTGCCTTCTGGCCTAGAGTCTTACAGCTTCAAATATTGCTTTTCAGGATGTTAAGGAAAGTAGCCCTTTGAGGCTAGACTGGCATAGACACTTCTAGCTTAAGTGAACAGTGCACCTGTTCATTTCGTTTGGTTTTAATAGAGGGAACACGCTCTGCTTCCAGCCTGGCTCTGAGTTGCTTAGAGACATGCCTCAGCATCTCACAGCGTGAATGTGGTCACATGCTCAGTGTGATGTAGTTTCCTGTTTTTTCTGCTTTCTCACCCTGCATACATAAGTTGCACAAAAAAAGTATTTTTTTTCCCATTTGGTATATTTATTAAAATTGATGAGCTGATTATTACACATTATACCTAAATTCTGTAGCTTTCATTATTGCTATATGCTGTGGGTTTTCTTTTGTAGGTCTTAACAACAGTTAAGGCTGTGGACATTATTAGTGGCATACAGAAGAATTCCATGGGCCCACAGAGTCCTCTCTGCTCTAGCAATTCTTTTCTCCATCCCACTGCCAACCTGCCTGTCCAAAAGCTCTGGAGAGCCAATGTTATTTTGGCTCTGATTCCAGAATGTCACACTCTTGGACTCCTCTGTGATATTACCTTTTTAAAATGACTTTTGAAACATTATCTTAACTTTAAAAAACCAGTGACACCAGCTGTTAAATCCACTCATTGCAGCTGACCAATTTGCATGAACTGCTCGAACTCTTGGAGCAAGGTAAATGGGAGGCACCGCTTTCCTCATAGCAACCAACTGGGAGGGGGTTAATTGTGGGGAAGCACTGAGGTTAAGGTTGGTCAGGTCATGAGAACTGCGATAACTAATCCCCCCCCCCGTCTGGTCCTCACTGGCCCACTTGACCCTCTCAGTTTGTTTTGTTCTTTTAAAATGTGTGTATTAATCCATTTGCCCATCCATCTGTTGAACCACCTATTTGTCCATCCACCCACCGATCTGTGTATCCATTCATCTACCTATCCACCCTACTCATGGTCTGCTTTGCGTATGTTGTCTACAAACCGCAACATTTTACATCTCCTTGAGCTATGTGTGGCATTGATAGGTGCGCATCTGGCATTTGCTTATGACACTGTACTAGCGGCCTTATTCTATTTTTATTTTTCAACTATGACTGGTAATCTACTTTGGTACTTCTTTCTGCTAAACAGAGACCACATGAACACCACACACCATGCGGACTCTCTGGCCTCTCACTGCTTACAGCCTAGGATGCGGCCAATTTTGAACCAGCAATCGAGTGAGGGACAGCTCACAAGCTGTACAGTTTGCAAACTTGGAAATCCACGGACAGCCATCATTCCTGCCTCAATGCCCACATGACAACGAGCCCAGATCTTCCTTTCAGATAGTCAAAGAATATGCTTAAGTTCACAAGGGCTTCGTGGGCAGATGAATAATTACTGAGAATTCTATAGAAAGACAAAGAGAAGGATGACTGGGATTCTGCCTAATTCCCTTCCTCTCCTGCAGTCTCAACATTTCTATGCAGCTCAAGTGTCAAGTGTGTTAGCACACAGAGCTTCTCACACTTCCCAACCTTATCTGCAAATGCAGGGTCCTCCCAGAGGCAACCTCCTTCTTAGAAACAGTGTGCTTGCCCCTTTGGGTTTGTACGTGATGTTACTCATCTAACATACATAAGAGATTGCATGGGAATGAGTTTTTTCATCTGTTATTCTTTAACTTAAACACAGATGTAGGAATGTGTTAAAAGTTTTACATTTTATTATAGGGTAGGTTATTTGTTCTTCTTAAAAGATCCTCTGCTTGTTTCCTTTGGTGTCACACACATAGGAAGCAATGACTGTTGTAAGAGCTGGGTAGGACAATAAGCATACAGTTGTGTGGCTGCATCAGAGTACCCAGCTGGAGTCTTGATGCATTTGGCTTTCATCTAGCAGAGATTCTTCTAAACCAGCCTACAAGGGAAAGAGCTTGATTCCAGCATATATGTGAATTGCGTAGGGTAAGAATTTGTTAGATGCCAAGCATTTCTATGCTTGGGGATTGACATGGGCTACTTTCCTGAATCCTCGGGAGTGACCATTGAAGTTGAAATTCTCTCAAAGTGTAAACCTGGTGTAGGAGGGTCATCTGCCTATGTGTTACTTTCATTGGTTAATAAAGAAACTACCTTGGCCTTTTGATAGGCCAGCCCTTAGGTAGGTAGAGTAGACAGAACAGAATTCTGGGAGGAAGAAAGCAGAGTCAGGCAGTCGCCATGAACTCCGGCCCAAGATGGATGTAGGTTAGAATCTTCTCGGTAAGCCACCACCTCGTGGTGCTACATACATGAATAGAAATGGGTTAATCAAGATGTGAGAGTTAGCCAGTAAGAGGCTAGAGCTAATGGGCCAGGCAGTGTTTAAATGAATACAATTTGTGTGTTGTTATTTCGGGTGTAAAGCTAGCCGTGAGGGAGCTGGGTGGGACGAAAAGCAGGCCTGCTTGCCTCCTCACTACATAAACCAACACAAACCTGTTTTCCCTTTAGCTGTTTTCCCTTTTCTTTTCCAATATGGTCACAGCAGCAAGGAATGTAACTAATAAAGAAGGTGCCATTTCCCATTGAAGGACACACCAGAACTGAGTCCCAACAAAGCTCAAGACACAAACACAAATGGCAAGCGTGAGATCATGCTGTTTGGTTTCCAGATCCCGTTGTCCCGCGGTGCCTAACATGATTGCTAAGTAGCTCGAGGAAGACAAAGATTATAGATACTGAGACACTAAAGAGCGATTGTGAAGAACCAAGGGATTTAGGGTTTGAGATTCAGATCCAAGATGATGTTTTGATATTTCTTGGCGGTGTTATCAGTCTGGGTTTCCTGGAGAAAATGCCACACGATTATTGAGTCCAAAAGATTCTCAGTATGCTGTTTGCAAGTTGATGAAAGAAAACTCAGGGCTGGAGAGAGTGACGGTATAATTGCCAAGCAGAGAGTAAAGGCCCAAGGACCTGGGGCTCTGACGTCCAAGGGCAGAAGATATTTGTCTCAGCTGCAAGAGGAAGGTCAGTTTACCCCTCTTTGGTGTTTTTGTCCTATCAGAGTCTGCTCCCACTGCGGAGAACAGAGCTTTCCTCAACCCATTGATTCAAATGCTAATCTCTTCTGGAAATAACCTCACAGACAGGCAGAGAGATTATGTTTTATTCAATATGGGAGTGCTCCTTAACCAGGTCAAAATGACACATTAAATTAACTATCCAAGACTATTGTAATAAAATTCCATGAAGTGAATAGCTTATAAATATAAATTTATTTCTCATCCTTTTGGAGGAGGGAAGCCCAGGATCAAGAGTCAGAGACTCGGTGTCTAGCAGGAGTCAGTTTCCTAATTCATGGGGGGATGCTTCTTGCTCTGTCCTCAGATAGTAGAAAGGGCAACTGAATTTGCTTGAGCTGATGCTACAAGGGCATTATTCCCATTCGGGATGGCTCTGCTCCCATGATCTAATCACCTCCTCCTTTCACCCCCCTTCATACTGTCACCTTGATGGATATGAATTTTGGGGCGGGAGGACACAGATATTCAGACCATAGCAGATGGCTCATTTTAATTCCTATTCCTGGAGCTTCCGTTTATGACCAGCATTACAAAATACCCTGGGAGATGTAGAGACATCACTACTTAGGAATATTTTTCCATTTCTCACTCTGAAAATGGAAATCATATTTTCCTGGCTCCCAAAACATAGCCCTGTGATTTGCGTTAGCAGATAAAATATGAGTAACATGGTATGAGTTATGTCCTGACAAAAAAACTTTGAATTACCAGGGAGAGATTTTGGACGAGGAGTGACATATTGGCTAAACTGTAACCTGCTGACCAAATCCTGCTCTACTTGCCTTTGTAAATTAAATTTTCTGGAAACACGGCCATCTTTGGTCATTTACATATTGTGTGTATGTTTTTGTGCTCCAGTGGCACAACTGAGTGATTGTAATGAAAGATCTCATGGCCCCCAAATTAAAATTCATGAGACAAGGTTTCTCAACTTCTTCTTGAGACTGTTTTCTGCTCAGTCAAGCGAAGAGACTGAGTGTCCCTGGGATAAAAACATAACCCGGACTGCTTAGCAGTTCACAGGAAAACGGCGCCATAGAGGGCTGTCTAGCCCCACTATAGACCCGAAAGACTAGAATGTAAGCTTTTGTGATGTTAGGGCAAACAGTTTTGAATATCTGTTAGAAGGCATAATTCACCGTTTCCTGACTGATGAACAAGCTAAATCAGTCAATGCTCAGGGGAAAGTGGAAATGTTCTTGATTGGAGTCTGTGGGGTCAGGGTGGTGATTGACATGCAAGGATGGATGGATGGGTGTAACTGCTCTGGGGATTGCCACATCCTGTGATTTTAAAATGGAAAGCTCTGGGCCAGAGATTGTGGATACGTTCTCATTGGTCAGAGCTTTGCTCACCAGACTTAAGGTCAAAGGAACTTCCAGGTAACTCACGGGTTAAAAATAGGCATGTTTCTCAGGAAAAAAAAAATCTGAATATTCCAGGTTTTGCATAAAGATCTTCTGTTTTCATTGTTGACATAAGGGCAAATGTGATCCCAGTTCTGAGCTTGCTATTTGTGGTATCACCTACAGAAATGATCCTGTCCACAGGATCCACTTTTAAGACCCTCTGTGGTGACTGGTGTTCAACTTTGAACAGCAAATTGCCTGGGAGCATTGAGAAGATTTGCACTTGCTGGCCAAGTGATAGCCTGTCTGCACTAGGCGTAGTTAGTTGTGTGCGATACATGGTTTCCGAACAACAAAATAAAATAGAATAACTTCAGTGGTTTCAAATATGTGCTAGTGAACAAAAAGGTTCAGCCAACAAAGAAACGCCAGCCCTTTGCTTCTATGGGTGTGAACTCTTCAACTTAAAGAGGGGTCAAAATACTGGAAGTTGGGTCTTAGCGGCACTCCTCCATGGTCCGGGCTTCAGTTCTGCCTCCAGATTCTTGCCCTGTTTGTATTCCTGACCTGACTTCCCTCTGTGGAACTGTATTATGTGAAATAAACTGTTTCCTCCTTGAGCTGTTTGTTCATGGTGTTTTGTCACTAGGAATAGAAGCCTTAGGATGGCGGATAGGCTCTCTAGCCCACCAACTTCCAAGGATTCTCCTGCTACCACTTCCACTTTGCTGTAAGATTGCTGTGATGACAGATATTCACCATTGCATCCAGGCTGGGGATCTGAACTCGGATCCTCACATTTGCCCACTGAGCCACAGCAGCCCTCTCTGAGGTTTTACAAACTACTACTTACTTGGTAAGGTAACAGTACCTTAGTCGTAACAACCATAAGCAGCAGAGTCGCGAGAAATGGATCATGTCTTAAAAAAAAAACAACCTCTTTGTAGAGAAATAACATCAAGCACTTCAGAAAACCTGGAGGAACAGGATTCTGTACACTCCCAGTGAAGCCAGATGAAGGCACAAATTCCCACTAAGGGGACAATTGAGATATTGGTAACTATGGTGGCCTCATTAACACTCTATTAAACTCAGTTTGATATCAACAGAGGGCTTCTTTGCTTCCCTTCGATTGGGGATATCTTCCAAATTATAACAGCACATTCGGCAATACTCCCTTTGGGTCAAAAGACTGTTTTTTCTACTTTCTTATATTTTATTAATCCATTCTTCTTCTCCTGTGTCTGACCTCAGAATCTAAAAATAGCTCTTGCTTGGAGCTGGTAGTAGCTGGTATCAGGTGACGGTGGAGATCAGGGCTCCCAACAGCACCTTCGTGCTTCACCAGATGCATGACAATGTGGGATCTACTTAGATTTTTGAGAGGCCAGGGCTTTGTGGGAAAGAGTGGTGTGCCCTTTACTGCATACCTAGTTTCATTAAAGGTGGAAAACCAAATACAGAGCGAAGGGGATGGGAGTGACAGGGAAAGCTCTGGTTTCTATGACAACCCAAGGAATGCACAAATCAGCACCGAGAGAGGTCTGAACTGGGGCAGTAGCGCTGACAGCTTCACCTAAAGCCTGTCACCACATGTTTCCTTACCCTGGGGCCTTTATCAGCCACCCTCCAGCTCCCTAAAGCCTTGAAGTGGACAGGGACCATGTAGTTTCCTGGAGATTATTTACCAAGATAATTGGGATTCAAGTACTCATCCTATGTTTCTCTGACCTTGGGGATTCCACATTCTCAGGTCCTAAACATGCCTACAGAGAGGGAGGAGAGTGAGAGGGAGAGAGAGAGGGGAAGAGAGACAGAGAGGGAGAAGGAGAGAGAGAGAGAGAGAGAGAGAGAGAGAGAGAGAGAGAGAGAAGAGTGAGAGGGAGAGAGAGGGGGGGAAGAGAGACAGAGAGGGAGAAGGAGAGAGAGAGAGACTTCATTGGTTTCCATTAGAGTTTCTGGTAACAGGTATCTATGGGAAGGTGCACCCAAATCCACCACACAACAGCCCAACACGCACATTCAATCACATGCTCAGGACACACTCATTCTTCACAGGGAGACCTGTGCAGAACTCAGTCTGTTTTGTCTTGACTTTACCTTCTAGAGCAGGCATGTTGAGCAGAACTGCTCAGTTCAGTTTACACAGTAGATCATATATAGTGAATTCTCTCTCTCTCTCTCTCTCTCTCCCTCTCTTTCTTTCTTCCTTCCTTCCTTCCTTCCTTCCTTCCTTCCTTCCTTCCTTCCTTCCTTCCTTCCTTTCTTCCTCTCTCTCTCTCTCTTCCTTCCTTCCTATATGTCTTTTCTTTTGTAATTTATTTGTTTTGTTTTGTTTTTTTTTTTTTTTCGAGACAGGGTTTCTCTGTGGTTTTGGAGCCTGTCCTGGAACTAGCTCTTGTAGACCAGGCTGGTCTCGAACTCCCAGAGATCCGCCTGCCTCTGCCTCCCAAGTGCTGGGATTAAAGGCGTGCGCCACCACTGCCCGGCCTTTTCTCTTTTGACTCCCAAGGCACACTTCTTGATTTGATTTCCTTTAATTCCCACACATCAGCATCTTTTGAAACATTCCTCCCAAGAGATTCAAATTCTACAATTGTATTCATTCATTTAGAAAAAATACCTTAGTAGCTGTCAAGTCCCCATGACTGACCTGGATCTGAAGTCTTTGAATGTATAGAAAATCCAGTTCACCACCAGGAGGAAACTTGCAGGCAAGTGAGTGCTGTATAGGGTAGGTCCTGGCCTAGTGTGAAGGTAACAACTTGGGAGGTATGAATAAAGTTGGTCCTGTTTGAAGAAGGCCAAGAGAGTCATTGTGGAAAAGAAGATGATGCTGGAGTCCACTGTTAATGATGGAGCCATGTCATAGGTGACTAAAAGATGGAGAATTACTGGGAAAGGAATGTAAAATGCCAGATGCCAGAGGGTGCGGTATCAGAAAAGATAGTTGATGCTAGTGGCCTGTAAACTGGAGGACTGTTTTAAAACAAGAAGAGAATCTGCAGTAGTGAAATATAAGTCCCAAGAAAATGCACAGATCAAGTCACAAACAGAGAAAAGGATAACAGTTATCACCCCCTTCAAAAGCACCAAGTACTTATTGATGTAAGGTCTAACATAAATAAAAATAGAAACCCCTTCCTGAAAAAGAAAGAGAGAGAATGAGGAAGAAGCATCATTAGAAAAGTGATGATGGCCAGGATATCTGACATGGACAAAACCATCGGCTTCAGAGAAAGTGTTATGGGTCTGAAATGGTATTTATCTAAAATAAACAAGTCTAGACCTATCACAGTAAGGTCATTGAAAACTAAATATAGAAACAAGGCCCACAGAATCAGCTGGCTTCCAAAGATGCTATCAGATGAATAAAAGGGAAACTGGCCATGAACCTGGCAGAAAATGAAACAGAGAAAGAGAAGCAATGAGAGCAGCAAACAAACAAAGTCTGAAGAGCATGGAGTATGTGCAGCAAGTTAAAAGAAAGGACATGCTGAAAATTGGCTATCAGAAGGCCCTATAAGAAGAAAAAATGTGGATCCTGAGCAGAGAGGGGGTGACTCCAGACAAAAATCACGAAGTTCAAGATGTGGGAAGCAGAGAAGGCAGATAAGGAAGCATCAACTGTCTATAACAACAATAACACACTTTACAGAATTACACACACAGAAAATCTAGACTCAAATAAAAGCAGATGGGATAGGAAGGGCAGGGTAAACGAGGTTCTTATTTCTTAATTTCATATACCTTCTGGATAATACTCCTAATTTATATTAGACCTTGAAAAACTGATAGAATTACTGCCAAGATAAAGATGATAGATGAGACTAAAATGAATAAATAATGCCATGAGTAGTCAAGGGAGAGAAGAGGAGGAGCCTAAGAGGCTGAGCAATTCAAACTCAACCATGCCCCCCCCCCCGATATTACACAATGTAGTCCTTCATTCTCCAGGTGAAAGGCAAATGGGAGAAAACCCAGAGCTACATTAATTCTCCTTACAAGAGAAATGCCATGAACAGCAAGACATGGAGGTAGGAAGAAAACCCTTCACTTTTGGGTATTAAGAAAATGGAATTTTATTTACAAAAAATAAAGTACAAAAGACTTTTTAAAAATATAATACCTAGGTGAAAACAGTTCAGATGATTGACATGAAAGCTGAAAAGTATTGGAACATGCACAATGGAATATTATTCAACATGAAAAAGTGAAAATCATGGATACATGGAACAATGTGAACAAAAGAAAACAGTGATAGGTATATGACATGTTTATAGCAGTATTTTTTATATATAATAATCCTGAAATGTCTGCCAAGTGCCACATACCTAGAAAGGAATATCATACAGAATTAATAAACTATAGCCATACAAACAAGAGAGATGAATTTATTAAATAAAAATTTGGGGTGGGATAATCTAGGCCCAAAGAGTAGGTGCTAGATACGTCTATTTATTAAGCTTTTGAAAAATACCTGGAGTTAGATATCAAAAAAGATTCACATTAGGAAAGAACTTAGTAATTGAAAAGGCACGAGGAGAGCTGTTAGAATTTTTGTAGAGTTCTATTTTTGACAAAGATGGCTGTTGTTCATGCTCTGTTTGTGAAGGCACAGGCTGAGACAAACAGTTGGATTTTGTGTGCTTCTCTGGATGTATATTATTCTAGAGAATACTTTAAAGATGAATCATTCAGTTATGTTTTCTCACCTCCCTGAGTCCCAGTTTGCAACTCCAGATTTTGCAGCTATGACAATAAAGGAACAGGAGAGCCTTGCAAATAGATCCACGACTTTTGGTGAATGTTTTCGATGTGAATGTTTAGCACTGGATTTGCTTTCATAGCTCTAGGTGGGAAAGAAGCATATTGGTGTGACATCTTCAGTGGGTGTGTAGGATTCCATAATGCTTCAGAAGGGTAAAGTTGTAGACGTGGGCTTACTCAGAGAGGCAAATTCATTCTCTCTTAAAATTTAACTTTGGAGTCCTTTCTGATAATTTCAAATTTGAGTACTATATTTACACCTTTGCCAATGTTCCCTCTCCACCTCAAATTCCTCCTATGTCTCCCACCATCCTCATCCAAATTCACGATCTCTTTCTCTATCTATCTATCTATCCATCTATCTATCTATCTATCTATCTATCTATCTATCTATCTATCTATCTATCATCTATCTGTCTGTCTGTCTGTCTTCCTATCTATCATCTATCTATCTCTATATATGTATCTATCTATGTATCTATGTATCTATCTATGTATCTATGTATGTATGTATGTATGTATCTATCTATCTATCTATCTATCTATCTATCTATCTATCTATCTATCTATCATCTATCTATCATCTATCTATCTATCTATCTCTATTTATCTATATACCTACCTACCTACCTAGCTACCTACCTAGCTACCTATTTATCTATCTCATCTGTCTGTCACCTATCCATCCTACTGAGTGAGTGCTTGAGGTACTTCTCATACGTATATGTATCTAGAGCTGACCACTGGGGACTGGGTAACCTGTCAAGGAGCTCATCCTGGGAGAAAACTGATTTTCCCTCTCTCAGCAGTTCTTGATGGTCTGTAGGTCTTCATTTAGAGCTGGGAGCTTGGGAAATTTCCTTTGTTCACGTTAGCATGTCCTCTGGTGACATTGCTAAGCAGGTCTTGTGTAGGCAACCATATTGTTGAGATTTCCTGGGTAGAGCTTCCTTGCATACCTAGAAGATAAATTCTTTGGTTCCTCTGTAGCTGCTATAGTCTTCATGTGCTTTTGTCCATTGAATTATGGAAGGAAAATGAATGGCAAATGTAGTTCAACTCACTCAACTTTATCCAACACCAACGGAAGTCTTTTTTTTTTTAGATAAGCTCCTAAGTTAATGGTAATATTTTTAATCTTTTTATTTATTTTCCTTCTGCTGGATCCTATCCTAGATGCCATCAGGGTGGCTGGGAGATGATGTATGGCTAATGATCGAGGGTGACAGAGGTCCCCAGATATTGGTACCTGATAGTCCCTGGGCACTACCTGTGCTGGTCGGCTTCCTAGAGATATTACTAGCCTTCCTATGTGACCTGCTTAAATCTGTTGTAGAGGCCACCTCAGCTGGTCCTGCATCTGTTGCCTTGCCCCGCAGGCATGACCTGCATTAGTTCATCATTGATGTCTCCAGTACTGTAGAAGCCTCAGAAATCCTACCCTGCTGCCTACATCAGGCCTGCAACTGAAGTTTTCTGCTTTATTATTTCCTTAATGTGTGTGTGTGTTGGTCTTTGTGCACATGTTCCTGTACTGCACATTTCTTTGCTGTGCACGCACATATGTGTGGTAGTGCATAAAGAAGTAGAGCGAATCATTGCACGTGGTCCCCAGGAATACTATCCATCTTCTCTGATACAAAGTCTCTTATCCTGAAGCTTATCAGCCAGACTGGCTAGCATATTAGTCCCAGTACACCACTCTGTCCCTCCTAGAGCTGGATTATGAGACTATGTCTCAGTGCCTGGCTCTTCGTGTGGATTCTATGGAGCAAGCTCAAGTCCTTTTTCTTGCAAGGCAAGCACTCCACTGACTGAGCCATTTCTCCAGGACCTCTTCCTCACATCTTGACCGAGTAGAATTTGTGACAGTCTCTACAGCTCTCCACCCAGCTGTCATGTATATGACAGAAACGGATGACAATGTGGCAATGCCACATTCTCTTCATCTGTGTTTGTCAAACTTTAGGGTTTGGCATCATTGCCTAGAACACCCACTGAGACAAGGTACCGATTCCTACTTCAAGTTTCTGATCAGTGGGTCTGTGGTGGGGCTCGAGTGTTTGGCTTTAATGGGTGCCTGAGTTATATTCACCTGGTGATCACAAGTGGATAGGCCTTGTTCTTGTCAAACCACAAAGTCACCTCTGACCCAGTCACCTCTAGGTCTGTGTGTGGCAGTCTATGAAGTGATTTCCTTCCAGACTCTCAGATGTTAAGTAGAGACTGTGTCCTCTCTATTGCCAACTCTTCCCCGGCCTTTCCTTTTTACATATAATCTCTTGGGGTTGGATGAGCTGGGCTTTTGCTCAGGTTGATGGCTTATTTGTGTTACACGTTTTTCCTTTCTTTTTGTGGTTCTGGAAATGGAATCAAGAGCTTTCCGTATAGTAGGCAAACACTTGACCACCGAGCCACATCCCCAGCCATCACTTTCCTTACCCATCTAGAGTTCCAGAAATTACTGCCAAGCTGGAAAAGACTAGATTTGAAATTTTATTTTCAAGTTTTTCTCTTAAGACTTATAATTTGCCTCTACTCTGGTCTTTAGATAAAATATTAGCAATAAAGAGTATTCAAGGATGAGGGATTTGTTGGCTCTTGAAGAAGAGCCTGGCATCCAGTATAGTCCCAGTGGGGCTCACTAAGCTAAGAATGATTCACAGAAGCAGCCGGTCAAGGTGTGATGTCATCATTTCTCCCCCATACCTCTGGACCAGGAAGTGAGGCTCTGTCACTAAGAGACATGGATTCCTATTCCTCCTCTAGAGATCCAGGAGTCAGCATCTCCCTACTCTACACACTGCAGCCACTGATCCTTTCCCTTCTCTGTCACAGGGTGATCACATAGTGAACCCAGGCACAATGGTACAGGAAAGATCACTCTACACAAATGCAAACTGGGAGAGGCTGGGGATGGACATGTTTACACCCTGGGCCGCCTTTCACTCGTATAACTACTAGAACATAAAAATCACAGCGCTCCTGGCTTTTCAGCTAAAGCCCACATCAGTTCCTCTGGTTTGACCTCCTGCTGTCTTCCATTCAGCTCCCTCTCGAGTCCCATCCATCTCACATCATTTCCTCCTTTCAATCGAGAGAACAAGTTAATAAGAGTGTTTTGGTTTTAGGCATAGAAACTAGCTCATATTTTGTATTTGCAGGAAGGCGAAATAACACAGCCCCTAGGCTCTTGGTTTAGCTCTTGGTTTTTGTGTGTGTGACTGCTCCCATAAGATAAGACCCTGGGTTTGTGCCGGAGATGATGCTGCCCGAGGGGAGGGATGTGGACAGATAAGCAGCCCTACCATTTGACCCTGGATCCACCTTTAAACTGGAACCACTATCCATCCTCTGTATCACTGAGGCTGTGGAATCTTTGACTGCAACATTTAGATATTCAGGGAAGATGTTCTGGGTTGCATAATTTCTCCCTCTTCCCCACATGCCCCTCCCATGTGTGTGTGTGTGTGCTTGTGTGTGCGCACACACACACATACATGTGCACACATGGATGCACATATGGAGATCAAGACTGACATGAAGTATCTTCCTTCCTCATTATTGTTCTCTATTTTATCTTTTTTAAGGGCCCAGAGCTCACCAGTTTGCTAGATTTGCTGGACAGTAAGTTGCAGGGATCCAATCCTCCTTTCTCCTTCCCCTAATACTAAGGTTATAGATGTGTGTATGCTGCCATGCTCGTTTTTACATGGGTTCTGGGAATCTGGACTCAGGTCCTCATACTTGCTCAGTAACACTTTACTCACTGAGCTCTCTTCCCAGACTTGTCTTCCACCATTTCATGTCTGCCTCTTCTGTTCATCTTTGCTTGTGTTTGTCTCATGGACATGTGTATTTGATCCATATCTTATTTCTGCCCACACTCTGGACTTGATGGTAGATTTTGGCCTTGCTTTTCTTTTTCTAGTCCTATATCCTTTTCAACTCTGGTTTCTGGGATCCAGACATGACACCATTCTGGTTCATTATTGCGGCTAGTGGCTTCTCTCAGCCTCCTACAGTGGATTTGAGCATTGCTCCAGGAGTCTATTCAATCTTGTGTCATAATAAATAGGCTCAGACCATAAGATAAGTGTTTCATCATATTCATTCTAGGCCAGAATTTCAATAAAGAGAATTCTCTTACCTTATTTGACTACCACTTATATCTTCTCCATTATCAATGCCCACACCAACAGTTTCTCTACAACAATCCAGAGACCGTGCAGAACTGTTCCTAGCCTGGAGAAATTCTATAATTTCATAAATCTTAACAGAAATTCAATATTTATCCTAGGTAAATCTTCCCAGGCAAACTAGAACTGAAATTTATTTGCTATAGACAAGGGCAATGCCAGTTAGCACTGATAAGTAGTTTTAAAAATGATGAAGTAGAAAAACATACAGCACAGTTAGCAGACATGGTGTGAGACTTCAGAACATGAGATCCCAACAATCATGCTGGATGGTTAGAGAAAATCTTTTGTAATAAGAAGGCAGTAGCTTCTGGTTGAGGTCAAAGGCACTCAGTGACCAGGCCTATACTAAGGAAAGAGAGTATACACTCTCTCTTCCTAGCAGAAGAGAGCAGAGACTCAGCAAAATTCACATTGCTGTCACCAAGAGTTCCAGGCACCATGGAGCACTCTCCCCCAGTTCAGAGTGAGAAGTGACCTTCAGAGACTAGCTAAGAGCTGATCTTGCAAGCAGGTCCGATGTGGGAGGTCCTTCTGTCTATGTGTTGCTCTTATTTGTTAATGAATAAAGAAATTGGCTTGGCCTATAGCATGGGAGGAGAACAGCAGAGTCAGAGAGACACCATGGAGCCGCCAGAGTCAGACATGTCAAAAATTTACCAGGAAGTCACTGCCACGTGATGAAACACATATTAATGGAGATGGGTAAAACTAAGATGTAAGAGTTAGACAATAAGAAGTTGAAGCTAATGGGCCAAGCAGTGATTTAGTTAATACAGTTTCTGTGTGATTATTTTGGGTCTAAGCTAGCCAAGCATCTGGGACAAACAAGCAGCTCTCTTCACCAACACAGGTCTTTGAAATGGTAGCAGTCCCAGGACGGTCAAATTAGCGCTTTTCTGTAATTTTTATTTTATTTCTCCGTGTGTGTCTGTCTATGCCACAACACTCATGCCACAGCTTGCTAGCTGCCAGCCTAACCCAAAAACTTGAGCTCCAGTTTTAGTGAGAAATCCTGCCTTAAAGGAACATGACAGAGAATGCTAGAGAAGGACACCTGATGCTGTCTTCAGCTTCCACACATGCACTGACACATACTCCAGCACACATACACACATCATGCATGTATGAACATACACTCACGTATGTGTGTATATATGTATATACATATGTACTATAACTTTTAAAAATACAATATTTTAATTTTTAGAAGTTAAAAATCAGTCATAAATTGAGAATGAAAATATAATTTGTAGGGTATAGCCAATGCTGTGATTAGAGGGAAATGAATAGCTCTGACGATATTAGAAAAGAAAACATTTCTAATCGTGAGCAGCAAGGAGGTTTTTCTAAATTATCAACAATGAAATCGTATTAGTAGAAAGGCTAGAATATATTTGTAATTTTCTCTCCAGAAAGTAATATTGCAAAGCTACCCTCTTATAAAAGCATTATCAAAATATTTAGTGAAAATGGAGGATATGTTACCACAGAGACATAAAGTAGTTAAGTAATATCACTATTACTTCATGATAACATATGTGCTATTATCAGCTTATTGATGTTCACAACATGCCACAGTTCCAGAGTGAGTGTTGAACTGCCTGCTCCTTTTGCAATCATCGTTCTGCCTTTGTTTTCTTTAAAACATGTTCCTCTCCTCTTCCAGTAGGACTTGAGTTGTGTCAGGGCTTAACCTCAGCCCTGACTAACACAGGTAGTAGAAACACTCTGTAGAAAGTGTACATGTTTACATCTGATACTAATGGTGATATCACCAATAGATAAGAAAGTCTAGCTGTATTCCTCAAAAGAAAGAAAGAAAGAAAGAAAGAAAGGAAGGAAGGAAGGAAGGAAGGAAGGAAGAAAGAAAGAAAGAAAGAAAGGAAAGGAAAGGAAAGGAAAGAAATTGACCATGCCAAATAAACACCTTGGTGAAGGACTCTTGGGACTATCGACTCAGATTTTCTTGGCTCACCATAAAAGATCTGAGCTCATTAGACTGACTTACAAAATTGATTTACAGGATGAAGTGATTATCAAAAGGAGAAGCATCTGTTCAAACATTTTCTTCCTGCAGACAGCTGAGTGGGAAGGCAGTATATTTTCTGCGAGAGATGGCTGACAAAAGGTTAAAAGTACTCCCAAACGCAGGAAGGAAATGTTCTTTCCCTGAAGGCAGCCTTGTCTGTGGACCACGTTCTGATCAGAAATGTACTTGATGAGCAGAGAACCAAAGCAGAAAGCTCCGTAAACTGCATAGTTAATCATATCAGACCAAATTTCTGTTCCAAATGCTCTTGTCATTGAAGACTATTTGGATACAAAGCCTTCGTGCACAGTCCCACTAAGGATGGCTCTGTTGGTGAGCCTAGGGTTGTTTCCAGAATATTCTTTAATCAGCAATGCCCAATGTAACTTTTCTTTGGGTTCCTGTGGCTGTCCCTTTTCCATGATAGATAATACCGTGATTATCTATAGAACATTGCTAGTCTGGTAGTCATATTATTTAGCTCAGCAGTGAATTATTGGAACACCTCTTAGATGGTGTAGAATGCTGGCTATCAGAATTTTAATGGTATGAACGAAACAGAACAAAATTACAATTATACTGAATATTTGGAAACTATGTTTTCAACAATATCCATCAGCTTTGTAATCTGCTAAATAATTTTTTTAGTGAAGGCCCCTTGTATATCAGATGTACTTATGGAAACTACTAATTAATAGAAGAATCCTATCTATTTAGTCTCAGAGTTGACAGACAGATTTTGTAGAAAATTGTCCAACTGACTTGTGGAGGTAAGAGCAAGGACTTTGAAATGTGGCCATCAAGTGGCTGAAGTCCATTATTGCACATGAAGATGTCAATGAGCTTGTCAAAATTCCAAGTCAACCTTCTAGAATTTAGGTGACTTGGTTTGAGGATTCAGAACCTCAACTGGTGAGGTGACTGTTTTGCCAAAGTAACGCTGGTAAATATACCATCTGCTTTTCTCAGCATAGATCAGTCTTATCAATGGTTCATGAGGAAGTTGAGATTTCATTCTGATTGACCGTCAGGGAACTAAATTAACCTACCCCAAATTGCTACTTCCTTTTCCACTACCAGCCTCCAATTCTCATCAGCTGTGGGTGCTGTAGGTTGAGCTTCGTGAAAAGTCTGGGATCTATCTGTCTTTATCTACCTCCAAAGCCAACATCTCTTCCCATGAATACTGCATTAGCTTCTTCCTGGAGTCCTCATTTGTGGTTAATATTCTATTCTTCCTCCATCTTACCATCTACATGACTATACAAAAATGCATAAGTGATTCCCTTAAAATAGACGATGCTATAAACTGTAAGACTTCCATGGTCTTTTGTGGATTAGCTTGTCGAACTTCAATCTTTCCTTCCTTACTCTTGACATTGCTCACTCTTTTCTTGAGTCATTCTCTGCTCCTGTTCTTTGCAAGCTCGGGACACTCTGGTTCCCTCTTTTATCTGCAATACTGTGGGCTTGTTATGTTACAGCATCAATTATACAGTACATTAATAATGGCTGGAATTGTTTCCTTCATTCTCAAAACCATACTACTTACTGAAACAATGGTTAGCTCTGCGACTTTTGTATCCTCTATACCTCCCATAGCCTAGATCAATAACTATTTGTTGAATAAACAGATGAGAAAAAGTCATCAGACTTATGTGTTTCTACCATACAGGGAAAGAGACATGTGTTTATGTTACAAAGTAAAAAGCAATGTTGAGACAGAATTTTGTTGATCTCTAATTCTGAAGATGTCACTATGGGTGGAGCACCTATGGTGGGCCTAGTGTTTTGTAAATATTGTCATGCAACAGCCTTCATTTGTTCCTTCTTTTAAAAGACAAAGTCGAAGCCTTTGAACAGGTTTTCTAACCAGTGTTAGTTCTGAGCTGAGTTCCCTGTTTCCACTCTCCTCCCTGTAGTCCCCAGGCTAATGTGCTTGCCAGAGAAGGCATGGTCATGGGACCACCTCTTCTGTTGACATTGCTTTCAAAAGACAGGGTGGTCCTTCATCTCCATCTTTCTTTACGTGAGTAAGAGAGAGGACAAGGACATAGACAATGTTTACTTTCAAAATTCATACTAAAGAAAATGTCTCAAAGGCAAACCTATACCATCTCTCCTCCCATCCTGCCAGCATCTTTGCCTTTTCATAATTCATGAAAATCAAAACTCCATCTATCGGGAAGGTGTTCAGTATGCTAGCAAGAGAATCTTCAGAGATGAAGGTAGATGAAGGAACCTTTCCCAAGGCAGCCTTTAGAAAAGCAGCTGCTCTTTCTGGGATGGCTGAAGAAGGAAAAAGAGAAAAGCTTAAAACCTGCTAACATTTAAAACCCGGTGAGTCCTCCCCTCCAGGAGCATGGAGAAGGAAGAAAGTGGTCTACATCACGCAGCAAAGGGGCCGGTTATGGATGAGGCTCCCGGGAGATGGTCTGTGGGAGAGATGGCAGGAGCAAACACTCTGCCACCCCGGCGCCTGCCTCAGCACCTGCTGCTCTCCAGCTTTCCTTCACCGGCAGGCAGATTGAGTTTACTAAACAATGGGCTGCCCTGAAGCAAGGTGAACTCACCGGCTACAGGGACTGAGTTGAAGATTTGGAACAAAGCATTCCTGGAGAGATAGACACCCCAGAAAACTAACGCCAAAAAAGGAGATGATTTTTCCACCTTCCACTTGACCCATAAGAGGGACAACAGTCCCGCCTGGAGTCACATCTTAAGTTGCTCCTTGGACCATGCAGCTTTGTGGATCAATGTTTGTGTGTGTGTGGGGGGGGGGGGGTGCATGAGGATGTACAGGTGTGAATGTAGGTAAGGACTTAGTTCTTTAGCTCCATTTTCCAGTTGATCAGAATAGAAATAATAGGCCACGTGGGAAACTTTGAGCTACAGGCAAAAATAAAATAAAATAAAAACCAGGGTCAGTGAGAAGGTTCACTGAGTAAAAGCTTTGGCCATGGAAGCCTGACAGCATGACTTCAATGCCCAGAATCCCCAGGTCCCATATTAGATGTCGGGTGTACTGGCCTGCATCCATCATCCTAACACTCCTAACACTGAGAGATGTGAGGCAGGGACGGAATAGTTGTCAAGGCTCCAGGACAGGCTGTCATGGAGTTAACAGCTCAGCCAAACAGCAAGAGACCCTGCCTCAAACAAAGTGCAAAGCAAGAACTAACTCCCCAAGTTGCCTCTGACATTCACATACTGCGCATGTGTACAAATACACACACACACACACACACACACACACACACACACACACACACAAACACGCACAAACTTGAAAGAGAGAGTGATGCAATTATCAGAGTTTCTTGTGCAGCCTGCTATTCATGTCTTATGGTCTATAATTGTACTATATGACAATACCTTGTCATTGTCTGGAGGGGTTGTGCCACCATGACTGGCTTATCTTAATCGTGATTTCCCTTTATTGCTGGTTCAACATCTCCTGCATTGGAAGACTACAAGGGAAGATTATGTATTCAACCAAAAATCACTAAACCTGAATATGATGACTTTCCATGTAGGCAATCAAACTGCTGTCATTCCAGACTGTAGCTAGTATTTGTGACAATGTCTGTGACAACAGGTAGCTGTTGTTATAATTCTAGCACATTCTTTACAAGTTTACCAAAACTATCTGTTCAATAACAAATCCTTTTTGCTAATAGTTGTTTATAGAACACTCAAAAACCTCTCGTGCCTTGGCCAATATGGCTGATGGCTATAATTAAATAGCATAGACTAGAACTAACAGGGTTTTGGTTTTTTCTTCAAATGTGTGAAATTTGGCCGGATCCAGTTGATAAACTCCTCCTTTCTCGAGGTCCATCAGAACCAGTCACCTCTTATTATCCTCTCTGTGTATGGCAGAGTTATTAAACATTATGGATATCTGAGATAGGAAAGTCTCTATTCACACCTTAACCCCATCCTCTACTGTCCCTGGTAGTTACTTCCTTATCCCCAAATTTTCACCTTTAGTACTAGGGTATCAATATCATCACATGGAGACAGAGTAAGAAAAATCAATTTATGGGAAAAAATCTGTAGAGCATCATGTGCTTGCAGAATTAGCTCCCTTTTTATTATCTAGATTGCGTAGTGAGGGAGACGGTGATAGTGCCTCTATAAATAGCCAGAGTTAATAAATAGCAGCAATTATATCTGTCACAGACCAGAACAGTAGCTGCTTTTATTGATAGCCTGTAGTTTCTCCTACGTTTTGATTGGTAGGATCCTGCCACTCCGATCATGACACAAATATTAATTTTTCAGACAAAACACATGGTTAGTGTTTCAAATTACTGTCTACTCCCTTCAGGTCCTTCATGTTACAATGAATGGTCTGGTGTGGTCATTCAGCAAACTAATAATTAAACACTAGAATTTTACTAAAACAAGTCAAAAAAAGGAAGCTCCAGGTCCTCAGCCTATACCCAGAAACAGGTATTTTGAAAACTGCTCACTTAATCCTTGTGAGAATTTGACAGCTGTTGGGATTTATTAAATCCCTCAACCTCGTGGTCTTTCATACTTGGGACACAAAGAAACATTTCCTTTTAAAGTATCTTTCTCAAAGGGGGTTAAATGTACTGTGGCCTAATGAATGTCCTTCTGATACGAATTGCTAAGGAGAGAGACATTGTGATGATGGACCAGGAGAGACATGGAGGTTGGAGAATGAGTTGTTTCAATGGAATGAAGGAAGCTGGGTGGCACTTTGCTGGAAGAAATAAGTCAACAACTGCTCTCGGATTTCTAGTCAGGGTGGAGGTTTATGGGGTAGACTCTAACACTGAAGTATCTGTTTGGTCTTCCTCTGTTGCAGCATCTGAGGTTGCCTCTCGCCCACACTGCTTTGTGATGTCCCAGGAATCAGCTGCAGTTATTGGGACCTTGCTACTAAGAATCCTCTGAAGAGACATCAGTCTGGAAGACTTCATCTACTGTCATTAACGGCTCCTTCCAGAGATCACCAGGGACAATTAACAAAGTGAGGGCCAGCTTGTGAAATGGATGAAGATACTGCAAACCATGGTAAGAGGGTCTTAACCGAAATATATGAGGACAGACCTTGCGTAAATCCATAGGAAAACATACCACTATCAAAATCCGAGCAGATGGTTCAAATGCATCTTTAAAATAACAGAGATGGACGAATTGCCAACAATATGCCAAAAGTAGTTCAGGGAAATGCAAACTGAAACCACAATCTCAGTTTTTACTCTTACTTCCATTGCCTCCTGCAAGGCTGCTTATTTGCTGTTTGTTCCATACAGAGATATTCTCTATGTCCCTATTCTTTATTGGCTACTTTGTCATAAGTCTCCAAATTTTCTTCCTCAAATAGGAGAAGAATAATGCTTCTTTGAACAGGTAACATTCTCCTCTCATCCCATTTTATTCATTATTTTTGTTGTTTGCAACACTTGCATGAATTTGTATGGAGGATGGATGATGTTCTTCATGTAGTTAATTTAATCAGATGTTTGCTGAACACCACAACATTTTTGTAGCGCTTTGTGCCTTGGAGATGTAGACTTGAATTGGCCAAGCAATATCTCTACTCTCATAGGTTGGGAAAGGGGGACAATAAGCAAGAAACAATGAATTAATTAATTAACTGAATTGTACCTTTATGGAGTGGCAAGTACTATATAAGAAGCAAACAAAGTAGCCAGAGTGAGCTAGAGCCATGGCCTTTTGTTTCTCCTGCTCAGCTCTGCACACCATCAACAACACCACGGCACCCAGGTTACCCTTCCTCGGCTGCTCTCCAGTATCAAACCCTAAGTTTTCCAAGAAAATGGACCCGCATCCCAATCATGGCTGGAGGCAACTCAGGTTAGACCATTTCTTCCCATGGTTTCAGCTACCTTCCCAAGCTCACCATGCCCTTTATCCTTTAAGGCCTTTCATATCTTCCAAGACCATGCCATCAAGACACTTTTCTCACCTGTGAAATATCCTTCCTCCTGCCTAAGGCTAGCCCTGTTTGCTGATCCCTGTCATCCCTGTCTCCATTGCTATGAGCCTCTGTTCAGTCCTCTTTTCTTTAGTTTTTTCCTGACTCTGATTCTTAACTGGGTCACTCCCATCAGCCTGTAAGGCTTGCTCTGGAATATTTCTAGGGCAAAGTTTTTCGCTTCTCACAACACCCTCGAACAAGCCCAGGCTGACTCTCCTCTTAACATTCCCCTCCCCCACGCTCTGTTTGATTTTATTACTTTATCCTGTATACTCTGTATAGTGGAAATCGTGAGTTCTTCCTTCAAGGCCATCATGAGTGAATGAAAAGAACTTTGCGGAGCCTTAGGGCAGAGGCTCGGAAACACTTCCAGAACCTCTAGATATGGGACATTGCTCCTTGCTCCCTTGCAATTCTAATGAATCTTTATAAATATCCCTACAAGTTGGCAGCGACTCCTCAGAAGAGCAATGCTGGGTAGACCAAGGCCTGCCATTCACGGTAACCATAACGACAAGAACCCACCAAGAAGCACTTTGCTGCTTCCTTCTCTTTTGGAAATGTGTGAATAGGACTTTTATCAGCTGCTCCTTCCCTGGCACGCTCCCAAATGCGTAGTTGGTTCCTCCTGCATATGCAGGTTGGGCAGCCACGCATTCTGCTGAACTCCAAGAAGCTGTAATCTCTGCAAGCGCCATTCAGAATGAGCGAAATGTTGCCTGCGAGCTCCGTGTTTAGCGATAGATCATGACACTTAGATATTTCTTCAGGGAGTATTAATTGTAGGGGAAAAGTGATGGTATTTTATTTAGGTTGTCTGGGAAGTCAAAGAAAGATTATAATTTATAGTTACTATGGTAGCTAATTATACCTTTAAGGATATGCCAGTTGCTGCTCAGAAAAACAGGGCTTTGATCATAGCTGAGACCCTTGTTGGGGAATCAAAGGAAATAAGAAAGTGTAATTTGCTAACTTAAAATTTTCCCTGGTTACTGAGACTAGATTTCTTTTTGGATACAAAGCCATTCCAGTTGATTTTTTTTTTTCACGCTGCTAAAATTCATGCAGATGCTATTAATGGGTGGCATTGTGAAGTTCTCAAGGCCCTCTATTTTCTCCTATCCTTAATATTTGCTGCGTGTCTGGTGTCTCTATTCATGCAGATGGACACCAAGCATCACAAACATAGTTCTGGAGAAAGGTTGAATTGGGGTTACACCAGAACAAGTCAGATCTGGAAACATGCTGTTAGGTAGAACCTCTGTGTTCAGAGGAAGGGCGAATGAGAGGAGCAGAGCAGATAGAAGGACCACCTCAGCAAGGTGTTCCCTGGACCTCCTCACTTTGGACAGAGTCTTAGAAAAGTTGAAGAATACATTTGTGTTCGCTTCCCTATTTGGGCCCAGAAAAAAAACTCACTAAATTTTAGAAGGACCTAGATAAAGAACACATTTTGTTTGGTGGTGTAGGAGTTCCTTCTGTTTGTGTATTGCTTTCATTGGATAATGAATAAAGAAACTGCCTTGGCCTACATGGTAGGGTGGAACTTAGGCAGGAGGAGGAGACAGCACCGAAAAATCACGAGAATGGATCATCTCTCATCCTCGTCTCCTCCATGATTTAAAAGCATGCCTGAGTTTAGAACCACCCAAAAGTAAAGAAGGGAGTAATTGTTGGTTTATGTGTTGTGTACCTTTCCCATCAGAGTGAGTGAATAACTGATGGAATCTGTCTCAGGGGAGAAGGGTTGCTTTTGACTCTTGGATTTCAAGGTAATTCAGTCCGTCATGGTGAGGGAGGGAACTTTGTACAAGAGGCCCATTCTGCCATAGTAGGGAGTCCTTTCTCTAACAGTGGAAGCTATGGCTACTGCTTCCCACATAGTGGTTAACCAGGAAGCAGAGACACGACCTAGAATCAAACTGCATATAATCTTATAAAGCTTGCCTTCAATGACTCACTTCCAACAGCCAGGCCCTACCACCTAAGCCCTACCACATAACTCTCATAATAGTATCACAAGCTGAGGACAAAGCCCCGAGAACCAGAGTCTCTAGGAACATTTCATATCCAAACCACAACCTTCCAGTCCCTGATCTTCAAAGGCTCGTGGCCATCGCATGATATAAAATATACTCAGTCCAATTCCAAGGGTCCCCCATAATCCTACCAGTCCATCACGGATCTAAAGTTTAAAGACTCTTTGCAGACTCGAGACAGAGTTAATTGTGAGTCTCTGTAAAATAAAAAGAAAGTTAAATACTCACAATGCACTGTAAGCCCTTCCTGTTGAATAGGACAAAAGGGAGACTACAAAAAAAGAAAAGGCTGGCTTAGGAAGACAGATCAGATGATATCGTCTTTATTTTGTCCAAAGTGCTATGTCATCTCTATTTGATAGAAAGCATGGTCTTAATTAGTTGTCAGAGACACTGTGATGGTTTGCATTTGAAGTGTCCCTGTGGTGGTTTGCATGAGAATGGCCTCCATAGGCTCATTGTTTAAATACTCGGCCCTCAATTGGTGGAACCATTTGGAAAGGACTAGGAGGCATGGCATGGCCTTATTGGAAGAGGTGTGTCACTGGGGTGGGCTTTGAAGTTTCAAAAATTCCCACTGCGCCTCTCTCTCTCTCTCTCTCTCTCTCTCTCTCTCTCTCTCTCTCTCTCCCCCTCCTACTTGTGGGTCAAAATCTGAGCTTTCATCTCTTCCAGCTGCCATGCCTTTGCTCTGCCATCATAGACTCTGAAACCAGGAAGCCAATTAAACCACTGGCTTCTATCGTTTGCTTCAGTCATAGTGTTCTATCACAGCAATAGAGAGCAAGTGGCCCACAGGCTCATATTATGTATGCTCAGTTCTCTAGCTTGTGTGCACGCCATGAATGCTTAGTGGCATTTTAATAGGTGGAACAAATGTGGGTCATTCGAAGCAGGCTTCTGAAGGTTACACCATCCTTGCTGCTTCTGATCCGAGGCCCCTGATTTCTGGTGAGCTGCAATGTAAGAAGCACCAGCCACACACTCCCGTCTTTATGGTTTGAGCTGCTCTAGCCACGCACTTTCCCCTCCATAGCGGTTTGAAACCATGAACTAAAGCCAACCCTTTAGCCCCTAAGCTGCGGTGCCAGATATTCGGTGACAACAATAAGAATAATAACTAATAGAGAAAAGGGAGACCGTTGAGCCAGGCTGTTGCTCTAATAACCCTGACCACATATGTGGTTCCTAAGCTTTCGGAACTGGTCTGAAGGAAGGATGTGGGAGATTGCAGAGATGTGGGCTGGGAAAACCTTGGGATGTTGGGTGCAATCGTCTGTGAGAGTTTGGATGGTTGGGACACTGACCCGAATCTGGGCTGTGAAGATGACACCCACTGAGTATCATAAGGGACAACAGTTCCATTGGGAACAGAGGGTTAAGTAATTCACATTATGTTCTTGCAAAGAATTTGACTACATGTCTGCATGCTGAAATTTTGAGTAAGGCTGAATAAACTAGTGGACTAGTTAGTTTGTCAGGAGAAATCTCAAGGCAGCACACACTGCAGGGACTGGAATGGTTTTTGCCGACTACTTTAAACCAGATTTATAACAGGAAGCTAGAGGAACAAGCAGAGGGCAAATATGGAAAGAAACATTGCATTCGGTCCAGGAAAGGCGATGAGTGCTTTCGAGGCTGAGAACAAAAACAACAAAAGCAACAACATAATTTCAAGCCTGCATCTAACCTGTAGCCCTCACCTCTGCTGGATGCCATGCCCAAGAAACACATCACTGTTTTCTATGTCTTATCAGGGAGGTTTTCATGAGATTCAGCTCTTCCATGTTATCCCCTACCTGAAATCCCATCCGTGAGTGCCTGCTTCTCCTCAATGTGTGTGCTAGAAATACAATTTCCAAGGCAACCATGTTGAAAGGCGGGGCTTCGAAGAGATAATTAATGGTTTGATTGTGGGGAAGGGTTATCACAGAAGTAGGTCCTGTTAAAAGGACGAACTCGGATTTGATCCCCTCCCCCTTTCCTTGGTTTTATCCTCCCCTCTCTGTCTCTTTCTCTTCTGTAAAACTACCTTTCACAATGAGTTGATGGACAAGAAGGCCTGTGTCAGGGCCAGGTGTGTTGGCCTTGACCTTCCCATCCTCCAGAATCATAAGAAGTGATTTTCTGTTACAGATTATCTAGACTCAGTCTTGCTATAGCAACACAGACAGACAAAGGCAGCAGCTGTGAATTCTAGAATAAAAACTAAACTGCCAGGATGGTATCACTCCAAGTTCTCAAAACTCAAGTGCTAACCCAGCTGCCCAACTTCCCATAAATCCTCAGTCATAGCCTTATTTCCGGTCACAAAAGGAGTGTCCAGAAAAACTTGCTCAACCCCATTCTCAAAAGTCTTCCCTAGTCTTCTCTGCTAAAAGCATTCTCAACATTTAAAGGCATTGACTGTAATTCGGTCATACAAATTATGATTCTCTCCCAGGAAGCCAGACCACCCTGAACAAGCGTGCTCTTAGGTAAAGTTGAGTTAGACTCAAACTGGTGGGGTACAGCCTGTTTCAGAGGAACCTGGGTATCACCCGAGGGTCTCAGTGATGAAAAGATCGCTGTTTGGGGTGGTGCTCTCGGGAGGTGGTCGAACCTGTGAAAAGGCAGGGTCTGGAGGGATGCCCTTATATCATCAGGACCGTGCTTTAGAAGGTGGTTCTTGTGAGGCACCTGCAAAGTGCTTGTGAAGGGTTTGTGCAAAAGCCAGGATCAGCTCTACCCAGCTGCTACTTACTGCTCTTAGTTTGCAATGTAATCATGGGCTGGCTCATGCCTAAACTCCCCCCCCCTGCTGTCAGCTGCCATTTTAGATGCCACTGGAAATGAAGCCGACCTTAGAACCATGCTTCTGAACCTCCAAAACCATCAGCTAAGTAAACATCTTCTGTTTTATCAGTAGCTTGTTTGGGTGTTTTGTTATGGTAACAAAGAGCAGAACAACACATGAAAACTTCCGATTGTAAGTAGATTACGAGTTGAAAATTAGTTAACGAATGGTGTCCAGCACCTAAAAGTGACAAGTGTCCCAATTAGCAGTTTCCAAACATAGTCCCAAATAAATCTTTCGTGCCGTCTGATAAATCGTTGATCTGGCTTTCCAGGAAGGCCGGGAGTCATTAAGCTACAAGAACTCTCAAAATCTGCCCTGGCTGGCACTTACTGGGCAGCAAATGGTGGCAGAATGCATATTTGGGTGAATACTTAAAGTTGGTTTAAGTTACATGAGTTCAGCTTGTGTGAGACGCCATTCCCGATGCCAGGCAGAATTAGCAGCTGCTTTCCCTTGGAGTTGCTAATGCCTCCACATACCTCATATTTCAGTTGGCCCAGCAACGGGTCATTTACATGCCATTTTGCAATTATTCATGTGTTAATTGTTAAACCATCCCTTTCAAAAGTGTTAGTTATATTTTAGAGCTGTGATTCTTCATGTTGCTGGCAACCCTGCTGCTATGTCCTTGAGCTTAAAACCACTTCTCAACTTAAAACCACTGTGTGAGACATGCTAGGTGTATACTCAATACTCACACACTTATGCTGAAACCCTCAAACCATCTTTTCTGGGTTCAGCGCGTCGAGGACATCGTGTCTGTGCTGAAAGGCAATCGGGGCTCAAAGGAGAGGCACCTTTGCTTGATTTGTTCACAAACTCTCTCCAGATCTTTCACTGACAGTCACTTCTCTGAATGGTCAACCTGGTATTTTCTATACAAATTCGTCCATCTGTTTGTTTGTTAAAATAAGGTCTCACAATGTAACTGGAAGACCTAGAACTTCCCATATAGAACAGGTTGATCCTGAACTCACAGAGATCCTCCTACCACTACCTCCAAAGTGCTGGAATTAAAGGTGTGTACCATCACAGACAAAACTTTTATTCAAAACTAAACTATTGAGTGTTCTTTTTTTAGTGCATGTATATGTTTTGCCTGCATGCATATATGCATATTGCATGTGTTTCTGCTACCCATGGAGGCCAGAAAAGGTGGTGATATCCTTGAAACTGGGAATTGCATATGACTGTGAGCTGTCACATGGGTCCTGAGAATCAAATATGGGTCCTCTTCAAGAGCAGTAAATGCCCCCAACTCCCCACTTTATCATGTCTCCATACTCTTTCTCTCTGTGTGTGTATATGCCCATACGATGCAAATACAATGGTGCACACTGGCCCACACAGAACCAGCACATTCATGGACTTCCAAATGCTAACAACAAGTAGCCACACCCACAGGAAGATACGTGGCAATAAGAACTTGAAGGAGTCTTGCCTAGGGCTCAGTGCTTTTCAAAATCCATGAGTGCGGTGGTCTCTTGCTTTCTTGGGGAGATATCTGTTTATTCCAGCTACCTCTACAGTAAGCATTAACAGTCCCTTGCACTTTTAGAAGAGCCCCCATTTGGGCAACAAATATTTTGGTCTCCCCTATTTTTATAAAATAGAAATCAGAGCCCTAAACAAGGTAGATAACTTAGTGGCAACGGACATAGATGTTAAAATGGGTGGGCCGCTAATACTCAGGAAAAGCTACGCAAACAGAAAAAAATCCAATCTCACACTGTTTAAACTACCTATGGTCAATCTCTGACTCAGTTAAAAGCTCTATCTTATACAATGCCAAACACATACCAGCCATTTGATAAATATTGTTTGTCTGTTTATTAGTAGATGACCATATATACTATCTACGATTTAACTTGATTCTTTGTGAACACTGTAAGATTGATACCATTAAATCAAGATGAAAAAAAAAACCCACCAACTGTGAGTCTAGGATGTTAAACACTGAGGAAGTTAATAGCTAAACCACTCAAGCCCAGGTCTTCAATGTTTCTTTCCATTACACCACTGCTCAGTGTTAGAAGGAATCCAAATGCGGAGCAAATGTTTGCTTAAAGGGATGGAGACCAGAGTGCCAAGGAAAATGTGGCAAGAGACACATCACTGTGGGCTCAGAGATTTCACTCCTGGACCAGTAGGGCTATTTCCTGGCGCCCTGTACGTTGTCCAAGATGGCTGCTCCTTTGAGACAAGGAAGCAGATCGTGTGCTGACGGTACCGGGGTGGCAGGGAGGTTGGCACCGGGGTGGCAGGGAGGTTGGCACCGGGGTGGCAGGGAGGCTTGGACACAGCTAGGTGGTGCCATGGCCGGGATTCAAACTCTACTGCAGTAGACCTGGGCAGAGTTCATGGCAGCCAAGCTTGGGTCAGACAACCAAGGATTCTCTGCACAAAGGTGTCCATAAAATGCATCCAGGGTCCCATTCAAGAAAGTATCAAGCCTAGCATTTTCCTGTTTACTTTTTTTTTTTTAATGAAGGCTTAGTCTTTTAAAAAAATGTATTTCTTGGAAACAAATATATTTTGGCCCAACCCACATCCCACTAGAACTTACCACACGAAGTTTCCAGTTCTACCCCCAGGCCACAGTACCACTGTACCATGAAGGGTGATATTTTATTTATTTAATTTCTCCTTTTTAAAAATCCTCCCATTTTAGGTCCTCTGGTAAGTAGTTGTTTGGGGTTCTTGGGTCCTGACATTGTCTCGCTCAACCCATTAAATCAGTGTTTGGTGTGCTTTTGTCTATGAACACTTTCTTTTCCCCCCCAACAGTGAGATAAGCCCTACCTGACATGGGGCTATAAATTCCCCCAGGTACCATCGGCAGTCTCTTTGACTTCTTCCTGGCATTACCATTCAGCCTGCTATAGGCCACCCTAGGAGAAGAAAGGCAATGGGAGGTAACTGAGCATCAGGGAAGCATCTTCCATAAATATATTATTATATTAATATATAAATATATGAATAAAGTGTCCCATAAGGATGGTGATGGATCTTCATGTCCCTGCCAACCTTCCTTAGCCGGTACCTAACAAGTCAATGTCAACTTCCAAGGAGTGACTAAAATGGATCCCAGCAAAACTTCCTATTTTGATTCAGGATTAGTTTTCAGCATCCTACATTTAAGGATTCTCTTTCTACCTTAAGTGGACTAAGAACAAAATTAATATTAATTAAAAAAAGAAATGAGACAAAACAAACTTTTTCACAAAAAAAGTCAGTGATCCTAGTATCCTACTCTGCTCCTCCCCTTGTTTACATTGCCTTAGACCGGAAGTTCCCCCACTCCAGTAACTCAGTTTCCTCATTTGTAAAGTTGGGAGCCCCAAGCCCCATTTTCCTGGGGCCATCATAGGAAGTCAACTGAAATCAGAAGTGGACAAGTGCCATGTCTGTCTGGTAACTGACACACAGCAGGAGTTTCCGGAAAGAGAAGGAAAAGGAGGATGAGGAGGAGAAAGAGGAGGAGGAGGAGGGAGGAGGAGGAGGGGGAAGAAGAAGCAGAAGCAGAAGAAAGAAGAAGAAGAAGAAGAAGAAGAAGAAGAAGAAGAAGAAGAAGAAGAAGAAGAAGAAGAAGAAGAAGAAGAAGAAGA